>NW_024062866.1:0-349969 GCF_006381635.1 Hibiscus syriacus | reverse complement strand
TGCATCATTCTAGACCTATCCCTAACTTAAAACCCTAAATTATAACCTTAAACCGTACCTTATAATCTCTAAACCATAAACCCTAACTTATAATTTAGAGTTTTAAGTTAAGAGTGGGTATAAAATGATGCAATAAACAACTTTGATGGCTAAATTGATGCGAAAATACGATAGGGCAAGAGTGATAAGTTAGGTCTACTACAGGGGCAAAGTTACCCTTTACCTAAATTTAAATTAATCCGACCCAGCTCAATACGACCGGTTAACAAGTATAACAAAAATTTAATAACTAAAAGAAAGAAAAATGTAATGTAGGCAGATCACCACATTTCCAGACCCGTGTAAGCAAACTATGAACTTCTCAAGTCAAAGCACACCACCAAAAATTTCAACTACCAAGTAATTCATACAACACAGAAATTGAGGGACTGAGTTATTTTCTTGATTATTTAAGGATATTAGAGTTAAGAGTGCTATCTCTTTAAGTGATGGAAAATTTGACTGACCAAAAAGATGGGAGAGGGAACTTTCATGGCTACAAGGATTGTCTTCGGTCACCGATATTCCGTCTTTGCAATTGTCCACATCCAACAAGCCATTTGCTGACACACAAGGATTGTCTTCCGTCCCTGATGTTCTGTCTTTTCCATTTCGCTATCCAAAATGTCGTTGTTGGTTGTTTCTCTTGCTTGGATTTGGCAATATTTCGGGGGTTTCAGGAGCTAGGCTGGTTGGTAGAAGAGAGCAGTCTCGCCCACATCCTCGGTAATGACGACCTTGTTCTGTTTCCAGTGATGCGCTGCATGTAAAAGTAACAACGAAGATATTAACTGTAAGCTTTTTTTTTACCCATGAGAAAACATCTTTTGATTCTCATAAATTCAGTCAGGGAAGTGTTTGTATATTGGTGGAGACAAAATGCAGCTATCTACCCAATGACTAACCTATATATATACATATATATGCTACTTCCATGCAACTGGAACCGTGTCATTGGGTGGACTGGGTTGGTTTTAGGTCAGGGCGTCAGGCCAATCTAGATTGACATTTATGATCAAATCGAGCTGGTTCAAATTCTGATCGAGTTTTCGGGATTGTGTCAAAATTGATAGGTCTACCATGCAACCTACAGTTCTTTCTTTCCCATTCTTGTATTTAACTTGTGTTAGGTTTCTGTCTCAAAGCAACGCCAGTAACAAACAGAAATTGGAGTTGACAGCGATCCCAGTCGATGTGTTCAGCGGACACTTGGACAATAACTCTTAACGGTGTTTACTAACAGAGAAATTACGAAAGGGTGTCGTTGAACGTACATTAAATGGAATGTAAGCATGTCTGCCATGACAGGACCGACAGTGAAGCCTGTATACCCAGCCATTGCTCCATGTACAGCACTATGAGCAAGTAGGGTGCAGTAGACATTATCAGAAGCAATGCTAGGAATTGCCGGATCATGTATGTAGGATCTGAAAGCAAAAGTTTTGATGTCAAATATTATGCACATTACTAGAAATTTGAATTTGGTAGGGACGAAGTAAATAAAGAGCGAATGAGATTAACATATATATTTAAGATTAATGGGCATCATTTTCGCAAAATGGTCCTACACAAAGTGATAATAGACGGTTAAAGATTTCAGTGTAGATGTTAAATAGACATCTAGTCAGTAGCCATGTATTAATTGAAGTTTATACCTTTATCCCGTGAGAGATCCACAACCCGACATCTTGAAGAAGCTTGTTTCCAGAAGCATCTGCTGGTTCAAGGACTGCAAGCTCTCTGAAAGAAGATCCTGTCCTGCTCCTTCAGCTATAACAATAACCATATGTCCGTTTCTTTGAGTCGTTTTTGATATATTCATAAAGTCCACCACTTCCTTCAAGATAGAATGGTGATTCCGGAATCAAGCAACAATCAACATCACGGCTGGCAAGAGTAGCATACATTGCAATGAAACCTGCAGCAGCGGTTAAGTAAGAAAAATAAAGAAGGGATCCAAAAGCACCGATTCCACAAACAAACAAAAAACTAGAGGCACTAGGCAGTAGCAATTACGTAATTTGTTAAGAGTCAATCTATTATGATCATAACAACTAAGCTACCACTATAGCGCCCCATTAGTTTCACAAGTCCAATGCCATTCTCAATACTTGTAGCTTCAACATGTGCTGCATTAATGGCACGTTGTGCCTCCTCCACCGCGGTATCAAAACCAAATGATTTGTCAATAACCTGAACCAAAATCAGCAACCCAGCACAATGCCTCCTCATGGATTGATCAACAAGTCTTTCAAGTGGTGACAAGAACAAATTTATAGAAACTACAACTTTGAAGATGAGAAATACCGGAATATCATTGTCAATAGTTTTCGGAATTCCAGCAACAGCTACTTTGAGGCCACGTCGCCTAATTTCCTACAAGATCATTAACATAAGTAGTGAATAACAATTAGTTGCCATCGATTGGTAGTCAAATTAATGCCAATAATTGCTTAGAGGGATTGTGGCAATACTTGTAGATTCATCCTCACTAACTCTTGGTTATTCATCAACCACTATGCAACATATTTCTTATTTGACACTTGGAAGAAATAAGAAATGGCCAAATGCTATACCTCAAAAATTACTGCTGCTCTCTTTGCGTCCCGTCACCTCCAATTATAAAACCTGAAGCGCTAAATGAGACAATTAGAAGCTATGCAGTAGCAGCCATTTGAAAAAGAATTTGATGAATAAATTCAACAAACAGAGAGGAGGCTCAGACAGAAACTCTACCCAGCACCTCAATGTACCTGATTGATTCCACGATCCTGAATGCTGTCAACAATCTTGGATTTGACATGACCCCCTCTTGATGCCCAAGGATTGTACCACCGCGTTTTTGGATATCGTTGACAAACTTGGGCGTAAAGGTGATTGTGTTCTTTGCATAAAAACCCCTATATCCTCCCTAAAGGTGTCCCAAGTATATGTTGAAGATAAAGTCACCGAGTGATGGTGTTTCTCATACAGATCATAAACCAAGTATCGAATAGTATTAAACCATAGGGTTACTTACATCTATTCCAATAACTTTTCGGCACCATAGGTGTCCCTATATTCTCGAGCTCAGTTGGACAAAAATGTTTGAATGTCAGCATCAAAGGTAGTGGCAAAGGTTCCAAGGGTCACTATAGTTTAAAGCTGCTAAGCTGTTTATGGCAAATGATGCCGCCATTCCCCCCCCCCAATAAAGCTGTTTTAAGAGTAAACAAATGATGTTTTAGGTTTCTGTTTACAGCCATGAGGTTATATTTCTTTCATCCTTTAACTTGAAACTAAGTTCAGTTCTTTCATGGAGTTTTAGTTCGACTTACATTGTTAATTACATGTTTATGGAGAATAAAGATGGTGGAATGTATTATTAAGAAAGCAACCATACGATAACCGTATGGGGAAGAACAATTATTGGGTAAAGTGGACAAATTCTCACCCCGATTATGCCACGTCAATTTAATTGTTCCGTTTGAAGGGGGAAAATACCCTACAGTGCCTAAAATTGCAGGCTATTGTTGTATTGTCTTAAGAGTGAAGTTGGGTTCGTCAGAAGGCGTACTGGTAGATAGCATCAGCTACACCGTCTACATCATTGCTAACACCGATTACATCGGCCACGGCTTTCGTTTTCTCCGATCCATTGGTGAGAGCAACTCCTAGAGATGCTAACTCGAGCATTTCCATGTCATTTTCCCCATCACCAATTGCCATTATCTACAGCCAAATATAAGGAAAAAGGAAATTGATTACAATTGTGCGTTCTGATAATGGGTGTCCCTAGCCTATTGGTGCTGTCTAAGAATACTTAGTATACTATTTGAGGAAGACTATTTTCGAATATAACGTATTGCCTTCACGAATTTAAAAGAAAATCAGTGCCAGTAAGCACAATTTAACATTTCTCGTAGAATTACTAAGGTCGCTATATTTTGGTAAGTATCACAGCAGTTCAAACTATGTAGAATGGTCAATGAATGTTGCAGCTAGTTATCTGACGCCAGACAGAATAGTGATTATCCTGTAGGCTAGCTCCGACAGACGATTCACAAGAGAAAATTCGCCCAAAAACCAGAGGAAAAAAAGTCTATAGGGTTTAATAAAATAGTATAAAATCAAAAACAATCCAAAAAGCAGTCCACAAGTCGGACTGTTATAGCAAAAAATTTCTTTATTCGAATTTTGCCAAAAATAGCAAAATCCCGAAAATCACTCTAAATTGAAATTCGAAATAAAATAAGCAATCTCCCAAAAATCCAGCCTAAATCGGATTTAAATTGACTTTCTAATTAACAATCGAAATATTACCATAAATAGTAAAAATAACCAAATCTAGTGATTCGGAGGGGAAAACGGTAGAATTTGAGGTTGAAAAAAGGCCACATGGGTGGAGAGCGTGCGCGTCGAAAAGAGCTTTCGGATTGGGGTCTTATGCGCGATTCTGACACCTGTAGCCAAAGTTATGGCCAAAAGACTGAAACATACTCAAAACGACCCCAATGAGGAACATGTCACAATCAATTCCCGCCTTTGCGCTGATCTGCCAACTCATGGTATCTCAGTGCCATCAACGTGCAATCTGACAGCTCAGCATCATCTGTCTCGGATCCCCCTGCATCAGTCACCCCGGGTTGGAAAGAACTCGTCCTCGAGTTCAGAGTAGTGTCATCAGGATCCACAAAACAATGACTCAGGTGCTTCACATTAAAGACATCAGAAGTCTTCAAGTGACTGGGATGTCGCAACCTGTAAGCATTATCATTGATCTTCTGCACGACCTCACAAGGTCCAATCTTCCGATCTTTAAGCTTATTATACTCACCAACAGGAAAACGATCACGAGTTAATACAGCCCAAACAAAATCACCAACATCAAAAAGTACCTGACGACGATGATTGTCGACCCGAGTCTTGTACTTGGTATTGCTCTCATGAATGGTCTGTTTCACCTGCTCATGGATACCCCGAAGATACTTTTCCATCTCATCTGCTTTAGGACTGAAACGTCCTATACGTGGAATAGGGGCTAAGTCCAACACCCTGATGGGTTCTGACCATAGACAATCTCAAATGGGCTTAAACCTGTGGTTCTGTTTTTGATATGTTGTAGGCAAATTCTGCCTGAGGCAATGCCAAATCCCACTGCTTCGGCTTCGTTCCTGCCAAACACCTTAAAAGGTTTCCCAAACTTTGGTTCACCACCTCAGTCTGGCCATCCGTCTGGGGGTGGTAGGCGCTACTGAAATTCAACTGTGTTCCCAGTTTCCCCCACAGGTTCTTCCAGAAATGACTGATGAACTTAGTATCACGATCTGAAGTGATTGATCGAGGACACCATGTAAACGCACAATCTCCTTGAAATAGAGATGGGCAATCCGGTCAGCATCCATAGTCTTTCTGCAAGCTACAAAATGAGTCATCTTGGAAAACCTGTCAACCACAAAAAAGATAGAATCAGAGGCCCTTTGGGTGCGGGGTAAGCCTAGTACAAAATCCATGCTGACATCGAACCAAGGAGCTTCAGGAACAGGTAAGGGAGTGTACAATCCCGCATTGGTGAGAACTCCCTTAGACCGCTGGCACACATAACAACGGTCTACATAATGGGCCACATCACTAGTCAACTTGGGCCAATAAAATTCAGAAGAGATAAGGGCCAATGTCTTATCTCAGGGAGTTCACTTATAATTTGCTGCCTCAATGAACAATCTGGAATGCACAATTGTAATCCACGAAACAGATACCCATTATGCAAAACAAAATCATGACGGTGACCCTCAGTTACCTCCTGAAATATCCTTCCAAAGGAAGGATCAGCTGCATACATATATGTGAACGTCTCAAATCCTGCAACTTTAGTACTCATGGTGAGAAGTAAGGTACGACGGCTCAGGGCATCTGCGACGCGGTTCAAACTCCCTGCTTGGTGCCTCAGCGTAAAAGTGAATTCTTGCAAGTATGCTACCCACTTGGCATGACGTCTACTCAGCTTGTGTTGGCCATTGATGTACTTCAAGGCCTCATGATCGGTAAACAGAATAAACTCCTTATGTACTAGGTAGTGACGCCAATGCTTCAGGGACTGAATGGCATAGAACTCCAGATCATAAGTGGAATAATTTTTCTTTGATCCCGATAGCTTCTCACTGAAAAAAGCAACCGGACGACCTGCCTGACTCAGAACACCACCAATGCCAACGCCAGATGCATCACAATTTACCTCGAACACTTTGTCAAAATCTGGAAGTGCCAAAATTGGAGCCTCGGTCATCTTCTGCTTGACCAGTTGAAACTGGCCTCTGCCTCCTCAGACCACTGGAAATCACGCCCCTTGAGGCACTCTGTGATAGGGGCGATCAGAGTACTGAAATTTATAATGAATCGACGTAAAAAGACGCCAAGCCATGGAAACTTCGGATGTCATGTAAGGTTCTTGGTCTGGGCCACTCCAAGACTGCATCTATCTTTGACTGATCTGCATGAACACCATCAGTAGACACAACAAAACCAGAAAAGTCACAGAGTAGTGAAGAAAGAACACTTCTTTTGATTGACAAACAAGCACTCCGTTTTCAGCATCTCAAAAACAACACGGAGGTGATCGAAGTGTGAAGTCCATGTCGGACTATAAACGAGGATATCATCGAAGTAAACTACAACAAATTTCCCCATAAAAGGCCGCAAGACCTGATGCATAAATCTCATGAATGTACTGGGCGCATTGGATAACCCAAAAGGCATGACCATCCACTCATACAACCCTTGTGGCGTTTTAAACGCCGTCTTCCACTCATCTCCAGGCCTTATTCTGATTTGGTGGTAATCGCTCTTAAGGTCAATTTTGAGAAGATCTTAGAACCATATAGCTGATCCAACATATCATCTAGACGGGGAATTGGAAACCGGTACTTCACTGTAATTATGTTGATCGCTCGGCTGTCACACACATACGCCAAGAACCATCTTTCTTTGGCACTAACAGAGCAGTGACTGCACATGGGCTCATACTCTCTCAGATATAGCCCCTCTCCCAACTCTTCCACCTGTCGCTGCAACTCTTCGGCCTCCTTGGGACTGAGGCGATATGCTGGTCGATTTGGCAAACTTGACCCAGGAACAAGGTCAATTTGATGCTGAATATCCCTCATTCGTGGTAGTCCAGGAGGAAGATCCTCTGGCATCAAGTTAGAGAATTCTACTAGCAACCGCTGCACCTCTACTGGTAAATTTGTATCCACGTCTACTATATTGTTCTCGCAAGGTAGCAAGGCATAGACCACGCCGCCATGCTCAATCTCATCTAAAAACCTGGACATAGAAAGCAGATTAGTATTATGGGTTACTGGGGTAGGAGTAAGTCCTTCCCGCCGGGGTGCCAACACAATCTTTTTTCCCTTGATGCTAAGGGAATATGTATTCTTCTGTCCATCATGAATGACACTGCGATCATACTGCCAAGGTCGACCCAACAATATATGACACGCATCCATAGACACAACATCACACCAGGCATTATCAAAATATTTTCTACCAATTGAAAAAGACACGAGGCATCGCCTATCAACGTTACCTCACTGTCTTTATTTAGCCATGACAACTTGTATGGCTTAGGATGACGGTCCGTCTTCAACTGCAATTTCTGGACAACCTCCTCGGACACTACATTCTCACAACTGCCGCTGTCAATGATCATGTTGCAGACTTTATCTGCAACTGTGCAAGTCGTGTGGAAAATATTGGTTCTCAACCAATCGTCCCCTGAATCGCCCTTGGGGGTAAGTAGACTCTTGCGAACGACCAGAGTCTCATGACCATCTCCATACAGCACATCATCAGTCTCATCATCGTCATACACGGGTTCGCCAATCTCCTCAGTCTCGTCTTCCACGTTTTCCTCAATCAACAAATTTTTGCCCTTTTGACTAGCAGGCTTCCTGCAATCAGTCGCCCTATGCCTTTGTTCACCACAATGAAAACATCTAATAGTAGGGTTAGAATTACCCTGCGGTGGCTGCTGAGCAGGACGGGACTCTTGAGGGCGAACTGGTCGACTGTTGTGATCGCTCTTGATCACTGGTCTCCTGTTTTGTTGTTTTTCAACAGCAAGTGCACGCTGGTATGCTTCCGAAACACTCCACAATGAATGAAGGCTGAGGACATCTTGCAAGGGCTGGCGTAAACCCCCCAAATATCGCGCCACCATCTGCTCCTCCGTCTCAGATAAATCGTTCCGGGCGACCAATTGGTAAAACTCCTCCGTGTAATCATCGACTGATCGCGCGCCCTGCCTCAACGCATGAAGTCGCTGAAATAAGGTTTGCGTGTAGCCGAAGGGAAGGAAGTGGCCCTTCATCTTCTTTTCATCTTCTCCCAATCAGTGATCTTGGCTTTGCCCTGTCTTTCTCGTGAACGTCGTAACTGTTCCCACCACGCAGATGCTCTGCCCTTGAGTTTGATGGCGATCAGTTTCACTTTCACACAATCAGGGACTTCCTTATATTCAAAAATACGCTCCACTTCATTAATCCAATCCACGAATCCCTCGGCCTGTAACGTACCAGAAAACTCAGGGAGATCGACCCGAAAACCGAGGTCTCCATGACGCTCCTCCCGACCACGGTGCTCCCGAAATCCTGCGCCCCGGAATCCTGCGCGATTGTGATATGGGTTTTCGAAAGTGGAATTGGTATCGTGATCAGAGGCCTCACGATCTTCGAAATCCTGCGCCGCCAGGCGCTGGGTTAATTCTGCGACTTGCCTCTGCAAATCCGCAATCATAACATCCTGAACGCTGCGATCACGCGTTGGGCTTCCTCATTCGGAACCTGCTCACGACGACCACGACCACGACCTCCAGCCATTGAAACTGGTGAAATTTCCCAAGAAGATGTTGAAGCTCTGACAACAACTGACACCAGACAGAATAGTGATTATCCTGTAGGCTAGCTCCGACAGACGATTCACAAGAGAAAATTCGCCCAAAAACCAGAGAAAAAAAGTCTCTAGGGTTTAATAAAATATTATAAAATCAAAAACAATCCAAAAAGCAGTCCACAAGCCAGACTGTTATAGCAAAAAAATTTCTTTATTCGAATTTTGCCAAAATAGCAAAATCCCGAAAATCACTCTAAATTGAAATTCGAAATAAAATAAGCAATCTCCCAAAAATCCAGCCTAAATCGGATTTAAATTGACTTCCTAATTAACAATCGAAATATTACCATAATAGTAAAAAATAACTAAATCTAGTGATTCGGAGGGGAAAACGGCAGAATTTGAGGTTGAAAAAAGGCCACATGGTGTGGAGAGCGTGTGCGTCGAAAAGAGCTTTCCGGATTGAGGTCTTATGCGATTCTGACACCTGTAGCCAAAGTTATGGCCAAAAGACTGAAACATACTCAAAACGACCCCAATGAGGAACATGTCACAATCAATTCCCGCCTTTGCGCTGATCTGCCAACTCATGGTATCTAAGCGCCATCAACGTGCAATCTGACAGCTCAACATCATCTGTCTCGGATCCTCCTGCATCATCATCCGAGTTATCGAAGCATGCATGCTGGGTTAGCCGCGTGGATAATTTCTGTTTATCGAAGCGAATTCGGTGGAAGGAAAGAGAAGATAGAAGATAGGGGTTATGTACCTCCTTTGAACTGACAACCAATGATCAAGTAGCAATTTTACTCCACTTCCCTTTGAAGTCCCAAAGGGAACGATTTCAAGCATGTCGGGTACGGCCTGGACAACATTAGCGTGTTCTTCTGTAGCTTTTGACCAGTATGGACGCAGATTAGTTGTTATCCCCTCAGCAGTGTCGAAAAAAATTCAGCTTCTGCAAAACCAGAATATGCGATTAAATGACAAAGGACCATATTCAACAAAGCCTCAAATTCAATGGGGTGGGATTCTGTAATGGAAACCGAGTGAAACCGAATGGCACTGGAACAAAGAATCTTAAGCACTTTGTGCTATTCTTGAAAGTAGTTTTAAGCAAACAGATATTTATACATGTATGATGTATCTATGTTAGAATCATAGAAGCTATCGGCAAAGACTACTGCTGTTTTTGTCATTTAAGATTAAATATAGAATTAAAAAAGTAAATGCATTTCGGAACTCACGGCACTCATGTCAGGTCTTTGAACAAATAACCAGACAACACTCGAATTAATGAGTAAACAAAACAATCATCAAAGCTCCTTTCCCCCCCCCCCCCTCTTTTGCTACCGAAAATGCCGAGTCCTTGCAGACAAAAGAAAGTCCTATCACTTTCTATCTATGCTTTAAGCATGAACAAGAGAATCTTTGACTCTACCTGTATGTCTGCAGCAGCCACCATATGCTCAACTGAAGGCATGATCTCTGCCTGTAAAAGTTGTTGAGTGTATCATGCACATTATAAAAAATTTATCGGTCAGCAAACAAAATGTACTAATACAAGGAAAAAGTATATGACAGTATACAGCACCTTGGGTTCATGATATACGGTGTGAAGTGTTTCAACAAGAGGGTGATTAAACAGCGTTAAACAGCGATCCTGGCAAAATGCAACGAGAGGAACATTATGTTCCAAAGAGTAATGGTCAGCCTGCAAAATTGAATAAAGAGTAATGGATTTTTAGCGAAAAATTCTTTAAGCACTAAAATATTTTTTCGGGGTATAATTTAGGCACTTATTTATATATTATGCCTAAATAAATATAAATAAAATCTATATGTATATTTAATAAATGAGCACGAATAAATAATATGCTTTGATCGTTTATGTTCATGAACAAGTTTGTTTATTGATTTGTTCATAAACTCGTTCATAAACTCGTTTACTCGATTCTTCTTTTATTTTTTTATTTTTTAAATATTTGTTAAGTTAGGTATTAAATTGAATATAATGTGAATTTTTAAGTTTCAAAATGTGAAGTCTAAATAATTTAAAGTCTAGTCGTGTATTTTCACCATTTTTTGCTTGCAAAAATGGTAAACAAAGGGTTGTTCGTTGAACATTAAAGGACTATGTTCACGAATGTTAAATGAACATGTCCGCAAACATTAAACGAATATGTCTATAAATGCTAAATAAATAAAAAAAGATACATTCAAAAATAAATAAACGAATACAAACACAATATTAGAAGCTTAAACAACATATACACAAATAAAACATAAACATCCTTAAAATAAATAAACAAACATTAACCTAACTTTCTTTTTATTTAAATTCAACTTACACCCACATTTAAGGTTCATATTAGTTTTATAATTCTTTTTTTTTCAATTTAACAATACTATATTTTTATTATAATATAAGTATTGACTCGTTAAAGTTTAAACAACATGATCATGTGAACAATATTATTCAGGTAAAGTACATAAATGGTATACTAGTTATAAGACGATGCTTTATTAAGTTTCCTAATTATTGAAATTTATAAAATGGTTCATCGACCATAAGGTTTATTTTTGTAGAGTCTCTCGACTATTAAAAGTTACAAAATAATCATTTGGCTATTGATATGATCCAAAGTTGTCAGTTATTGTTAAATAATCGGTAGTCTTGTGAGTTGGATATTAACTTGTTCATATATAAAGTTTGATCTCATAATTGTCTGAGTTATATTTTATGGATAAAGTTTTATTTATATTATATCATCGAGCTAGTCTTTGAAACATTATATCATCGAGTCAGTTCTTGTAATGAACGACGATACCAGTAAACATCATTAAATATATTTTTATTATATCCAATCAGCAGATTAATGTCTAGATAAGATGTCCGTCAAATTTTCAACAAAAAACGAGTTTGGAATATATGAATAGTCAAATTACTATTTAATAACTTTTAATAGTTGGAAACTTAACAAAACAAGTTTATGTAGTCAGGAAACCATTTTGTAATTTTTAATAATTTAGATACTCAATAAAATAATATTCTATAACCCGTAGACAATTTATATACTTTATGTAATTATTTATTAGTGTGATGATATAAGCAAAACTATATTTTTTTAATATGATTATTAATACATAAAATGACATTGTCGTAAAGGATTATATAAGTTATTATTTTTTCTCATTTTCTATTTGTTTCTACCTTTATTTTATTCAACTTAAAATTTGATTAAATTTTTAAAGTTGGATTATTACATGTATTTCTAAAAGTAACGCTAGATCCAAATCTCATACTCATTTATAATCACTAATAATCAAAATTGATAAACGAGTTGGTTCAAGTGATAAACAGTTTGATATCGTTTAAATAAAATCTCGAGTTTCGAGTCATAATGCATACAAAAAAAAATTCATTGAAAGACTCACATACTAAATCAGGCGTACGACGTAAATCGATTCAATTTAATTAAGACAAAATCTTAGAACAGATTTCACAACCAAAATAATAATAATCCAAATTGAAAAAGCAAAACTGAATGTGATCATAAGTGGAATCCAAAATATCTAAATTATTGAGAGAGGAACTGACCCAATTTAAATCAATGTAGAGGACAAAAGGGAAAGAAAAAATATAACAAAATAAACCCTACCAAAGCAACGCAGCCTTTGCCCGCCGAAACCCACTTGTCCACCCCGTCCCGCGTGTTCGATCTTTCGTCTCTCTTTCTCTCGCCTTTGTGTACTGTTATTGAGAATCGAGTTTAGATCTGGTGTTATATTCCTTGAAAATCCGTGTTTGACTTTCTTCGTTGAAATTCCCAAGCAGTTTCCCTACCCTTTAATCATTTAGGGTTCCGATCTGTTCTCCGTCTCGCTCGTGTTTTGTGTTTAAAAACGCATCTGAAAAAAGAAAAGGAAAGGAAAGATAAGACAAGAAATTATATCTTTCGTTTTATTTCGGTTTGTGTTGTAATCTAAATTTCATTACCTTGTTAAATTTGTTTGATTCCCGTTACAGTTGCTTGAGCTTGTGTCAGTTTGAGGTTAGATTGAAGCTTGAGTGTTTTTGGTGTCGTTTATTGGGTTTGTTAATTTCTGAAACCGATGGATACTCGGATCCCTAGTGCATCTTTGCCGCAGGAATCACAGCCTCCGAAGAAGCATGGAATCACGAAACCAATATCACTTGCGGGGCCAAGTGAGGCTGATATTCAACGGAATACGGAATTGGAGAAGGTAATGTTATTGTCTTTTCTGGTTAAGTATCGCATATTTTAGTGACCTTTAATTGACGATTTCCTTTTTTTTTCCTTTCAGTTTTTGATAGAGTCTGGGCTTTACGAGAGCAAAGAAGAGTCTGCGAAAAGGGAGGAGGTTCTTGGTCATATCACTGAGGTAATTACCAAATAATGGAAGTTTGCTTGCTGTCTTCCATTAGTTGAAGATTATGTGAATAGTTGTTGGTGCATTGCGTCTTGATTGGGACTACTGGTTCATGTTTCATTTATGAATTACCAGGCACCTATAGTTGCATGTTATGGTGGTGATTGCACGGTGACAAATGCACTGCAGATGGTTTTAGTTGATACGTTAGTTAAAGATGTTTGATCTAATTTGTTTATTTTTTGTTCTGAAAAGTGATTATTACCTTATAGATTGTAAAAAGTTGGGTAAAGCAAGTAACACGTCAAAAGGGATACACAGATCAGATGGTGGAGGAAGCAAATGCTGTCATTTTCACTTTTGGATCTTACCGTTTAGGGGTAAGTATAAACTCTAATGCTTCAAAACTGCCATTTCATTAACTTATTTTCTTTCTGACATTTCTCGGTGTTCATAGAAATACAAAGTTGTTGAGGTTTCTCTATGAGCATGAACTTTGTCTGTTGATCTACCAATTGTCATTGATGTTATTTCTTTATGGATTGTTGTGTTGATATGTGTGTCACAAGTTAAATCAATATTTGATATTCATATTCTAAGCACAATTCACTATTTTGAAAGGTGCATGGGCCGGGAGCTGACTTAGACACATTGTGTGTTGGACCATCTTACGTGAACCGTGAGGTGTCTTTAATCTGCTTATTTTTTTTTCTTTTTCCTTCAATTAAGTTGCTAGTCACGTAGTTTGAGATTTACTAACATTACTTTGAATTGCACCAGGAAGATTTCTTCATCATTTTGCATGATATATTGGCTGAAATGGAAGAAGTCACTGAACTTCAACCAGTTCCGGATGCTCATGTTCCAGTAATGAAATTTAAGTTCCTAGGGATATCAATTGATCTTCTTTATGCAAGTATATCTCTTTTGGTTGTTCCAGATGTAAGTTTGTATTCCATTTGATGATCTTTTGATTTTACTTGTCTACAGCTTAACTGCATTACTTAACACTCGAGTGAAGGCCTGGAACGGTTTTCTTTACACATTGCAGGATGTTGCAAGCAATTCTATGATAAAGAAATCTTTCTTAGTTGCTTGATATGTTGTCAACTCAACCTTATATTATAA
This sequence comes from Hibiscus syriacus, assembly GCF_006381635.1. Taxonomy (NCBI): domain Eukaryota; kingdom Viridiplantae; phylum Streptophyta; class Magnoliopsida; order Malvales; family Malvaceae; genus Hibiscus; species Hibiscus syriacus. Next base: position 335,539 of record NW_024062866.1, on the reverse strand, counting down.
CCTATTTGTTTTATGACAAAATAAGTAAATTTAAGTATAGGTGGTATGCGTATGTGGTACTCTTTTGCTTAAAATATTGCATTATCCTTTGAGTAACTGTCAAAGTCTTCTTTACATCTGAACTTTAGCAACTCATGGATACATTCTAATATATTAGTTCTTTTAGCTGCCCCTTTCTTCCTAAAGTTAGTTTTTTCTCTCAATAATTCAGTAAGAAAAAGTGACTTCTGTCATATTTAGACAATTTATAAGTTCGGGTTTAGAATGAATTTGACTAGCAGTTGTATGGTTCTTGGAGTAGTTTAACTGAATTTTTGGTTGAGTGTTGAATGTTTTGTTTGCTGAAGGGACAGACCAATATAGAATATTCTTGATGTTTCATTACAAGTTTTTTTAATGTTAAGTTTGCAGTACATGTTTAGTTGCTCTGAATTTTGATTTATCTGTTTTTTCTGGAACTAATCAACAGGACCTTGACATCTCACATGGGTCTGTGCTGCATAACGTTGATGAGCAAACTGTTCGAAGTCTTAATGGGTGCAGGGTTGCTGATCAATCCTTAAACTCGTTCCAAATGTTGAGGTGAGTATGTGTGTTGACTCACACTTGTTTCTATTACGTTTTGTCATTTTACACTTCTGATTAATTGTATGATTTTAGCACTTCCGCATGACGCTTAGATGTCTGAAGTTCTGGGCCAAGAGGCGCTGCGTTTATTCCAATGTAAGAATGGTATTTATTGATTTCTTTTTCATTGGCTTCTTTGCTTTCGTATCATGTTTCAATTTTGTTTTCACTTGTGTAGGTTACGGGATTTTAGGAGGTGTAAATTGGGCTCTTCTAGTTGCACGTGTGTGCCAGCTTTATCCCAATGCAATACCTAGTATGCTGGTTTATCGTTTTTTTTAGAGTATATACTCAGTGGAGGTGGCCAAACCCTGTTATGTTATGCTCAATAGAAGAAGATGAACTTGGCTTTCCTGTCTGGGATCCTCGGAAGAACCATCGGGACCGGTTTCATCTTATGCCAATAATAACTCCTGCTTACCCTTGCATGAATTCCAGTTACAATGTCTCTACAAGCACCCTTCGTGTTATGATGGAACAGTTCCAACATGGTAATAGAATATGTGAGGTGAGATTATACAAGTCTATTGTGTATTAAGGTCTAGCTGTCTGTATTGAGGCTTAAACTATTGATCACTCATCTTGATAATTTTGTTATCATGTAGGAAATTGAGCTAAGCAAGGCTCAATGGTATGCTTTGTTTGAACCTTATCTTTTCTTTGAGGCATACAGAAACTATCTACAAGTTGACATAGTTTCAGCAGATGCTGATGATTTACTGGTATGGAAAGGCTGGGTAGAGTCGCGGCTTCGGCAGCTTACCTTGAAGGTTAACATCAACTTTTCTGGTGCACGAGTACTACTTTTAGATACTAGTTTAGTATAATGAATATTTTTCTCTTTCTCATGGTTTAACATCAACTTTTCTGGTGCACGAGTACTACTTTTAGATACTAGTTTAGTATAATGAATATTTTTCTCTTTCTCATGGTTCAATGTGTCTCTGCAGATAGAGCGGGACACAAATGGAATGTTGCAGTGTCATCCTTACCCAACTGAGTATATGATAAGTCGAAGCAGTTTGCACATTGTGCATTCTTCATGGGCTTGCAGAGGAAAGTGGGAGTGAGTGGTCAAGAAGGTCAACAATTTGATATACGTGGAACAGTTGATGAGTTCAGACAGGAGATAAGCATGTACATGTATTGGAAACCAGGAATGGACATTTATGTTTCTCATGTTCGTAGGAGGCAGCTTCCTGGCTTTGTTTTCCCTGATGGATATAGATGGCCTCGACCATCGAGGCATCTGAACCAGCGTACGGAAAAACTTGTGAAGTTGCCCCAAGGTATCAGTTAGGGTCTGCAGAAAGACAAATTAAGAGAAACATGTTGATGAGACCATGGAACAAATACTGGAAAAACCTGAGAAGCGGGCCTCTATTAGCCCCCTGAGGCTGGAGTCTGTGTCTCTAGAAAGTGCTATAAGTGGAGGAATATCTCATATCAGTAATGGTCAAGCAGTTAAACCAGATCACCGAAGAGGTGCGGATGATGATAGGCTGTCTAGTAGGCTGTTAGACATTGAAGAAAGAAATGTGGAAATTATCATTCAGCAGGCTAGAACTGATAGTCAAGGGTCCCTCGCCATATGTGAGCAGACTTCTTTGGATGTAGATAATTTGTCGGTAGTTAGAAATGTAGAGGCTGCTGAGTTGTTGGGTGAACCTGTTCTTAGGCAGGAGTTGATTCCTCCATGTAAAGTTCCTAGTTCTGATATAAGGGAGTCATGCAAGCATAGCTTGTATCAAGAGAAAACTGAGGATTTGGCATTATCTTACATGGATGACGTAGCTGGATCCTCTAGGAACATCTTAAACTGGAAAGGAGGTGGTGATGGGGTTGATCAAGAGGAGGACAAACCATGTAATCAAACGGTAGTGGAAATTGCTGAAAGTGTATATGGGCCAACTTCCAATGTGCAGAGCCTCAATTGCGAGGTGAGTTCTTTTGTTTGAGGTATTTATGTTAAGACAGTAGCAGATGGCTGTGACAATACTGGAAGTTCTGGAGATAGTGAGTCGGGGATCTTTGCAGGGTGGTAGTGGCAGATTTGGATTCGCTTCCGGAAAATAGACATCCAAATGCAATTGGTGTTCTCCAAAACAGTTTGTCTGAAGAATTACAGGTTCTGAATCCTACTTTTGGACAAAATTAAATAATGTCTTTTCTTCTACCTTGTAGTAGCTGCCTGTTTACTGTTTTATTTTCTATTTAGGTAACCTTCTTTGTTCCTTATCTTTTTCTGTATGGTTGGGTCATTGTGATAGCTAGTCTTTTTTTTTTTGGGGAATCTTGTTCATGAGAAATTAAGTTATGAGTAAAGAAATGGTCTTTAACTTGATGTTTAACGGTGTGAATAAAATCTTTATTTCATGACTTGAATTATCTTATGTTCAATTAGGAAACCTTTCAGTGATATCATGTAATCATTAGAATTGTCTACTTGTCTTCCCCCTCTCTTTTTCAATATTATTTTTTGCCACCCGATCTCCTAACTGGTGCAAATGTGGTGGCAGGCCCTGTACCACCATCATACGGGCTATGTTTCCAGTGATTGTGCTTAAGACCGTGACTATGTTTTGTGGGCTCAGATACATGACCCTCCCTTTATTTCTTACATATCTTTGGACTATTTTTGGGTATCTAACTTGCCTTTTGACCTTATTTTATTTTATAGCCAAATATACCTGTTGGGAAGGTTGTAGATTCTCAAGACGGAGCTAGCCAGCTAGGTCTGAAACTTTGCAGAAGCCAATGACCAGGCATGTACATTTGTTCCTCGTGTTTTGTTTATGGAAATCACAATCTCTTTATGCCGTTTTCCAAATAATTTTTAGCAGGTTGGTTTGAAGTCAATGGCATAATGTATTGTAGATGATGCAATCAGAGAATCGGTGTTATCAAAGGAGTAAAGGCCAGGGCATCGGTAAGTGTCCCATTTAGTGCCTGGCGTACATAATCATTTTCACTGTGTTGCTGTGGTTATAGATTGGAGGAGTCATGAGGCTGCAAGAGTGCTGGTGCTTTGAAGACTGCTCTCTCTTTTTTGACCACTCGAGTGTTGTGGCATTCTTTTTGCCTCCATTTATGAGTCGAGTTAATCAAGGAATTGTAAATCATAGAGGCGGTGGTGTATCATTTAGAAACTTTTTTGGCAACTTTGTTTAATCCTTTGTACATAGATAACCTAATAATACAGTTTAAGCTTTCTTTCTAGTTGGTTAACTCATCTCTCTCACACACGATGTTATGAGCAACTGAACTAAAAGGATTGTTTCTTATTACTTAGGTTATTAGATTTAGCAGACATTGACCCTTTGTTAATCTTCAAAAAGTGAGATTTGCTCATTTATTTTTGCACACTTTTACTCCCCGTGGTATCCTGTCGACTTAGATTCACCGCAGCTATTGGTAAAATTCAGTCTATGTTAATCATGTTGTCATCTTCCTTGGATCCCTTTTTACCGTGCTTGTAACCGGAAAGATAAGGGGTGTCTCTGCCAAGAAGTGGAGACACATCGAAGTCACTTCCCATCTTTTTGGCTGCATGACCGTTAGGAAGACAACAGCTACGAAGGATATGCGAAACTTCCTTCATCGAAGGCCTGTTAGAAGGTGATGCATCGGTGCACAGGATTCCGACCTTGTATACCAGTATCATTTCCTCCAAGTAGGATGTTTCCTTGACCTCTGGGTCTAGTATTTCCACCATGTGTTTATCTTCTGAGAAGTGCTGCCACGCCCATTCTGCGAGGTTCATATTTTCATCCACGCTATTTGCTTCTTTTCCGGTCACCAATTCGAGAAGTACCACTCCAAAGCTGTAAACATCGACCTTTGCATTGACTTTTGTTGTATATGCATACTCTGCAATTTAAAAATGATAACTTTGTGTTAAAAGAGATGCTTCGGTCTTTATGATTCAAAAGATAGTTGAGATTATAAAGTGGACAATGATAATGTTTTGAGCATTTTTACCTGGGGCGAGGTATCCGAAAGATCCTGCGACTGTCGACATCGAGTGAGCACTTGCATGCCTAGTTAGCATCTTAGCAAGTCCAAAATCTGCAATTTTTGCATTGAATTCGGAGTCCAACAAGATATTGCTAGACTTCACATCACGATGGATGATTGGTGCAAGGCACTCATGGTGCATGTAGCATAGCCCTTGAGCAGCTCCAACAGCAATCTGTAACCTTCTAGGCCAGTCCAAGACAGCATAGTGAACTGAATTCATCCCCGAGATCAGGCTTCTCTTATTCCCATGAAGCCATCTATCAAGACTCCGATTCTCCATGTACTCGTATACCAGAAGCTTCGAATCTTCGCTGGAAATGCAACATATCAACTTCACTATGTTGGAATGCCGGATGTTGCTCAATATTTCAACTTCGGCTAAGAACTCTTTCTCGAGCTTGTGATCCACTTCCTTGCTATTCCAAATTTTCTTCACAGCAACGGATTCGCCTGAACGGTTTATGGCGATTCGATAAACCTTCCCCGAGCCACCGCTTCCGATGAGATTGTTATCTGTCAGATTGGACAATATGTTCCCCTTTGTGAAACCCAATCTCTGGAAGGAGGTCAACTTCCATGTTGACAGGTACTGTCCATACTTTTTCCTCCTGTAGTCTCGAACTAAGAAGAAGCTCAACAGAAGGATAACTGAGGAAGCAAGGAGGGAAAGTGCCACAATCATGGCAATAAATTTAGATGACAATTTATTCGGCTGATGATGGAGTTTGGAATTGCAGTCCGGAAGCTTTACAATCGGATGATCTGCACATAAACCCGAATTTTTCAAAAAACTGACTTCATATGCAAGGTTGTTGAACTGCTTGGGAATCTTGCCTACAAGTTGATTGGATGACAAGTTCAGTGAATTCAGCCTCTGGTTGCCAATTTCAGCAGGAATTTCACCAGAGAATTGGTTTTTGGATAAATCTAAGTAAAGCAAGTCAGGTAAAGACGCCATCGCGGAAGGGATTTCACCGGAGAGCTTGTTGTTGGAGACATCTAACGTAGTTAATGATCTCCATGAGATTATTTCAGATGGCAGTTCACCGGAAAGATCATTACCGTCGAGAAGCAAAGTAGTGAGGTGAGAAAGGTTCGTTACCTCCTTCGGAATTTTGCCTGAAAATAAATTGTTGCTCGCCTGGAAGACAACCAAATTAGACCAAGATGCAATTCCGGGTGGGATTTCACCAGAGAACTTGTTGTTGCTAATTTCCACCCTTGACATATTCCATGTAACTCTACTAGGTAACTTGCCCGACAAGGAATTGTTCGTTAATAACAAGGTCGACAAATTGTAAGTCGTCCATAAACGTCGAGGAATCTCACCGGAGAAGTTGTTGTTGTGAAGTTGAATTGTGCGTAACGTGGGGCAATTTCCGAGTGACTCCGGTATTCGCCCGGTTAGATTGTTCGTATATGCAACCACACCTTGTAGCACACCTCCAGCACATAAATGTTCAGGCAGTTGGCCACTGAATTGATTCTCCGACACCTCAAATCCTTCGAGATTCGAATGAAAACCGAATTCCGGTGCCAAGACTCCGCTCAACTTGTTCCGAAAAACACGAAGATCGCGCAGAGCAGGAAGTTGAGCAAGGCTTGTTGGTAGCTCTTCCGTCAACTGATTGTAAGCCAGGTTTAGAAACTCCAAATTTTGCAACTTCCCGAAGTCTTCTGGAATGGAGCCTGTCAAATTGTTCGCCGAAAGATCGATTTCAATCAAACTCGAAGCTTCGACGGTTTTCGGTATCTCACCGGACAGCTTATTGTGGAAGAGATAAACTTTTGTTAAATTCTCCAAGGAAAACAGGCTGCTAGGAATGTGGCCTTCCAGATTGTTTACAGCCATGTCCAAGTGCTCTAGACCGGAAAGATTGTCGAAACTTTCCGGGATTTCGCCGATCAAATTGGTTTGCTTCATCCATAAGTACCGCAACTTGCTCATCCGACCGAACTCCGGAGGTATTCTCATCGGAACAAACTCGTTATAAGCCATCATCAGAACCTCGAGATTCAACAGGTTACCAATTTCCTTAGGAAATGTCCCTTTAAATTGGTTTTGGACAATGTTCAACGTGTTCAACACCGGTAATCTTCCGATACTCGACGGAATATCACCGGAAAAGTTGTTGCCACTTATATCCAAATAAACCAGAGTCGACAACCGGTCGATATCACCGGGGATCGGGCCGACGAAATAGTTCTGAGCAAGTACTAGGACCTCAAGCCATGAACAATCGTAAAGCATGGGAAACTCTCCCGGGATGAAATTGTTGTAAAGGTCAAGGTAAGTGAGGTTTTTAAGGTCGCATATAATTGGAGGTACACTTACCGTGATGTTTTTGTCACCGAGATGAACTTCGGTGACTGAGTCAGAGGTGCAGTTGATCTCCGGCCAATCGCAAGGCGAGGACGAGGAGTTCCAGTGCACGAGCGACGGCGGATCGCCGAGCTGGTGTTTGAGTTGGAGAAGAACGGTGCGTTCGGTTTTGATGTATTGTGAAGTGGCTTCGAAGGGTATGGAGATGAAGAGGAGGAAGAGGAATGGTAAGCATAGTTGAGACATTTGTCTTATTTTTCCTGGAAATGGGTTGGTTTTGGAACTGACAGATCTGGGCGAGTCTTATAAGAGCTTTGGGATCCTGTTGAATGTGTAGACCTTTAGCCTCGTGATATTTGGGGTTTAATTTTTTGTATTAATTAATTATTTTATTAATTATATTTATTTTAAAATTTTTATTGTCTATCTTAAAATTTAATTTTTTTTTTAATTAATTACTTATTTTACGAACAATTCTCCTCTTAAAATTTTATTTATATCATATTATTTAAGATAAATTTTATATCGTTAATATGTATATTCACTTTAAAAAATATTTATAGATTTATCACGGGTCGAATTCAAGTGACAACTGGCCAGAGTTGGGTCTTTTGACAGTTTAACTGCAATCATTTTTTCAAGACTCCTACTATCGTTAAATTGCGTCTAAAAATTCAATTGTTAAACTTTTTACATAAATAAAAGCGATTAATAATTTTTATTTAATTTTTAAAACTATTTTCATTGCTTTAAATATAAAAATATGCAATTTAAATTATAAAATAAAAATATAAATTAAAAAAATGGTTTATTTTGGCATAAACACTAGGTTTGGATCGGTTTTCTCGACTTCTCTCTTCTAACCGTGGGTTTGTTTTTTTACTTCCCACTTGCATGTTCTTCCAAATTCTTCACAGTTGAGAGTAGCAATTTTGCAATTAGATGGAAATATATGACCCTTTCTGGGAAAGGAGACTGTGGAATAGTCAACGAGTCAGCCAAAATGCGCTGCACTGCAGAGTTGGTACTGATGTTTGACTAGAGTGAAACCAATAAAATAAAAGTTTATAGGGTAAACTAAACATTTAGTATCTAAACTATTAATTTTTATCTATTTTAGTACTTAATTTTTTATTTTTTCCAAAGTCACACCTAACGTTTAGTTTTTATTTCATTTAATATCATATCATTAAAAACTCAACAGATAGGTTGACGTGATATAGTTCTGGTGAAATGATGATCAATCCAAATGGTGAACCACGAGATAATGATGAGTCAACCAACATAACACAGTTTTTTGGCTCATCGGATGATGTATCATGTAGATCGAAAGATAAAGAAATCAAAGGTTTCATCGATGATTTGGGAAGACTGAGTTGTTTCCCGATGAAACGGAGACCGAGATCACGTTCATGTGCGGTCTAGAAAGTTCGGGCTTCATCGATTGACGATGCGACGAATGACGACTATAGACACGACAACTGAAGAGCCCGTTCATTAAGTTTTAACGGTGAGTACTAAAATGAAATAAAAACTAAACGTTATGTATAATCTAAAAAATGAAAACTAAAAAACTTTAACGGGTTGAAATTAATAATTTAGGCATAAAACGCATAGTTCACTCAAGTTTATAATATAAATCAGATTTAAATTTAATATATTTTTAAAATTGTTATTTAAATTTTTATTTTATATTAATATCTAAATTTGATTTTTTTTCAAAATAATATCTTTATTAAATTGAATTTTCAATACTTAATCAAATCATTAATGTTATATAGAATAATTAAGATGATGATATTATTAATTATTATAATCATAACCTGAATAATTTTTAAAATATTATATCAATATTATATATTAATTAAACAGTATTTTAAGTTTAAATGTTAATTTTAATTTTTCTTTTAAAATTCATATGTCAAAATGATAAAATAATTAAAATATTAATAAAGTAATAGTTTTGATATATATAATAAACTTAAATAAAATAAAAGGAATGTAAAAATTAAGCTAAATATTTTTATCAATAATTAATTGGTCTAGTAGCCGGTAGTATAAGACATTAAATTTTTTAAATAAATTCAATAATTTGAATTTTAACATTATAAGTGAAATAAATTATGTTAAAAATATCAATGTTAAATGTGAATCTCTATAATATTTGATATGAATTAATTAATAAATTTAAATATCAATAATTAGGAAAAAAATTAGAGTAAACTATATATTCAATACCTAAAGTATCAATTTTAGTCCATTTTAGTATCTAAACTTTTATTTTTTTTTTCGTAATCATTCCTAAAGTTTAGCTTTTGTTTATCCTACCATTAAAAACTTTAGTTTTTGTTTCATTTTATTACCTTCGTTCAAAATTTAACGTTAAATTTTGAAAAATTGAAAGTTTAGTTACTCTAACGGACCAAAATCGATAGTTTAGGTATTAAACGCGTTAAGCTTCAACGACGGGATACTGAAAGTAAAGTATGATTTTGAAAAGTTTGAAAGTTCATGTACTAAAACGGATAAAAAAAACTTATAATTTAGATACCAAATGCATAGTTTACCCAAAAAAAATCTTGGAGTGGGTCAGTCAAAGTTTGGAAGCATTAGGTCGACGTGATGTTGATGCAAAAACACAAAGTAAGTTGATTTTTCTTTTTATTTTCAATCTTCCGTTGACTATGATTTAGCAACTCTGATTCCATTTGGATCTAATGCCATTCACACCATGTGCTTCGAAGCATTTTCCCTCTCTTTATTTAATCTCCAATCTCAATGCATTACATTCACATTCATGAGGGCCAAATTCTATAAGAAGTCCATTTTATGGTGGACTTTTGATCGATTTAATCTATTTACCATGAAAAAATAAATTATTTAATAGTTAGGGTAAAGTACACAAATGATGTTTCGGATAATATTTATTGAGTCATTTGACTATTAAAAGTTATAAAATGGTTCTCTGACTATAGGGAGTTGCTTTGTTGAGTCTCTCGACTATTAAAAGTTACAAAATGATCATCCGACTATTTCATTATGTTTCAAACTCGTCATTTTTTGTTAAAATTTTGACAACAATCTAAATGTATAGTAACATGCCGACTGAGGTATGATAAAGTTTGATCTCATAATCTCAATTTACTATCATAACTCGATCAAAATTTTAACATCTGACTCATATGATCGTTAATTTTTTGTTTTTATAATTTATTTGTCATTGATGATCGGCGATTATGATTCCATTATTTGAGGTTTGAGAGGTTGATTGATTATGTTAGTGGGCGTGGTCGAAAGTTTGAACGAAGGTTTGGTTAATTATTCTTACCAGTGGGTTGAAAAGAAGGTTGCTCAAAACGATTTTTGGGTTTTTGATCTTCTGGTGTTATGGCTTCCAATGGTTGAGCTCAACGGAGGAGGAAGAAGAAAAAGAAATGTTGCTCAAAATAATTAAGTTTTTTATTTTCCGGAAGTTAGGGTTTTCAATGGTAGAAGAAGAAGATATATATTTTTTGGGGGATTTTTTTTTTTATTTTTAATAAATTTTTTCCATGTCACTTATAGGTGACTTATGTGTATTTATTTATTATTTTTTAAATTACTACGTAATACTTTTATTAAATGATTAACGGGGTTTACGACTAGGGACTAAAATCAAACAGATCGATAACGTTAGATACCATTTACCTTTAATTTTTAAATTGGTAACCAAAATCGATCATACTTAAAGTAAAGGGGACTATTCGCACAGTTTACCCTTAAAAAAGTAAAGAGATTAAATATGTAAAAGAAATACATAGTATAAGGGCAACCTATAAATTTGACCATTAGTTAATAGCTTCTAAGTGTGATCGTAATCTGTGTGCTGGCTTTTAATCAGCTGCCAATAGACTTGATTTTTGTAATTATATGGAGAATTTTTATGACTAAAAAGCTCCACTTCAGAAAAGAAAAAAAAAGTGTGCACGTGCGTTATGAGTGACAAGAACCAATATGATAAAAATTGAGAAAATCGCCTCAGTGACCAAAAATACTTTATAATATACGATTTTAACCAACTTTTTTTGGATTTGCCAAAATGACCAATAAAATCGCAACGCGATATCAAAATCGCAACGCGATTTAGAAAATCGCAACGTTAAAAAGAAAATCGCAACGGTCAAAAGAAAATCGCAACGCGAGCTTCCAAGTTCGCAACGCGATTTAGAAGAAAATCGCAATGCGATTGATAGAATCGCAATGCGATTGATAGAATCGCAATGCGATTGATAGAATCGCAATGCGATTGATAGAATCGCAATGCGATTGATAGAATCGCAATGCGATTTATATAATCGCAATGCGATTGAGAGAGTCGCAACGCGATTTAGAAGAAAATCGCAATGCGACTGAGAGAATCGCAATGCGATTTATAGAATCGCAACGTTGAAAATAAAATCGCAACGGTCAAAAGAATAGTTAAAAAAATTTTGTTTCTTAAGAATTTTCTCTAAAAAGATAGTATCCGCGCGGACGTGTCGAAGACACGTATTACCACGACCACGACCACGACCACGACCACGACCACGACCACGACCACGACCACGACCACGACCACGACCACGACCACGACCACGACCCGAGACGAGACGGCGGCGGCGGCGCGCGAGAGTCCCCCTTGTCCTCTTTCACTCAACAAGGAAGTGCAAAATACAAGCCTTAAATATAATTCCCAATAGTGTTTCCAATACTATGTGGGATTGAGCATTACCAACACTTGTTCCCAATATCATTATTCTTCATAAGTTATCATCCATCACAATATGAATTATCGATAATAAATTAATTCATTTTAATAAGTATTTAAAATTATAACTTGATAATACATGAAATAATTCTATTATTAAATAAAAAATATATTTTTTATATTAAAATTATTGAGATAGATATTTACTATAAAGTAAAAGATTTTTTTTTCACGTACAACCTCTATGTGAATTAGTTTCACAATAAGGTATCGGTTATGCATTGGATTCTTTCGTATTAGATGGTCTTTAATAAGATCATCATCATCATTCTTTTGTTCAACAATACCATATATTAATGAGGTATATTGGTTCATTAACACGACTAATTCATATTGTAATGGATGATAACTTATGAAGAATAATGATATTTGGAACAAGTGTTGGTAATGCTCAATCCCACATAGTATTGGAAATACTATTGGGAATGGTATTTAAGGCTTGTATTTTGCACTTCCTTGTTGAGTGAAAGAGGACAAGGGGGACTCTCGCGCGCCGCCGCCGCCGCCGTCTCGTCTCGGGTCGTGGTCGTGGTCGTGGTCGTGGTCGTGGTCGTGGTCGTGGTCGTGGTCGTGGTAATACGTGTCTTCGACACGTCCGCGCGGATACTATCTTTTTAGAGAAAATTCTTAAGAAACAAAATTTTTTTAACTATTCTTTTGACCGTTGCGATTTTCTAAATCGCGTTGCGATTCTCTCAATCGCGTTGCGACTCTCAATCGCATTGCGATTCTATAAATCGCGTTGCGATTCTATAAATCGCGTTGCGATTCTATCAATCGCATTGCGATTTTCTTCTAAATCGCGTTGCGAACTTGGAAGCTCGCGTTGCGATTTTCTTTTGACCGTTGCGATTTTCTTTTTTAACGTTGCGATTTTCTAAATCGCGTTGCGATTTTGATATCGCGTTGCGATTTTATTGGTCATTTTGGCAAATCCAAAAAAAGTTGGTTAAAATCGTATATTATAAGGTATTTTTGGTCACTGAGGCGATTCTCTCTAAAAAATTAGCTCACCATTTTTTTCATATGTAATAGGATAAGGGGAGGTAGGGTAGCAGGCTGCCCCCAACGCTAGATTGAGAACAACTTCCGTAGAAGACCTCCAGCAATTATGAATTGCCCGCCGTGGGACTCGATCCCACGACCTCAAGGTTAAGAACTTTGTGCTCTACCAACTGAACTGGACAGACAATTCCAATATGATAATAATAATATATGTATATAAAAGAATTTAGAATAATTTTCTTTTAAGTAAGATTTCATTCATCTTAATTAATCTGGATCGATCTATGTCGTAATCTGATTTTGGTGGATGAGTCTTCCAACGATGATTTGTTCATACACGAATATTCGAACTCGAAATTTATTTAAACAATACATATGAAGTTATTTATCACTTGAACCAACCCGTTAGTTATTTGATATATATTTATTAGGAGTATAATATAAACTATTATAAGTCTTTAATCCAAATTCTAGAAGTTAGACCACTTTAATTTATATTCCACAATAGAACAGAAATGTTAAGAATATTATGTTCAAATGCAAAGTGGTACGAGAATGACAACTTTAAGTGGGAAATTGATGCAATAAGTGGAGAAAATACATTGGAATTTGAAAGCCATCAATTCCGGTATTTTAAAAGAGATTCGATTTTTCTTCATTGGATTCCTTAATTAATTCAGACCGATGTCGTACATTTAATTTTTTGGAATGAATTTCTTAACACGAATTTTTCACATGCATAAGAACTCGAATATGATATCTTAATTAAGTAGTATTTAGTTGATTGCCGCTTAAACGACCCTCATTGGTCGATATTGAATTTTCTTTACGTATGAATCTGGAATAAAATTTATATATTATAATTAACTTAAAAAATTAATAAAGAGATATTGTTATCTAGATATGTGTGTGTGGTGGAAGTGAGATGCCCTAATTTGTTAGGACATCGCAATTCAAAGTCCATACGATTTGAAGTTTGGCGTCATCCGTGATTCCCATGTGAAGGGTCATTGATATTAATAATTGGCTGGTCAATAAAGTAAAGTGGAGTCTTCACTTGCTGGCGGAATTTAAACGTTATTGTGCGGTTGTTAAGGGAGCATAACGCAAGCTATTCAAAAGATACATTAAATTCATGGGTAAATTACATTAGATACCTATGGACTTTAGACGTCGTATCGTTATATCATTGAACTTTTAATTTTTATCATTATAGTACTGAATTTTGATTTTTATTTCAAGTTATATCATTGAACCGTTAAATTGTTAATAATACGATGACGTGGCTGATAGTTATAGACATGGACACCTCATCAAAACGACGTCGTTTTGAATTGATTGTTAATGATTTAACGTCCTAGTGGTATAACTGAAACGGAAAATTAAAGTTCAGTGTTATAATTGATAATATTAAAGTTCAATGATATCAATTATACAACGCCTAAAGTTTAATGATATATGATACAGTTTATCCTAAATTCATTCACACAAGTATGAAATCAGGAATCAAATAAGAGGACGATGTTAAATGGAAACTTGATATCAAATTGTTATCACTAAAACTAGTGATTAAACTCCGTAATTAAGTCAACAAATAATATTTAAAATTTGGGTAAAGTACACAAATGCTCCCTTGACTATAGGATGTTACTCTGGTGAGTATCATGACTATTTAAGTTACAAAATGATCACTCAACTATTCATATATTCCAAACTCGTCTTTATTCGTCAAAAAAATTGACGTCAGTCTGAGCTGGATGTTAAACTGCTGACTGGAATATGATAAAATTTGATCTCAAAATCTCAAACGACTATCATATCTCAATCAGCATGTTAACGTCCATCTTAAACTACCGTCAACTTTCAACAAAAAGGACGAGTTTAGAAGATATGTTTAGTCGAATAACTATTTTATAACTTTCGATAGTCGATGTATTCAACAAAACAACATCCTATAGCCAGAGTACAATTTTGCAACTTTTAATATTTGAGAAATTCAACAAAATAACATCATATCATTGAGGGACTATTGAGTAGTTTACCTTTAGATTTTTTATAATCCTCTCAAAATATTAAATAGAAATAAAACTCAAGAGAAATCAACAAAATTAAGAATTATATCATGAGAATATAATATAAATATAAAATTTTAAAATTAAAATATTTATTCACAATTATTTATTAAATTGTCGTTAAACAAATTTAGAAATAGCTGAAATCGAAATCCCCTTAACAATATGTTATTATTATTATTATTATTATATTAAAATAATTTTATTGAAATAACTTTAAGAGAACGTTTAATTCACAAAATGTAACATGAACTCGGGCATGCATCTTGCAATATGAAGAGAATAATAAGAACGCATAAACACTGATAAAAAGAAAGCTTAATGAGTCGAGACACTTCAATGTGCTGGAAAAAAAAAGGTAACAGTGACAAAATGGGATGAGAACAGCCTTATTTGTATTCGAATGATGGGACGGGCGGGGCGTCGAAGCTCTCCAAAACCTCGGTTTTACTTCCGCTACTACCTGTTGCCGGTTCCTGCTTCTTTCCACCAAAAAGTCCTCCGAACCATGACGAGGAAGAATTAGATGAGGACGATGATGTTGATGGTGGAGGCGGAGGTGGAGATGAACTGTGTCTAAAACTATCAATTGATGCAGGGGGTTGGTTTGGCAATTGTCCCATTGGATATCCGGGCATTCCGGCTACATTGGGTGCTGGCTCATCGATCATAATAGGCATCTGTGGTTGACTGAGAACTTTATTCAACATGATACCAGCTCCTTCGATCAAGGCAAGCAATATGCCACCAAAAATTGCTGCTCTGGAAGCAGCACCGGGCCCTTGACGCATTGAGAGAAACCCTCCAGTTGCAGCACCGGCTATAATGGAGTTCCAAGGATCTTCTTTCTGTCGGACGTACACCATAGTGCAATCGAAGGTGGAAAATAGGCCGCCCCAAACGGCAAAACTACCACCGACACGAGGAGCATTCATACGCACTGCTTGAGTTCCTCCTATCAACCGAGCACCACTAGGGGAGTTATAAGTGCCTTTCAAGAAGTGGAAGGCTGCACCTCCAACAGCACCCATACCAAAAGCACCACCAATATCGTCAAGAATTCGATCGGGGCATGGCTCCCGCGAAGTTTCCGGGGTTCCCATGGTTCACAATATAGTGCCTTTACTATCAAAAACAACCCAACAAAGTTAAAAGTTCCCTACAGAATTCACCAGTCCAAAAAAATTTCTCAAATTTCCACAAACAAGAAAAACCCAAACAACAAGATGAATAAATAGCTAATCTAGTTTCATTGCAACAAGCGAACGCTATAAATCAAACAAAAATCAA
Source organism: Hibiscus syriacus (assembly GCF_006381635.1). Taxonomy (NCBI): domain Eukaryota; kingdom Viridiplantae; phylum Streptophyta; class Magnoliopsida; order Malvales; family Malvaceae; genus Hibiscus; species Hibiscus syriacus. Next base: position 319,416 of record NW_024062866.1, on the reverse strand, counting down.
CATTCCAGGCATACAAATCAATAAATTAAAGAGTTTAACGTAGTCGGATTCAAATATAAAACCTTCACTAGCTAATATCAGGTAACATGATCAAAGCTACAACACTAAAAGACATAATCAATAGCAGATAAAACCCTAGAAAAATTATAGTATCCAGATGTTAAACAATCAATTTCTAATGCAAACCATAAAATATTTGGGGAAAGGAAAAGCAAAGGCAATGAACTTATAGTTTTGCATGAATGAAACCATCGATTTCTCTTTTTACCTCGACGGCTATCTGCAACCAAACTCTGAGGTCCGGAGAAGGAAAAGGGGATTTGTTTATGTAAATTTTGACTATTTATGAGACAGACGAAAAAGGCGAAGAAACATCAGGCAAACCCTTTTGGGAAAGCAAAGAAATTTGGGTTTGGGGTATTGGGTTGGGTTCACCGTTTCTATTTGATTTATAAGCGGCTCCATGAGTGATCTTTGAGTTTGGGCTTTTATGTCGGTGTTAGCTTCTGAGGTCTCTAGTTCTCCAACAATTTTATTTTAGGTCAAATTCTTTAATTAGTTTATATCATACATAAATTTTAAACTATTTTTATATTTAATTTGATTAAATTAATTATTATGTGTTTTTTTAAAATTTTATTTTGAAAAATGCAAAAGCAAATTCTAGTTAGCCTTATCCTAAGGCTTTAGGCACATGGATTCACAAGCAGGAGCGCTTTGTTGTTCATTTTATTTGATAATGTAAACTTTACGCCTACATTCCTACGTGGATATATATGTTTAGGCATGTTAACCAACTGAATCTTCAGCAAACCGTTTGATGAGAAGTTTATTTACGTTTGTTTATTTATTAAACGAACGAACATGAATAAGATTTTATATTTGTTTAATTAAATGAATGAACACGAACATATGTCTCGTTCGTTCATTTACATTGTGAACTTTCAGTAATCCGTTCATTCATTTATGTTTGTGTATGTTCGTCATTTATGTCCATGTATGTTCGTTTATGTTCGTTCGTTTATATTTAACCCAATCTCCATATCCATTTAAAATATTAAGATTCAATCATTAATATTTTAAAACCCAATAATTTTAAACTTAAATCAATTAAAGAAAATATAAACCATACCCATTTAAAACCCAAATAATTTTAACTTTGAAGTTGTATGTTACATTAATAAATAATGAATTTTATACGGTTATTGTTTCTTACGTTCGTTTACATTCATTTATTGTGTTCGATTATGTTCATTTGTTATGTTTGTGCAATTTCATTTATATTTGTTTATTTCATTTATTGTGTTCGTTTACATTCGTTTTTTGTGTTCGTTTATAATCGTTTACACTTGTTCATTTATATATCTTGTCAACATCTCATTACAAGTTGTGCACGATATACAAAATTTGATTTTGTCTCCAAGCAATTAATCTTTCTACATGTTTAGATATTCGAACGTTAATATTTGATGATTATATTAAATCATGAGTTGAATTAAATCAAATCTAATCCTTAAATAAAAGAAAAACTATCTTAATATGGCACATGAAAGACCATTATGTATTTAGTGGTCACATTAGCTCAAGATTTTATGGACGGGGAGAGTACTCGATTGGGTTGTCAAATATTATGGACCAGGCAGCTAGGTAGAGCGGAGATAAATGTTCAAAGTCCATAACATATCGCACAAAGCTTTATAGATTAGTGTTAAGCAGCTTAATATCACTTAAGGGTTGTTTTGTTTACTTCAGAATGATTAAGTGCTGAATGAATTAAGTGCTGAATGATTCAGAGACTCTAAATGAATTAACTCTGAATGTGACATACTATTTGTTTACTGGCTCTAAATAATTCAGAATGTATTTCTGTACTGAATCATTCATCATTGTTTTGTTGAATTAATCAGCACTGAATCATTCAAATGTGCAAAACAAACGCGCTGAATGCTGAACAATTCAACATTCAACGCTGAATGATTCTATTAAGAGGTAAATAAACAGCTCCTTAGACAAGGGTTTTTTTTTGCTTGTGGAGCCCTAACATTTGCCATTTTCACTTTAAGAGAGCCATTTTCGACCTCTTTTTTTATTTTGAACTTTATTCCTCCCTTTTCTTCTCTTTATTCATCGATATTTATACAAGTTTTATACGATTTGGAAGTACGCAGACGAGAACAACAGGATCAAAAGCTGCAGGAAATATAAAGTGGTAGACTATTGCCACTATTATTGATAACATTTAGATATTCAAGAGACTTGTATATCTGCATCGACTCATGCCGTTTGAGAAACTGCAGCTTGTCCCACCATCTGAATCAAATCCATGACAAAACAATATTTGAAATCAATTTTAGTGCTAAATTAATTACAAATTATAATATAATGGAAACGGAATGGGTCAGAAATGGGAGACCTGAAGATAAACTTCCAGCTTCCTCCTTAGGATCGCGTACTCTTGCTTCACTTGTTGAAAACTCCTAATGCAGCTGTAAAATCAAGACATTGAGTTCACTTTAGTCCCCCTGTTATAGATCATGGGCTATATTTGCTAGACATTTATTTATTAAATATTTATGTTCAATACATATTCGAATATAAATATTTTAGTATAATATTAATACTTGGGACGGCCAACTGCCGATTAAGTAGCAAGCCAACTGGCACTTGCCAGAAAGGACTCAAGTAACCAAAGGTTGCGGATAGAGACAGGTGCATGGTTTTATGTTAAGAGACGAACTTATCAAATTTTAAGGGGACGATAACAGATTATCATATTTTAAATCTTCAGGGCAGGGCAACCGCCGCCAACTCCCTTCAGTCCATCTCCCTGGCTGCGGGCCGAACAAACTGGGGAGACTAGAATGCCAATATCGTTAGTCGGGCAGCCAACGAGCATGCACGGAGCATTCTCAAGTCAAAGACTAGGTATGAATATACCAAGTACGACCCCTATACTCATGTCCTTGTACTTAAAGCTCTTGCTTCTTTATCCCACCGATACCTCTTACCTCATGTTTATTTTACAGGAACCTAACCTTTCCAAGCCCAACTCACCTTCCTCGAGGAATAGTTACAAACCCAAACTACCACAAAAAAGAATCAACAAATAGATTGACGAGTCTTTTGATATATGTGCTAATGGAATTAATTGATGAAAGGAAAAGGAAGTAGACATGAAATTTACCCTTCAGCATTTTCTGCACTGCAGTGTTCTCTGAAAACAGTGCATTCATTCGTCACCTTTTTAGCTCCAATGCTTCAAGAAAATTGCCAAAAAAGAAAGGTTAAGTAACTCAGATTAACATCAATTCAAGTTTAATATTTTTTAAACAAATTAATATCGGTTTCTTAGAGATAGTTACCTAGAGCTGCTTCCCTTGAATTGGTGCATGTAGTCATCCAGTTTATTGAAGTCAATAGGCCTACTGTTCCTGCATGCATGGATTAATCATAGTGAGAAACTTTAATTAGCAGCCGCAATTTATATTAATGACAGTAACGCGTAAATCACATTGATGATTAATAATGAGAATATATGTTGTTGTTCTCCTTACAGTGCATGTTCGATGTTCTGAATCAACCTTGCCGAATCACTGTAAAATAGTGTGACAATTTCTTGTACAAAATTGGGGTTGGCATCGTCCTGCAATTCCTCCAGCTGGATGAATGGCTCGTCTAGATAACCCTACAAACAAGGGATCAAATAGCAAATTTTACTTCATTTAAACATTAAAAAAGATATTACTCAAAATAATAATTTCGAACTATGAATATAAACATTAGTAAATAGTTAGAATTCATGATCATATATGGAGAGAGACCTGATCAAAGAGGGACCTTCTCATGCAGGCAACTTGGTGTTGCAAGCGATTCCTATCCATCCTTGTTTTTTTTTTTTTTGTAAACACAACAGGGGGAAAATATCTGATATGTCAATGATTGGTAGCTCAAGGCCATGTCTATGCCTGGGTATTTATAGTATACGGCTACTCCCTTTTGTAGAGAAAAAGAGGAAGAATAATTGGCCTAAAATGACAAAAGGGAGAATCAAAGGAAATGTTTACGTGTCGAACGATTATCGAATTGGTATATCCATTTAGATTTTTATTTCCTTTATTAAAATAAGATTTTTTTTTTTATGAAATGGAGATATTATCTTTCATTTTTACTATACTAGCCAGACTAACCCTTGAGGGTAACGTTATTTAGACTTATAATAAAATTTTGTGTGAATTACATTCTCTTCCTACAAGAATGTGACCATTGGCAAAACAAACACAAGCGAGAAAATTAATTTTGGCAATTTCCCCCCTTGGATTCTTTATGAATTGACAACTCCTACTAAAGCTAAACACCTTTTGATACAGGGGACGGGGCTAACCAAAATTGCAGTATCTGAGAACCATGTTGACATTATATTCAATCCCAGCTGTCGAACGTCACTGGGAAAACCTTCCCCAAAGGTTTCATTATAGGAGAAAATATATTTAAATCCCGTAATAAAATTTGAGATTTAATCTTTATATTTAAATGGTTAAATGGGAACCTATTAAGTGACTTAGATGGTAAAAAAGAGTGTTATTCTTCCTAAAGGTCTCGGATTCGAACAACTACGTCTATAAGATGAGTGTGCATCCATTGTCGATTGACAGAAAATACTGACGGTATTAAAGATTTGATTAGAAATTTTGAATTGAAAAATAAGAGAAGTCATTTTTCAACTTTAAGTATAGAGATTAAATCTCATTTTTTGGGTTAAAATATAGGGGTTAGCGACATACTCTGACCTATAATATAACATGTCCACCGTCAAAAACCAATACCAGATTCGGTAAGACACAAGGTATTTATTAGGACTTACAAGTCATTGGTTAGAAGCATCAAGCATCCTCCGACCCATTGGTCAAATTCATAAACCAATTGCATATTGCTCCTTCAAGTAATATGAGGACCACAAGGTCGATTATTCGAACTATTCAACTAACTAAGCATTTAGGTATGCACTCAAAAAACTATAACTCTTGTGAAGAACTCAAAGCTCTAGATAATCCCATTATTACTATAAGTTCAAAACTCGAAACATGGAAACGCATGGCAGTTCCTAACTATTAAGTAGGTAAAGTATAACATGCGAATAATTCGTGTCACTTATAGAAAAGATGATTCTTAATCTCTACAACTTTTAAGGGCACTGGTTCAGATAAATCTTTCAGAGTGAGCTAAATGTACAGTCAGATAGATAATAGTAAAGAAATATTAATCAATATTGACCTAGCAACTATATGTGCAATATGTTTACAAAAGTTACAGCCTTCAACAAATCCTTAGTCTGTGAACAGTTGCCGTCAAATTGGATACGGTTACAAATACTACAGTTTATTATAAGCATAAAGCACCTATGGCAATGAGTTGTATTACCAAAACTATGATTTCCTACAGCCTTGACCTTAGTTTGTTTTAATAGTTAATAGGATTGTTCTGAGTGGAAACGCTTGTAACAAGAGAAAATTAAAATACCAGAAGGATGCAGAAAGGATCACGATTCATGAGGCAACCTAAAGAGGGAAATAGAAAGACCGAGATTATGTTGATGATTGGAATGAGAACGTTACCTTTACAGTGAGTATACATTGGTCCTTGTCTCGTATCTCTGTCCGTCCCTCCTGTGAAACTGTCTGCAAAAAGTTAAAGAAGAAGAGTTGAGAAGGATGCCTCCTTTATTCCTTTGCCACCCATTGAAGAGATAGTGGGAGAGAAAGAGGATAGAAGGGTATTTTACATGGCCATTTTCCTCTCTGTCTCTCTCAGACGGTCTTTTATAGATGCTTGATCACATCTTCTCCTTCGTTAAAGAAAATGCTGAGGACACGTGGAATTGGATGAGAATATGGATTGTTGATTTTGACTTTCACTGGGAGGATCAATATTCGCTTTTCTGTCATCGGTTCCTATGCTGATAAGAATCTCACCATGGACATGATAAACACTACATGCAATGACAGGTTTGCTTCTAGCAAAGATGGAGCTTCCAAAGCACAATTCTCAAAAACCCAAATTCTGAAGTTTCTGAACTTAGCCAAGACTTAATCTATACTAGTTCTGAAAAGCTAGATGAACCTTTATATATTTAATCCCATTCAAATCATTTAGGGTAAATATACTTGGAACGACTCGGGAAACTTCAGAGGGTACTTTCTAAGTTGTCTAACCAAAGCATACAATGGTAACTTAATCACAGCAACCACTTGAAACTAAAATTCACCTCGACGACAAAAGCACGCTTGTTTTGCACTAAAATAATCAGTGGTAACTTAACCAGCAGTTCAGCAAGTTTCATTAGCTGAAGTCAGAAAAGGATTTCTCAATAATAGAAGAAAAATGACAGTTTATAGAAGATTGGTATTTGCTTCCACTCAAAAAGAGTTCAAATTTTAATTAGGCTCGTTGTGTTTTATCTAAATAAATTTGTCTTGGGAAAAAAGCAATAAAGCCCCAACTTTAAACAACATTAAGGGAAATAAATAGCACTTGTCTGGAAAGGAGAGGTAGAGGAAACCTCATCAAACAAAATGTGGGCCTCCAAAAAAGTAGCCCTTTCACTCATTTAGAACATTTCAACGGGTATATTCCCCAAAAATATGGTGGGCGATGATGCATCATCTAAAAGTCACGTTAAGGTTTGTATACAAATCACTTTACTCATCTTTGCAAGAATCTCATTGCCTGGTAGACATTATTGAGAGTAGCATCAGCTATGTCTGCAGCTTTAGTATCCCCTTCTGCCAAAACTCAGTCCAAATAAGTTGGATCAGAAATAATTTCTTCATAACGAACCTGCAAAAGTTGAAAACCTCACTAATGATGGGGACACCTCAGTGGATGATAAGCCGATAGCATCAACCAAATGATTGGGCCAAATGTGATCAAGACATTGGCTGAAAACAGCTTCGTACACATCAAGCAAAAAAAATCTCCATGCATCTAGAAATTATTTATGAAAAGAACCACATCCATCACTAAAGTCAAACATGGAATCTAATCAAAACATTGGCACCAATCAACGCTTCGTATAACTAGATTTTATTTTTAGGTTTGTTAGACTGCCTAGACTAAAGTAGAATCTTCTTAACAATTGTCAGTAATCATTTAATAAAATGTTTGACTTCTAAGATTGACCAAACAGTTGACATTAGATAGCCAGGACACACTAAATCTCACACATCAAGAAGGCTTCTACTGCTAAATTGCAGTGGAACCCCCCTACACTCAGCTTAGGAGTTACAACTGAATCAAAGTGACCATGTTAATCACTTATATGATCGACAAACGATTTTTTAATAAGTGGTTTTGAAAATGTTTACCGAATATAAAATCAGAAATAAACTCATGCCATATTTTTATAAGGCTGAAAAGTAAATATTAAACCGCATACAGTGTATAATCGAGACCATACTTTTGATAGCCAAACTGGTCCTATATCTGGAAAATCTGAAAAAGAAAGACAGAAATAGAGCGAGCTACAAGGCTCAATGTGTCCTCTAAAATTTCAAGCATAAAATAATAAACAAAATAATATTCGATCAATATTAGCTATTAGCTGACCCTATTCCCATATATAATGGGGTGAGGGGGAGGTAAGGTAGTAGGTTGCCCCCAACGGGTTGAGAGCAGCTTCCGTGGAAGACCTCCGGCAATCAGAATTATGAATTGCCCACCGTAGGACTCGATCCCACGACCACAAGGTTAAGAGCCTTGCGCTCTAAAGGATGAGGGGTGCAACACGAGGACTTCCCAGGAGGTCACCCAACCTTACATTTCGTTCCGAATCAACAGAATATGCACATTACCTTACAATAAGACATCGAAAACTGAATACCAAAATCAGAATGAGAATTTAGCCCTCATATGAGGATCCCAAACAAAGTCGGGACGGAGATATAATCTCATGCAGATGTAAGAACGGGGAACTAATCTCATGCAGATGTCAGAATGGGGAATTAATCCCATGTAGATGTCAGAACGGGGGTATTAATCTCATGCAGATGTTAGAATGGGGAATTAATCCCATGCAGATGTCAGAACGGGGAACGAGGTCCCATGCACAATCAGGATGGGGATTATGCACTCCATAGAGGATCCCATGCATATACCATAAATGCATCAACATGCAAATTAATGATGATACAATATTCAGAAGTCAAATATGTCGCATATATATAAATATATATATAATCAGATCACAAACATTAAAAGTTTCACAAGATTAGCAATCACATTCTATCTTTTACTCAATTCAGAACAAGCTTATATTTACCATCACAATGCTTTTGGGAATTTAAGTAAGAAATAAAAAGTTAACCCCATTTGAAATCTATGATCCGCTTAGTCTGGAATGCTATAAATTATTTATCATCTTAAAACTGATACAATTATATGTGAGCAAAAAATCTTCCTTAAAATTCATTCTTCAATAGAATTCAACTTTAATTCCATTCCAAGCTAACCATAAGCAAAAGTTATTACAAATTAGCAAATCGCAGTCCAGCTTCGTAACAATTAAGAACAAGCTTGAAGTTCATTCTCTAATGTAATGAATTCAACTTTAATCTGGTTCCAAACAGGCCATAAGCAAAGTTAATCCATATTAGCAATCAGATTTTGGCCATTTTAACTCTTATATTCATTTAGTCTAGAATGCAACAAAACCATTATCTAAAAAAATCCATAAAATCACACGTGAGCAAATCTCCCATAAAATTCATTCTCTAACGCAATGAATTCAACTTTAATCTAGGTTAACAATCACATTCTGGCTTTTCAACAATTCAGAACAAGCTTATGTTTACCATTACGTTGACGATAAAACAAAATACTAAATCCTAAAGATCCATTTCACTAACTCTATTTGAAATAAGATGAGGAAAGAAGTATAAAAAATGGGATTACCTGACCGAGGTGGAAGAAGTCCCGGGAACAGCTTGCTGCGAGAGCGAGGCAGTGCAGCGGCAACGGAAACCAGCGCCATTGTCTCCAATTATAGCACGGTTATTACGGATGAATCCAGGCCGTTTCATGTATTTACTTCCAAGTCCACCACACGACCTGATTTAGTACAAACGCCAAAACAAGAATGTAAACATGAGAAAATAAATAAAAATACAAAAAAAAAAAACTATGGATCTAACCATGAAGAGAGAAGAAGAGAGTACATACACTGACGATGAGAGGCGGTGAGATGAATTGGAAAGGATGAGAAGTTGAGAGAGAACTGTACGCCCCATATTTTCTCCTTGTTGTTTAAAAAAAATTGTTTTGGGAAAAAGGATTTATCCAGCAAAAACGAGCGTGAAACCAAACCGCGCGATGAGAGCTGTGTGAAGAGATTGGCCCGTTCAGTTACGTGCTGTTTCTTTGGCGGCCTTAGGATTATTTTTCATTAAATATACATTTTGGGACGTGAATTTGGCTTTAACTAGCAATTTAGTACTTAAAAACTTTTTTAGGCTCAATTCGGCACTTGAATATCACTTTCAGATTCAAACTAGTTTGAATTTAATTCTCTAATTAAAATAATTCATGTATAGTAAGTACCAATTTAAATTAAAAAGTAAAATTTAAATATACATTTGAATAAAAATCAAATTAGATACCTAATTAGATAAATAAATTATAATTACAAAATTGAACCTTAAAATAATTCATGGTTAATATAGTTCATTTAGATCAAAAAACAAACAAGAACTAATTTAGTACTTAAAAACTTTTTTAGGTCCAATTAGAAACATGAAATTCGCTTTTAGACTCAAATCAACATTTGAACTTGATTCATAGTTAAAATAATTCATTTATTATAAATACCAATTTAGATCAAAAGGTGAAGTTCAAATATCAATTTGAATAGAAAAATCAAGTTTAGGTATCTAATTGGAGAAAAAATTTATAGTTATCAATTTAAACCTTAAAATGGTTCATTTATCCCAAGTACCAATTAAAACTAAAAAATGAAGTTCAGGTATCAATTTGAATATGAAAATCAAACTCAAATACCTAATTGGATAAAAAAAAAAAACTATAGCTACCGAAATTAACTTTTAATTCAAGTTCATATTTTTAATTGAACAGAAAAGGTGTTTTGGTATCAAATTGCATCCTAAAACTAAGTTTAGGTACTAAATATTTATTTACCTTTTAATTTTCTTGGACCTCGTTGCACACTTTTTTTAGGAAAATTATACATTTAGTACCTAAATTATTAATTTTGGTTTATTTTAGTACTTAAACTTTTATTTTTTTCAAAATCATACTTCACTTTTAGTTTTTGTTTCATTTTAGTACCTTGTCGTTAAAAACTTAATGGTCATGGCACATTTTTATGGGTAAATTGCATTATTCATCATTCAACTATATTCCCACTCTTATTTTGATCACTAAAGTTTACTTTTTTTTTATTTTATTACTTAGCTTTCAAATTATTCCGAATTACTCTAACTTTCAAACTTTTTTTAATTATATAAAAATAATAATAAAAATGTTATGTCACAAAAATAATTAATAAAATAAATTAGAGTGATTAAAATATGAGCAATTTGAAAGTTGAATAGTTAAGTTGAAATTTTTTAAACTTTAGTATCAAAATACGAGTGAGAAGATAATTGAGGGATGAATGATGTAGTTTACCCATAGAAAAAGCAGTGGCCTCAAGTTTTTAATGCGTGATAATAAAATGAAACAAAAACTAAACGTTGAGTATTATTTTTATAAAATTAAAAGTTTAGATACTTAAACGGATTAAAATTAATTATTTAGGTACTAAATACGTAATTTACCCAAGTATCAAGGTAAACAAATCAGTTTAATGATGGGAGAAAACTTGTGATTCATTTCAAAGCATAACAGAACTCTCGCAAAATTTATTAATGGAATGAAAAACAATAAATAGACCGTAATACAATATTTAAGCCATTACAAGAGCAAAACACAAAACGAAGCTTATGCTAGCAAATCGCTGACAAACAAAACACGTGACGGCTCTACTTCAATTTCAAGTCTCAACGGTAGGTTCTGTATCGTGGGCCTCTCGGCATACTTAACCAGATCCTTAGGCTGAGGCAGGTGAGAAGCCAGACCTACAACAAACAATCAAACAACACATTAATGAATGGATTAACATATAGAGGGTAATGATTTTAAGAGCTTAAACAAATTGTATAAAAGTATCACTCACCAAGTTCATATGCCATGGCAGCGACCTTAGCAGCTATGTTGGCTGATATCTTTCTGATATCGGAGAATGGCGGGTAAATCATTCCCTTCTCGTAGTGTTCCTCCGTCACTTGTGCAGCCAAAGCTTCGGCTGCGTTACAGAAAAAAGGGAGTACCGTTAGGGTCCGGTCGGTCGAGTTTACGATACAAACTAGGAGGGATTGCACCAGAATTGCACTTACAGGCTGCTAAAAGCATGTCGTCGTGAACACGAATCGCGCCGGAAATAATGACACCCAACCCGAATCCGGGGAAGATGTGAGCATTGTTTGCCTGAAATGACATCAAACAAGTAGACAACAACTAGTGTAAGAAAAATCTGGGTGCAAGCAAACTTCAAACTTGAAAAATAGTTTTGAGGTTTGATGATTGAACCTGGCCAGGCACGAAGACTTTGCCATTGTATTCGAAGGTGTCAAATGGCTTCCACTGGCAAAGATTGTACGACCCTGCAAATAAAAAAAATGAAAAAAAAGGTAAATATTGTATGAAGAAAGACTACTTTTACCTGATATTTTACTACATTGAATGTCATATATATATATATATATATATATGTATACCTTGGTCCATGTGTATGCTTCTTCTGCTGTATATTCCGCTTGTGAGGTAGGGTTAGACAGAGCCATGACAAGAGGTTTCTGCAAGTTTAAATCAACCATTACGATTAGTGCAAAGGTCTTTGTTCGAGACCGACATGGCGTGGACATGCATAGAGAGATAATGAACCTCATTCAAGGATGCCATGGCCTCAACAACCTCCTTGATGAATTGTTTTCCAGCACCAGATTTTCCAATCAGGATAGTTGGCTTGATTGCCTGATTAATCAATACACATGTAAGAAGGAAGGAAAGCACACGTATGTTTTTCGAGTTTTGGTGGATGATTCAAGACAAGATATACACACCTTGACAGCATCTAAGAGTGTGTTGACTGGTTCATGTTCATGAGCCCAAGGTTTCTTGAAGTGCTGAAGCTACTCCTTGCGAGGGTCGACAATCAATCCCTTTGAGTCTACGAGCCAAATCTTCTTGCGGTTCTCTTCGATCGGGTTTCCAGTCTGTCAAGAAAAAGTACATTAAGCCATGAACCTTTTTCCAAGGAAACAAATATATTCCATTAGGGCTCTTGGCTCATTAACACATTAAAAATAACCAGCTCACTTGAAAATAGAAAGCCCATACTTTTCTGGTAAACCTGGCCTTACTTAAGAAATCTAGTATTTTATCCCATTAGATCAACCGATTGTTAGTTATCAACTTTGATTATTATCAAGTTGCTTGATATTTGAATTTGATGTTGGGAATTCAAGTGGCACAAATCCTTTATCCCTAAATGAATTCAATGTATTCCATTAGGACTCTTGGCTCATTAACACATAACCAGCTCACTTGATAATAGAAAGCCGATACTTTTCTGGTAAATTACTTCTATAACTATTAAATTATGGAGTGGATTATATTTTGACCACTAAAAAATATTAATTAAATCATTAAAGTTTAAATTTAATTTAATTTAAATCGGGGTCCTAAACTTTTGAATATTTCAAATTCATACGAAAATATGAATTATTATTATTTTTAGAAATCTTAGGTTTAAATATCAACGACTACAAGGGTGATTAAACGTTCATTATCAAATGATTAAAAATACTTAGAACATATATATTTATTACAAATAATTATAAATAAAACATTTATCAACGATAGAAGAAAGAATACATCAAACCACAAAACCTAATAAATATATATAATTGTGCGGATACAATAAACTTAGTTGAATAAATCTATACATTTATGTTGAGTTTATTTCTTCATTAAACATTTTAGACCTAACTAAATATAATTTGAATCACAAACCCTAACACAAAATAAAACTGTTTCCCAATGTCATGAAAAATCTATGCTCCTCTCTCTCTCTCTCTCTCTCTTGTTGATTGCAACTTGCAGGTTAAATATTTTGTGCAGTCCATGTTCTTTTTCCCAAAAGTTTATACTGAAAATTACGTCTATATATAAGTTAAATCTCTATCCTCTTTTCCCATTTCACTTCTCCCTTAGCTTATTAATCCAGCCATAGCACCGAATATGGAAACCAAAAACGCTACTGTCAGCAAGCCTCGACGTCTTTCAATGGAGGGTCTCCGGAGAACGATATCCGACATATCGTTGGAGCTGAGCAAAGAAACCATCGACGCGGCGGCACAGCAGCTTCCGCGCATATCGGAAGTGGAGGACGCCAGCTGCGAGTGCTGCGGCTTGTACGAGGAGTGCACTCCCGACTACATCAACCAAGTTCGAGACAAGTTCTCGGGGAAACTGGTGTGCGGGCTCTGCGCCGAGGCTATCAACGAAGAGACGCAGAAAAACGGGGGAAAAAGGAAGAAGCTTTGAAAGACCATATGAGTGCTTGCTTGAGGTTCAATCGGTTCGATCGGACTCACCCCGTGCTGTACCAAGCCGAGGCCATGAGACAAATCTTGAAGAAGAGCTCGGGAATTCGGGCTAAGTCGATGAGTCCTAGAGACCGAAGTGGTCCGAACAAGGGTGCTATCGCCAGGAGCTCGAGTTGTATGTCGGCTATCGCCGAGGGGATTGGTGACCGGGTGTAACCACCATTTTTTTATTTTTTTTATCATTATTTTATTATTTTATAAAAAATGTTAAAAAAATGTATTAGTTGGGGGTTATAATAACCCCAACAGCTATGTACCAGGATCCGCCCTTTTCTCGGAAAATCTGGAAAATAGAAGGTGACATTTTTTTTACTCCATTTTCTTTGGCTCCATTTCTCTATCTTTTTCTTTCCTTTTCTCGGGTGAACTGCAAAGAATAGGGAGTGGCCACCGTTGATCGGTTGCCGGCGAGAAAGAATAATAGTGATCACATATTAGGATATCGCGGAGGGGATTGGTGACCAGGCAACGGTGAATTAAGAATCATGTATGTCGAATGATTCTTACGTTTAAACATATTAGGATTTGAACTCAAATCTTAAAATTTAATATTCGACACGAAAGAAGATCTGTAACTAGTTTCTTTCAGTTGTGCTTGAATAACTGATCGTATGTTGTACCTGTATATTTGGACCACGGAGTGACTTGTAATTGTATTGTGAATATGTTTACTGAAGCTACCATCATTTGTCTTTCTACATATATTTATAATATAGTATGCTTAATCATGTATATCATTTGTCTTTCAGAATTCGGAGGTCTCTTACGGAAGCTGCTCTCAACTTGGTGTTGGGGGTAGCCTACTATCTTACCTCCCCTTACCCCATACATATGGGAAAAAGGGACAGCCAAAGTTATCACGTAAACAATTTAAATATGACATTATAAAAAGAACAATCAATATCAATAAAATTTAAGAGGATCATTTTCTCAATGCGTTAAAATTAAATTATTTATATATATATATATATTTATTTTGATTTACGTATTTTAAATATACATCATGTCGGATTTAAGTTGGGCATTTAACACCCAATATAATGGCTGAAAAGAGTCGAATGATACAATACTGATAACTAAAGGACTTATTTAAAATATTTTGAATTTGGGAGACTAATTTGAAATATAAACCATAATATGATGATGTATAATACGATTAAGTCATTGTTTCTTTGATCCTTCGTTTGGGCTCATAAATTGATATTCATATAAGGTTGTTGGCCCATATACAGTTCCTTCTACAATGTTTTGGATTCAACTTCTTTTCCTAAAAGTTGCTACAAAGAAGGATCGTTTATTACTTGAAAATGGAGGGAGAGGGTTAAGCCCATAAAAGTTAAGATTAGCCCATAAATATATACATACATACATACATACATACACACACACAGACACACACACGCACACGCACACGCACACGCACACGCACACACACACACACATATTCTGTTATACAATGTAAAATTATTTTAATTTTATATAAATTTAAGATTGTTAGATGAAGAAAAATAGATGGATGAGATTAACAGTAGAAAATGAGAAGATATCCAACGATCATAAATATGTATAAAATTAAAAAGTTTTACATTGTGATATATATATATATTTGAATAGAAGCCCCTATTATTATTAAAAAGTAAAAATATCCAAAATTACAATTTACAACTATCATAGTAAACTAAATACATAATTTGGACAATTTTCTATAACATTGAAACTAACCATTTTAGATCATATAGGGATGATACATGAAAAAGGTTAAAAATCCAACCAAAAGACTCAAATGAAAAAAATAGATTCGAATAAATTTGAATGTATCGGAAAACGAATCACAAAAGGAGATTAAACTATTGAAAGACCACTGAGAACCTCAAATCATATAAGAGCATTCGTGAGAAACTATCCACGAATACAAATTCGCATATCTAAATTCAATCCGAGAATCCATAGCAGAGAAGATCAACAATATTATAAATAAGCATCATCTTAATTTGTCGTGACGTCGTCAAATCCAGCCCTGAAAAACATAAAATAAAAAAAACGCCAAAAGGACCGAATAAGAAGACAAAAAAGGTGTCACAAAATATAGAAAAACATTCCAATAAGATAAATAATAATGTGTCATAAAACTAAAATTATTCTTACTAAAAAATTAAGAAAAAACTAATTATTCTTAAACGATTAAAGGTCAAAATTAAAAAAAAATTAGTTTAATTGATAACCGATAAATCAACCCATGAACTTTGGCTAGATACGTTATGTTATATATAAATTATAATTTCATGTAATTTTATACATCAAATTTTAATTCAATTCAATTTTTACAAATTATTAATATTTTTTTATCGATGTGGTGCCATTTTAGACTTGTATATTATATATAAATAATTATATTTATATGATATAAAAACAAACGAATCTATTTATTTGTTTAATATATACCATTAAATAAAAAATAAAATTATATATACAAAATTATTATATTGTTATCGAGCTGATTAGTAAAATTTATTTAGTTGTCTATGTAAATATACCTGATAAATTTGACTCATACATGATTACTCGGATCGATTTATCCGAGTAAGATTATCCAAAATTGATGCGAAACCTGAAATAACCCGAATCGATCCGAATTTTAGTTGGACTGAAAGCAATCCGAACCAAAATTAACTTGAACCGAAAGCAACTCGAATCGAAAGTAATTCGAACCGAAAGTAACCCGAATTTAGTTTATCCATACTCAATCTAAACCGAACTTCAACATGATTTTAACCCGATAATTGAATCTAATAAATGAATTATTTATTTATTATTATCTAATTTTAGAATTGATAAATAGTAAAATCATCTATGTTTTATTCTTGTTTTTTATTATAATACTAGTTAATCACCACTTCTAGTAATAATTTAATGTTCAATATAATTTTTCCTCAATTAAAAGAACATCTCTATGTCTGACAAAATAATTTTTAGCTCTTAATTTGAATTGTGACAATATATATTTACATAAAATTATTGATTTTAAAGATTTATTGATTCAATTGATTAAAACTAAAACTTCTAACTTTGTATTTGAGATGTGATAATATATATTCATATAAAATTCTTAAATTAGACTTAATAAAAAAGTAACACCAAATGTTATGACGATAAAAACCAACAACTATTAGCCAAAAAATCTAAAGTTTGACTCTAAAATCTAAAGTTTGACCCGAATTGAAACTGATCTAAATTGACTCGAAAATTTAATAGTTGACCCGAACCGAAGCCAACCGTTTCGATAATGACAGGATCCGAAGCCAATCGATCCGATATTAATCTAACCCAAAAAATCAACCAGTTTGATTTTGACCAGACCCAATACCCAACTCGAACTGAATTTCCATAGACCTTAACTAAACCCAAATCAAACCGATCCGATCTAAACCGAATCTAAACCAAAGTAATCTAGACCTAAAATTACCTGACCCGAACCTAATCTGAATGACCCGACTGACACCTCTATATGTAAATTCATGACGAACGCAAGATTTTTTTTATGTTAAGGGATCAAATTTCTAAGCTTTTAAGAATGAACAAACTTATAAAATTTCGAAGGGCCAAAAAAGATTTTTAATAGAAAATAAATGAAAAGCTTTAAAATATATAATAATTTTAAAATTTCAGGGGACGATTGCCTGTCCCTTGATCCATTCTTGTATGTATTTATATCTGTGTAGACATGGACAGAGCTAGTATATATGAGGGGCTATTTTTTTTTTTAGAAATTTTTTATATAAATAAATTAAATACATAAGATTTGAAAAAATAAACAAAATTATATTACTCTTAAAAAATTGACACCACTTAAAATGAAATTGATCCTACACTGTTTAAAATTAATTTTTAAAATATTTAATAAAAATCTAGAATTTCATTCTAATCCAATAAACATTTACTCTTTGTGAAATCTATTATTAATAATAATAATAATAATAATAATAATAATATATTCATCAATGCAACATAAAAATATTTATTAAAAAAAACTTAGCCTAGTATAACTAGTTAAAAATGTAAAATCACTTCACAAAGATAATCATATCAAAGAATATTAATTTTTTAGTAAAAATATAATTTAAATTTTGAATAGATTAGTATTAAAATAGATTTTAAAAAAAACAATGAGAGATGTACATACTTACACTAGTATAATTATGTGTTTATTTTAAGTACCAAGATAATTATAGATATAGATATTTCCATTGATGTAAATTTGATATTTAGAAATAAACATATAATTAGACTACGGTAAATATGTATATCTAGATTAATGCGGTGAAATTCAAATAAAAATAGAGGAAGATATTATTCGAACATTTTTATAAGAAAATATCATCAATAAATAAATTAACTTATAAACGAGTAAATAAACAAACATTTTCAAGAACATTTAATAAACGAATATAAACAAATATTATACGAACGATTTATGAACA
This sequence comes from Hibiscus syriacus, assembly GCF_006381635.1. Classification (NCBI taxonomy): domain Eukaryota; kingdom Viridiplantae; phylum Streptophyta; class Magnoliopsida; order Malvales; family Malvaceae; genus Hibiscus; species Hibiscus syriacus. Next base: position 301,220 of record NW_024062866.1, on the reverse strand, counting down.
ATCATCTAATATTCTATTCTTTTAATTACACTCTTATTTTAGCCGTATCATACATTAATTTATGGGTATTGATATTATGTATTAATTTGTAATTTTATTTAGATATTTCAATTTCTTAAATTATGACACCATAATTTAAAATTTATAACTCCTCCCATGTGGGTAGATATAAGTTTCTATTAGAAAACTAATTACGTATAAAACCATGCAATGCACATATACACATACACATGAGCAACACGGGAGAAGAAGGGTTTCTTTTTTAAAATGTCAGTGTTGTTTCATCTGCTTCTGCAATTTGTGATTTTAGGGTTACTAGCTAGCTAGGACGGGGACCATTTTAATAAGCCTCTACTCTCATGATTTCCATGCAATTCACTCCATAACTCCATCCATTTTATATATTTTAAGTTTCTTAAAATAATAACTAGCGATTGTTGAAGCATGAACTCATGCTTTCGTGAGTTCACATATGTTGCTGTTAGTTTGATGTGTGCACAATTAATGAGTAGGTTGTTAGCAGTTTGTTGAGTCTGTTGGAGTGGTTAGGAGCAGTTAGAAGGCTGTTAAGTCTATGAACTCATGTATAAATGTACTGCTGAACGTTGAATAAGATATACGCTTCTGTATATTCTTGAAAACTTCAAGAATTGTATGTGAATTTCAACATGGTATCAGATGCTAGTGTTCTGGTGGTGTAGAAGGAGTTGTGTCAGGGTCCTGTTGAGCCAACGTTGGAGCTATGGTGCTTTCGGCCTCTCCTATTTCCGGCGGTGCTGTAAGCAGTGCTGAACATTTGGTAACTGCTTCCAGAGGTTTTACTAACAAACGGTTGAGTGTGGTGCTCGATGAACGGAATTTCTTGCTTTGGAAACAACAGGTGTTGTTGACTGTTAGGAGTCATCGACTTGAGAAGCTGCTTTCTGGGGCGGCTGTTTCTCCACCAGCGACGGTTGTGCTTGACGATGGCACGGTTGTTGAAAACGAAGATCATGAAGTCTTTGTAGCCCAAGACAGTGCTTTGGCGTCGTGGTTGTTATCTACGATTAGTCCAACCTTGCTACCGCACTTAGTAGGGGCTGAGACAGCTGCGCAGGTTTGGAAGACCGTCAATAAGGTCTTCGCCTGTAAGTCTACAACGGCAGTAATGAATTTGCATTACCAGCTGAAAGCTGTTCATCAAGGAGATTTAGGAATGCGCAGCTATATCTCTCAAGTTAAGGAAATATGTGATGCTCTAGCATCATGTGGTAGTCCAGTGTCTGATCTAGAGCACATTGCGACTATATTGAATGGGTTATCGGCTGAATATAGGCCGGTGGTTACTGTCTTGTCAGCCAGTCGTGACGCCTTGAATCTGGAAGGAGTTGTATCTGTTCTAATCGATGCTGAGACTCAGCAGAAGAACTTCAGTAAGTTTGACAACATAACAGCTGCGGCTAATGTTGCTCAAGTAAAAGCATCTGTGGATGATAGAACCAATCGGTTTACCAGACAAGATCAGGTTACATCGGAGAGGCAGTCCACATATAGTGGTCAAGCTGGTCGTGGTCGAGGACGTGTCAAGCTACAGTGCCAGCTGTGTGGCAAGAATGGTCACCTCGTGAATAGGTGTTGGTACAGGTTCGATAAGTCTTTCTTGGGTGTAGATGAGTCTGATTTGAGGAATTCTGATTCAAGGAACTCATTTAAGGAACGAGTGCCCACGGCTAATGTTTGTCAATATAATTCTAACAAGTGTTCCTGTGTAAATAATACAAATGGAGGTACAACAGGGTTGGATGATCAAGAACGGTTCAAGCCTCTTGCAAACATGGCTGCCACGAATTCTTCTCCACGCTCGTGGTTTGTAGATTCGGGGGCAACTCACCATATCACGCCTGACGCTACAGAAGTGATAGATGGCTCGGATTATACTGGAGCTGGTAAGCTGACTGTAGGCAATGGTAGTGGTTTATCTATAACTAGAATTGGTAAAGCTAATGTTAGTACTGCATCTCGTGCTTTAATATTGAGCGATGTGTTGCATGTGCCTTCAATTACTAAGAAATTGGTATCGGTTTCCAAGCTTGCTAGGGATAATGGAGTGTTCTTAGAGTTTCATGCTCAGCATTGTGTGGTTCGGGATGAAAGGACCGGTGCTGAATTACTGCGAGGAAGAGAGACTGGTGGCTTGTATGAGTTCGATGGTGTTATGTCTACTCAAGGCCGAATTGCTGAAGCAAATATAGCTTTTAAATTCTAATAACAGCTATGTACTGTGGCATGATCGTTTAGGTCATCCGTCTTATAAAGTCTTGTTGCAAGTGTGCAAACAATGTAATATCAGTTTGCCTAGTGGTTTTAATAAAGAGGTTCTTCCAGTATGTGTTTCGTGTCATATGGGCAAAAGCCATAGGCTGCCGTTTTATGCTTCTGAAACTCAGTATGAACAACCGTTTCAACTAGTATTTTCTGATTTATGGGGTCCAGGTCACATTGAGTCGAATGGCTTTAGATACTACGTCTCGTTTGTAGATGCCTTTTCGAGGCATACTTGGGTGTATTTACTGAAGAGCAAAGGGCAGGCTGTTAGTGCGTTTCAGCTGTTTCAGAAGTTGGTTCGAACTCAGTTTGGACAGGAGGTTAAGGCTGTGCAAACGGATTGGAGAGGTGAGTACCGGTCGCTATCTGTTGTTCTTGCACAGTGTGGTATAAAACACCGAGTGACATGTCCTCATACGTCTCAACAGAATGGGGTTGTTGAGAGGAAGCATAGGCATTTGTTTGAGATGGCTTTGACCTTATTAGCTCGAGCTTCATTACCGTTGAAATACTGGTCCTTTGCAGTTGTAACAGCAGCTCACTTAATTAATAGATTGCCAACTAAGGTACTTCAAGGCCGTACTCCGTTTGAGAGATTGTTTGGGAAAACCCCTACGTATGATCATTTGAGGGTGTTCGGCTGTAGATGTTTCCCTCATTTACGGGTGTTTCAACCGTACAAGCTTGCGTACAGGTCACAATCGTGCGTGTTTTTGGGGTACAGCATCAATCATCGAGGATATCAATGCTTAGCATCGGATGGACGGGTGTATGTGTCTCGGCATGTCGTTTTTGATGAGCATGAGTTTCCATTTGCTAAGTCTGGAAGTGAGAAGAATGAGATTGCTGTGGGAAAACCGTGTAGTAGAGCTTCGTTGGTTGTAATTCCTGGTGCTCAACGTGTTTGTGGTAATTCAACACAACCAGTTGTTCAAGAGAGTCAATATACCCCAGTGTGTACTAACGGTGTGCCAACAGTTGCTGAAGTTGGAGCATCGAGTAGTAGGGTGAGTCGACATACTGAGAATGGAAGTGTTGGTGGAAGTCAAGACAATAGCTCGGTGGGGTTGGAGCAAAGTCAGATCAATGAGGTTGGTGGTGTGTTGGTTGATGAGACAGGCCGTGTTGAGACTGTTGCTGAGATAGACCGTGTTGAGGCTACCTCAGTCTGTCCTTCGGTGTACAATGAGCATCCAATGGTTACACGCAGTAAGCGAGGGATTTTTAAACCAAGAGTTTTTGTTGCACAAACTCAGGGCAATGTTGGAGAGCCAAGCTCGATAAAGCAAGCGCTTCAAGATCCACAATGGAAGGAAGCAGTATTGGCTGAATATGATGCGTTGGTGAGGAATGGCACTTGGACGTTAGAACCATTACCAAAAGGGCGAGCAGCAGTTGGCTGCAAATGGCTATTCAAGGTTAAGTTTAATGCGGATGGATCTGTGTTGAAGCATAAAGCACGTCTTGTGGCGAAGGGTTACTCACAAGTACCTGGCCATGACTTCGGTGACACGTTTAGTCCGGTGGTGAAGACTACTACTGTAAATGCTGTGTTGTCTCTTGCTGTGACTCGAGGTTGGAGTTTAAGGCAGGTGGATGTTAACAACGCATTCCTTAACGGTGAGCTTGGAGAAGAGGTGTACATGGTCCAACCACCGGGTTTTGAACGAGTGGCTAGTGATGGAACTCGGCTTGTTTGTAGGCTGAGGAAGGCTTTGTATGGATTGCGACAAGCACCACGCATGTGGTATGCCAAGCTGCGCAATTACCTGCTGGAGCTCGGGTTCTGTGATACGAAGGCTGATGCGTCTTTGTTTATCCGCCGAGTGGGTGATGTTCGTATAATAGTGCTGGTATATGTCGATGACATTATCATCACAGGTGAGTCTAATGAAGCTATTAATGAGGTGGTTAATCTACTTGGTGCGAAGTTCTCGTTGAAAGATCTGGGAGAACTCGGATACTTCTAGGTGTTGAAGTGCATAGGACCTCTGAGAAGTTGGTGTTGAGCCAACGCAAGTTTATTAAAGAGTTGCTGGAACAGACTGCTATGCTTACTGTTAAACCTGCACCTACACCGATGGTGGTTTCACCGAAGTTGACTAGTGATGCCGGGAAGCCGCTTTCGGATGCATGGATGTATCGAAGCATAGTCGGTTCCTTGTTGTACTTGAGTCATACAAGACCAGATATCGCCTTTAGTGTTAATCGGGTAGCTCAGTACATGCATCGACCTTGTGATGGTCATTGGCTTGCGGTTAAGCGGATATTGCGTTACTTGAGTGGAACGATTGAATGTGGCTTAGTGTTTAGACGTTCTTCTGCAGCTGAAGTTTGCAGTATGACTGCATTTGCAGATGCTGACTGGGCCAGTAATGTTGATGATCGTAGATCGGTGTCAGGATCATGTGTGTTCCTTGGTTGCAATTTGATCTCGTGGAGTGCAAAGAGACAAAAGGCTGTTGCTCGTTCAACAACAGAAGCTGAATACCGTAGTATTGCTGATACGGTTGCTGAGGTGATTTGGGTGAAGTCCTTGTTGACTGACTTGGGGGAAGAAGTTGATGCGGTACCGGTCGTATGGAGTGACAATACGAGTGCGGTTGCCATGAGTGCTAATCCGGTGTTTCATGCACGGTCGAAGCATATAGAATTGGACATACACTTTGTGCGTGAAAAGGTAGAATGTGGAGCTGTTCGTGTTAGTTACGTACCAGCAGAGCATCAAGTGGCTGATGGAATGACCAAACCTTTGGCTAAATCTGCACATGTTCTGTTTAGTCAAAAAGTTCAGGTAGCTGAAACGAGAACAACCGAGGAGGACAGGGAGAATGTTGAAGCATGAACTCATGCTTTCGTGAGTTCACATATGTTGCTGTTAGTTTGATGTGTGCACAATTAATGAGTAGGTTGTTAGCAGTTTGTTGAGTCTGTTGGAGTGGTTAGGAGCAGTTAGAAGGCTGTTAAGTCTATGAACTCATGTATAAATGTACTGCTGAACGTTGAATAAGATATACGCTTCTGTATATTCTTGAAAACTTCAAGAATTGTATGTGAATTTCAACAGCGATAGACTCGAGATGATCGGAAATTTCAAATTTTTATATAATTTACGATGAATAAAAAAATTATTTAATGAGATTTCGTTACGTGGACATTTACTCAATAAAAAAAATTCATAGATAGAAATGGCTCCACGCCTCTCTCTCTATATAAACATCTTTGCAACCATTGAATCGAATGGCAACATGTATAAACTATAGACAGCGAAGGGTGCTCGTGAATCCCTCACGAGTCTGCATGGCCATGCACGGGCTTCCAAAATTCCATGCTTTCTTCTTAAAGGTAACACACGATAGGATTGGATGGGCCATCTTTTTATTTTAATAATGCTTTCCCTTCGTCTTCATGCATGTAATCTTTAATTTCCCATATATATATATATATAACCTCCCCTTTCCAAATCACAGCACACCATTCCCTGCTAGTGGCACAATTAGCTAATTTATATTTGATATGATGATAAAAAGTGATCGTCAAATCTATTGGATTACAGATATTTATATCTGTAAAGTGTGATACTGAACAGCTTCTCTCATTATATATAGTCTTCCAGTTCAAAGATTTATTCAGTGATTACTTTCCAATCATGGTATGTTAAATTACAATGTCTTATATGCATTGCTTCTCTTTCTTCTTATTACGCTTGCCCCATGGATTTGAACGGTTTGGATTTGAGCTGATTCCATGTTTAGGTTGTTTTTGGGTTTTTTTTGGTTTAGGGTTTAGGTCAAAGATGGACCGAAAGAGTGTTAGGGTTCAAATCAAAGATGGGTCGTAAAAGTGTTAGGAAACGATCATATTTTTTGCAGTTTCAGATCCTTGCTTAATTTAAATATTTTCTTTGTAGTTTATGTTCAAACCATTTAAGGTTTAAATTGTTTTGAGTTCAAGTCATCCGAGTTTTTCAAATCAAGTTATTATAAATTTAGATATTGTGGTTATGGTCACTAGACTCTAGGTTCATTTAAACTTATTGGTTTAGATATGAAATGTCTACTTACTATTAACATTGATTCAAAGCCCTAATATGTGTCATAATTTTTCAACAGAATAACGACCGAAGGCGTCTTCGAAAGGTGGTGTCAGATGTTTCTTGGGAGATCGGAAAGTACATAGATACAGCATTAGAATCATCATCTTCAACGTCCACAATACTTGAAGAAGATGAAGTGGTGGTGAAGCAAGCGGAGTGCGAGTGCTGTGGACTCAAAGAGGATTGCACCGCGGATTACATCGCCAGAGTGAAGGGTCGCCATTGTGGGAGATGGGTTTGCGGCCTATGCTACGAGGCCGTAAAAGAAAGGTTAAACGGAGCTCCCCCGACGGCGGCTGCGGCCATGGAAAAGGCGGTGAGTTCTCACAGGGAATTTTGCCAGAACTTCAACAGCACCACCAGACTCAACCCCAAACTGTCACTGACCTGTGCGATGAGGGATATAGCTAAAAGAAGCCATGAGACTCGACGAAGCTCCACCAGTTTGGTTGCATCCAAGATTGGTAGAAGCACTAGCTGTGTCCCAAAGATCGATTTAAATAAGCACTCCCTGGTTTAAGTTCAACACCTCCAATTTCATGCTTTCGTTGGCTAAAAATAATATATATATATATATATATATATATATATATGACCCACATTATATCTAAATCAGTATTTGGTGTCTAAATTAACTATTAGGCTATCAGAAAGACTTGATTGATACATTACCAATATTTGAGGAGTTGGTTAAAATATATTAAAACTTTGATACTAATTTAGAATATTAATAATAGTTTAAAGATGCTTGTAAGTTGTAACATTAAAGGTTCCTCCAAACTACCAAAGACTACAACATGAGAAGGGCGCTTCAAATCTAATCTATCTCGATATCCAAACCCTAAATTCTCTTTGGATTTTCATACAAAAGACCAGTTGATGAACATGAAGCAGATACAGTTGACATTTTCATCATCGTTCTCCACTTTCCAAGCCACGGCTCGCTCATAGGAGACCGGCCTCGCCATGCTCGACAAGCAGATACCGCCTTGAAGGCACATAAAACCCTGCAAACAGAGACCACAAATGAATCAATCGTATGTTCTGCATTCAATTGTTATTTGTCAGCTTGTGTTTATATCACACCTGCTGCATTACTTGTGGGAACTCGGCGAATAGGGTTTTTCGTCCGTTCTCGTCGAAAATCTTTTCTAATGTGATGTCCTGGAGCGACACAAATGTCGTTTCGAGCATGTCGAGTCCAGCTTGATTCGCGAATGTGAAAATAGGTAGTGCCTAAATATATATTACTAAGCATCAATTATGGCACAATGGCAACCAGGCGAAAGGAGAAGTGTATCATGTGTTACCAAGACGACCTGGGACAAGGATAACATATAACTCGACTCGAAAAAACATGATCATTTTGAGTAAATACCTTCAAAGAGCAGCACAGAATTGCATCTGTGTGATGCCAAAGCATTTTCAGAATGGATTCACTTCCCTCATGTTTGAGCAGTTCTGACCCCATATAGCACCTGTAAAGAGACGAATGATCCGGAAATATCGGTTAACACAAATCCGAATGATGTAACTGATGTTAACAACAAGCTTCATATCCAGATTGCTAGGGAATGGACAATAAGGACTTTGACAGATGCACCTATAGCTTTGACAAATCCAACGAGCAAGTGTTTGTGCTTCAGGGATACCAGGGGATGACCCTAAGCCAGCATGAGAACTTAAGAAGGCAGGAGAGAGTGCTAATGCCACCCTTTGAACCGAGGCGATAATACTACGGACGTATTGTCGAGCCATGATTGCCATGTTTTCCTGAAGGTGGATCTCATACACAAACTGAAATGCTATTGTCATCACAGATTTCGTGCTCCCAGAACGACCGGCATTATCCCCAGTTGCTCGGTTTCCGGAAGCCCCAACTTCAAGCGTAGAGGCAAGGTCAAGTGTACGATTTGGACTGGCCACATCCTACATTACATTTATGTATTCATTAATTGAGGAACTAAAACAAAAATAAAAGATGATCAAGCACACAATCTTATAACACTTACCATTCTGGAATCAAGGGGAATGGTTCGAAAACCGGAAGGAATAATAGGTGCATCCTCCGAAAACGAGCCATCAATGGGGGCAAAGATGAGTTCAGCACAAGAGCTAACCGCATTCTCATCAACTCCACTACAAAGCTGAGAGATTCATACAACAAAGACAATCATAAATCAACGGAGGAGTTAAATCGGAACTAAATATCAGCCCATGCCGTAAAATAACATCAGTTGATTGATTTTGGGTGAAAACTTAAGTACCTGCAAAAAGAAGATATCACTCGGCATGATCATGTCCTGATAGTGGCCCATGTTTTCAAGCTTAATAACCTCCATGAACTATGACAAAGAAGTGATAGCAATATTCAGGACACATTTTGATAAATGATTGCAAAGATTCTATTGTGAGTGCCAAAAACAAGTATTTGATCACTTACCTCTTCATGCTCTATTGTGTGAGCCAATGGAAGAATGACTTGACCCCCAAAACTTCCCCCTCGAGGCACCGGCAAGCTACACGGTCCAGCTTTGACAGCAGCAGCAGAATAAGCATCAATGCCGCTGTCTGCCCACTCTGATCGGTGTTCTCGTAAGAATCTGAGAAGTATTGCCGGAGGTACATTCTACAAATATAATGAAAGCAGAGGTTTAATATCTATAGATCTTCTGATGTAATTGACATACTTTTGATTCATCTAGAAACGGACCTGTAATAACATGGATGCTTTGGCACATAGAACAGCATTGCCCATCGAAGGAAATCCGTTACTATAAGAAAAGTTTACGTCCATCATCTTTCCGGGAGATGAGTTCACAAGGAGAGTAACGTCATCAACACCGTCGCTTTCCAACATCGTCCATCCTTCGTCAGTAAACCCATTAACAGCCTCGTTAAACCCCCTGGACAACAGAAAATGTTACCGTAATCAATCAAGAACAAACCTACTACTGCACATACATGGTGAACTTCGAAGAGCTGCACAAACATACTTGCTCAGTTTCTGACTAAGTGCACGTAGAGCTGCAGGTCTTCTCCCCCAACCGGTAACATTTGGCTGTGATATTTCCTGAGAAATCTGCCTCAAATGACGGAAAGCCTGCACAAATGTAAGCCTATGCCATGAGACATTGTAATCTCTTTATTTAGCCCCCAACTTACACTAAAATATATAGATGTAGGGAATAGTCTTACCGCCATTGTTGTCTTCTGAGCGAGTAAAGTTGAGGACTCGTAAAGCGGCCGCAAAACTTCAGGAACACTTAAAGGCTACATATAAGCAACAAGACATTTGAAACTGTCACCCCATGCAATAAAATTTTATATGTTTCACAAGGGAAGCAATGTGATGTATACCTCCAAGTCCATGTGATCAACTATGTGGATGATGGATCCACCCCCTTCACAAGGTCTAATCAGGTAACCACTAGGCAGCAATTCTGCTCTCACAAAATTTACTGCTGGTGGCATACTTGGACCATTTTGAGTGTTGTTAAGTGATCTTTCACATACCTAAGCATCGTACCGGAATTAAACGATTAGACTATAATAACTTTCTAACAACATTAGGCAAAGGAATAATGAAAGGTCCATATGAAACATACCACAAGGCTACCATCCTCCAAAACAGATGTGTAGCGCAGCAACCAGAAGTCACGAGCCGGTGCCAATGTTGTAGGTGCGTAAAGCTAAAAGAAGAGAACCAAATTTTGACACTTCCACCGTAAGTTATTGCACCATTAAATGAAAACTTCAGTTGCAAATTAGAAGGCGGGGGGGAAATTGTAGTCTACCTGCATATAAAGCAGTTCAATGGTTCCACCATTTGCAGTGGACAACATGTTTATAACATCCACAGCTCGGCAATCACGGTACCATGAAGGTCGATCTTTTAGGATTTCAGCAACCTACATGAGGAAAAAGGATAACCAGTCAATTCAACTATATATGAACAAAAAATATCCTCAAACCAGAAAGCAAAAACAAACTTACTCTTGCAGGATCTAGTCCCACAAGTCCGCATGCACGTGCAGCCACTCCAGTGCAACCATGAGAAATAGCAACGATTCCAATGGAATCCGGACCAGGCTGCATTGATAAGAAAGATATCAGTATGTAAAAAATGTTAAGAATTTAAGACTTCTTTGGTTAATTAGTATATTCATATTGGCATACTGAATTAGTTAACATTACTTAATTAATTACTTTATTAACAAGGTGAATGTTAAATAGTAATGGAAAAGAGGGACATATTAGAAACCAATAGAGAAAGTAGGATAATGGGGTTGTCCTAGATACGGACATAACCTTTAAGGATTCGAGTGTTGCTTAGAAGATCAGCAAGATAATGCACTTTGTTATCGATGTTATCAATAATGATAAAGCATAATTGAATACAGTTTAATATTAGTAAAAAAAAGGATAATGACAGTAGAGCAATAACCTTCATTCCAGGCATTTGGACCCACTCCACAGCAGTTCCAGTTGCCTTTGAAAGAAACTCTGTTAAAGTTTCCTCTGCAATGGACAAAAGTCTAGAAAACCATACAAATTCACATAAGCAATACAGCAAAACAAAAAAAACAAAATTTAAAGGCTCAATCTCATAGAGAAACGAAGATAGAAAGGGACACAACAATTTGGTACTAACCCTGCAGGGCTAGCATCCCTTGGAGGATGCTGAGAAGTAATTTGGTGACCACTTGTCACCACTGAGTCACAGCTCGTATCTGTGGTGGTTAGGGTCGCCTGCAACTCAAAAGTAGCTTCAATCAACTCCATAATACTAACAATTCAAAGCAAATCAAAGGTTTCCATGAAAAGGGTATTCAAAGCAAATCAAAAGGTTTTACTTTTACTAACATTTGAGTCTGTTGGCGAAAATAGCTGTTTTCATAAACAAGGTGTGAAACTTGCTTTTGTAGCCTATCATTCTCCTCCATTAACAGTTTGTTCATAGCAGTCAACTTCCTGTTCACGGCTTGGAGGCGTGAAGCCTCTTTCCTTTGCTTTTCTCTACATCTGTTGACCAAAACTCAAAGATCCCAAACTCAGAAACCAAATAAAACTACGATGAAATATGAAAAAAAGTTGGGAGATTATCTTATGGACCTGCGATTTTGGAACCAAACTTTGATCTGTTTAGGTTCGATGTTGGAGAGGATGGGCACTCACGAATGAGCTGTTGGCGACGCATAGAGCTTGGCTTGGGGCACTCATGGTAGACGCGCTCCAAAGCTTCAACTTGCTCGGGCGTGTACCGCACGTACTTCCCGTTGTCCATTGCTATCTTTGTCCCTTCTTTGCAGGCTGAGCTCACCGCCATCATCGCGTCTAATATACCATCAAAACGAAGCATTCATTTCATAAACATACGTAATAAAAACGATTCAGTAGTAAAAAAAAAACAAGTTTAAGCTCATTTATACCGTTTTACTCAACTTTGAAGACACAAAGATCAACAGCTACTCCTCAAAAATCCATCTAAAAAAGTCCTTACTGCGGTGTACTCTTTAGAAACGAAGGAGGATATTTGTAAGACGAAACCTCTGAAACATGTTCCAAACAAAAGATGAAGAACAGCTGTTTTTGTTGGCTGTCTGGAAAGTGGTTTTTGGTATATGATGTTGGGTTTCCTTTGTTCTGCTTTTTAAGGGAGAAATGAAGGAGAGAAACAGAGAGACAGAGAGGGATTGATCGTGAAGGGGGAGGAATGGCGTGTTTGTGTGTGCTAAGAAAGGAAAGAAATGGACTTTAAAAGAAGAGAGACTCCTTAATACCAGACAGAATATCAGACTTTGTTTTGTTTTTCACAACGTAATCATAACGCTGTTGTATTTCTCTGAAATTTTTACTTCATCTTTCTCTCTTCTCCTCCCCTTTTCTTCAAACTTTTGCCCTTCTTAGCTTGCTTCTTTTCCACTCCCCAACTAAACTAAATTTCATACATTTAAGGTATAATCACATTATTACCCCTAAAGTTCACAGGAATAAACACTTTGCATCCTATTTTTTTTAATCATTTTATATCTTAACGTTTTTGTTTTTTTGTCAAAACATATCCTATTAGATGAAAATTGTTAATCGATTAACGGTTAACACATATTACTGACAGGATATTATCACATAAAATCAACTAATTATGTGACATGTGTTATTTCATTAGCGTGACACATATCACAACATTATTTTAGATGATTTAATTAATGTCACATCATTATTTTAATTGATACAATACATATCATATTATACATGTCACATCATTAATTGATTACATGTTAAGATATCATGTCAATTAATCGTTAATCATTTAAAGGTTTTTATCTAACATGATTGTTTTGACAAAAAATTAAAATATTAAGAGATAAAATGGTCGAAAAAAATAAATAAAACAAAATGATCATTTATACGAAAATTAGTGAATAATTGTGCTATTATACCTAAATTTAACATATTCATATTTATTTGAAAAATATATAAAAATGATAATTAAATTATATTCAAATATTATTTAAATAATAAACTTTCAAATATTATAAAATAGCCACTGCATCAAAATTTAAACATTCATTTTTACTTAAAAAAATCATCAATTCATCTCTAATTATTAATTGATTAAATTCAAGAGTTAACATTGAGAAGAAAGAAGATGAACAGGCATCATGAAGGAATTTGCATGCGGCTTCCATTTCTCATAACATATTACCACCGTTCCTCTGTCGTTATTCCTTATATTGTGACATAATAATCAAATATGGGTCCGCTCTAATTTTATATTTATTATTTTTTAAATTTTTCCCTATTTTATCTTTGAATAATTGATTCCGAGAACAAAACCATGTTAATCTCATTTTCGATCAAATTTTTAAAGGTGGACGATATATATTAATAATATAAAATTTTTATATTTAAATAGATAAATCAAATTTTAAGGTGGACACAATAAAATTTTTGAGTGGGCACACATATATATTATGAGAAAAAATTTTGAATTTTAAGAAGAAAATTCAAATTTTAATAAAATTCAGGGTGGGTACGTGTCCACCCTAAACCCAATATACGATCCGCTACTTTCGAATAATCTTATAAAAAAGTAAAAGTAAAAGAATTTAATAAATCATGTGCATCAAATAATTTGTGTAAAAATTTAAACTCCATATTTTTTTCTATTTTAATATTAAGCTCTAAATTATAAATAGGTCAAATGATATTCAAATAGGTAAGATTATGGAGTTTAAATTTTATACATTATGTATATCAAATAATGTTTCTTTTCTATATTAATTTTGTTATCCGTATTAGAAGTTTATAATTATTTTTTAATAACATCACATTTTATTCGAATATATATTTAAATATATCTTTACACTATAAAAATATATCTCTTAAGCAAGAGCTCGAGTTCGAATTTTTGTATATGCAAAAAATCATGTTGAGAGACTCACTCACTAAAATTTAGTGCGTGACGCGAGTCAATCAGTAGCGAAATTTTGTAACCAGGAGGTCAAAAAAAAAGTTAAAAGTTTAGCCTAATTTAAACTCTTTCCAAGTTTTCAACCTAGTGTCTTGTCTTCAACGGGCATCATAGTAATTCGTTAGCTAGTACTACGGTATTTAAACGATTAATTTAGTCACCGATTGAGATAAATTATCATTAATCGAGTTAATCGAATTTTTTTAAACCGTTTACTAAACTAATTTTTAAAAAAATATTAAATGAACCGAAAAAGTTTGTTTATTTCGGCCTGTTAAACAAATTAATCGATTTTTTTTTATAAAATTTTTAATTAGATTAATTTGATTATAATAGAGATATTTTTTTATCTTGGTTAAAATTTAATTAGGTGTTGATAATTTAGTGAATTTAGTGTGGTTAAAAAATAAAAAGATATTAATTTTTAATGGGTTTGAACTTAAAATATGGATATAATATATTTAATATTTTGATTAATTCGATTAATTAATAAATTTCGAATCAAATTAACATTTAACTGAATATTAAAAAAGTTAATCATTCTCTAATCGAATTAATTCAGTAACCGATCGAATTAATAATTTAATTCGGTCGATTAATTAGATTAAAATCTAATAGTGAACATCCCTGACTAGCTTAGTCAACTATGGGACCAAATCCAAATAATGTCCCTATTCAACCATACAAATTGTATATAAACTATCTGGTACATTAGTGTCGGAATTTACTGTTTCAACCATATATATAACATATGTTTTTCTATGTATTTTCTCTTAAACAAAATTCAAAAATCGATACTAAAATCACTAAATTAATTATACGGTGACCGTTGATCTCTAGAATCACTAAGTCTCTAAATGGGAATAGCAGGGACTGGTTCGAAATAATAACTGATACAGTGCAGTTAATATTTTTAATTTTTTCAAAAAATACAGAGAGTAGCGAATAAATGTGTGACAGGTAGCAGTAGCGTGAGGTCGACGGCAGCGGATCTTATCCGAGGCTGTGGTCCACGCGAGGGAGAGAGGCACACAAGGTGTGGCCCCGCACGCGTGAAGAGTCTCGTTCGCTTTACAACGTGCTCCTTACCAGCCCCCAGGTGTACCACCATGTCAGAAAAATTTCATTACAAAACAAACTTATCTTTACACTATTACAAGGGAAGTGTGACGTGCTACAGTCTATAATACGGTGAAATACGTTATCGAAAATATTAATATTATTTTAATATTTTCGATAAAAATTATTTAAAATATTATTATTTTTATCGAAAATATTATTGTTGAGTACTTTACTAGTTTATTAATATATTTGGTAAAACGTTACTTAAAATATTAATTTTTTATACTGAAAATATTAATGTTGGACAGTTTACTGAAAATATTAAAAAATATTAATTTTTAGGTAATTTTTTTTACAGAAAATATTAAAATAATAATAATATTTTTGATAATATATTTCCTTAGCCGTATATTAATCGTACGATAGAATTTCTACTATTGCAAGTCGTTGAAACATGCAAATTATTCCCATGTTCCGGAATGGACAGTTTAGATAACTCAATAATACAATTAAAAAGAAAATGCAAATTAAATAATATATTAAACATGGTAAAAATAGTTGTGCCCTTCATTGATAATGTCATTTAAGTTATGGTCAAAGATCGAACAAGAGGAGAGTAAGCGGAGATAGTTGCACTATTTTAAAATTTTAATTTGTTATATATTTTAGATATAATTTTAAAATTTTCAATCGAAAATATATTTTCACAACTATAAAATTTTATGAAATCAATCTCTCTTAAAATTTTACAAATTTACTCTTAATATAAAATTTTATATCCGTCTCTGATTATAAACCAATCTCCCATCACCACTTGTGCTAAAATATGTTGTCTTATAAAATATAAGTTACAAAAAGCTAATACTCCTAATTCATATATGGGCATAGGACCCCAACCCGACCGATTTCGATATGATCGGTCGAATTTTTTAAATGTAATATTTGGGTCGGGTTGAGTCGAATTTTTTTAAAGGTGATGTTCGGGTCGGGTCGGATTCAGGTTTAGGGTGAAAAATACCCGACCCGACCCGACAAAAAATAATTTTACCTTATATATTTAGGAATAATTACAATAATTTTCCTCAATATATTATTTTTTCAATTAAATTATTATTTTTATTGAGAAATGACCATCCAGCTCAGTTGGTAGAGCACAAGATTCTTAACCTTGAGGTCGTGGGATCGAGTCCCACGGAGGGCATTTCATAATTCGGAGGTCTCTTACGGAAGCTGTTCTCAACCTGGTGTTGGGGGTAGCCTACTATCTTACCTCCCCTTTACCCCATATATATGGGAAAAAGGACAGCCATTTTTATATTATTTTTATTGAACAAAAATAATATTTTATTATTATTTCAGTTCGGTCGGTTCGGATTTTATTTTAAAAAAGTCGGGTCGGATTCAAGTCGAGTAGATGGTATATATTATGTGGGTCGGATTTCAAGTAGATAAGTCATTGTTCTCGGATCAGATCGGATGGACAAAAAATCTGACCCAACCCTACTCATGCCAATCCCTATTTATATATCAAATTATTAAAAAATAAAGAAATAAAAGCTCAAATCAAAGATTTTTCTCATTTATTAAGCTAATACTCCTAATTCCTAATTAAGAATCTTGCGAGTACAATTCAAGTTTAAATATATTTTGGCTTGTGTGTGTATATTAAAAGAAAATAAAAGGGGGGGGACCATATGGTGTATATAAATAAGCATGGGGAGCTTGTGGAAGTGGGGAACAAAGACCACTAAAAATAGTACGCGTGTTGGCATCTTTCGGTGTGTCAGATTTGGGCTCTCACTCTCCGGAAAGCTTGACTTTGCGTTGCGTCAACCGTAGCACACTTTTCTCATACACCCCCAATCATGTGTTTCTCGGAGACACCTTAAGGTTAGCCAACAATGAAGAATGGACGCAATAAAAATGTAATAAACAATTATAATAATTTTAGTTGAGTGTAATTTAAAATATTAATTTTTAATATTTTTGATTAAACAAAAAATATTAAGAATAAAGTAATATTTTCGATTTTTAATCAAAAATATTACGAAGAATGTGTACAACCGAAAACTATTGAGAAAGAATTAATATTTTAAGTTACGTCCAACTAAAAATTTACATTTAGGCAAATAGGTAACTTTTGGCCATGTGTTAAACCCAATTTATCATTTTTATTTATATCCTATTTTTTCATTAATTTAGTCCTCGAAGTTGCTCAAGTGCATCAATATTTAAAATATTTACTATTGTTTATGATGTTATGTTATGATTTAGGGTTTATGATTTATGATTTGAATGTTATGTGGTTTATGATTGAAAGTTTAAGATTTAAAATTTAGGGTTTTAAATTAGAAGTATGATATAGAGCAATACAATTAAACGAATTTAAGGTTTAAATTGATGCGAAAACACAATAGAAACAAAAATAATAAATTGAAGCGAAAATAAAAAGGTGGCCCTTAAGCTTTCTTTTATCATATTTTCGATTGTACATTTTATCTATAATTATTTAACCTTAAATTAAGTTGTCGTACTTTATACATTTTATCTACCATTCATTAACCTTAAACTAAGTTGTCGTGACTTATATATTTTCATATTTTCGATCATATACCAACCGAGTCTCATATTAACTTGTGGGATTATTATAATATTCAAAATTATAGGGGGGAAACGAAATATAAGTGACAAATTAGAGTTCCCATAATTGGATTAAGATTGGGTTCATATGATTCTACCATGTGCTACAATTAACAAACAAATAGACAAGAACAAGGGTGTGATCTAAGTTTGTATGGTAGATTTATGTCCATTGCTTCTGTCATAATATAATAAAGTTTTAATAAGCTTTGCAGAGAAGCGAAGCACGGCCTGCCACGCGACGCCAAGCACAAGTAAACATGGGGAAAAGGGCAGTGAAAGCGAATAAAAAAAACAAGGTCTAATTATGACTTTAATCCCTTTCTTATTCTCAAATCTCAGAATTGTAAACAGATCATGTCATTAATCACTGCTGTTAAAATAGACCTACCGATTACATTATGAAGTAAAGGGACAAATTCCGTTAAATTAAAGTAAAAGAGATTAAATTTCAAAACCGTATCATATTATAGGGGCTGACATCAGAAATAGACCTAGAAGTAATAACAAAACGACAGTGGAGAGCTAAGCGTGGGCCGACAACGCATTGGTGGGCCCACTTAACGGCGCGGAAATAGAGGATTTGGCCCACACCTTGCCCATTTCCGACATGATTTGCTTTGATGCTTTCAATTATCTTTCTTTCTTCCTTTTTTTCTTAAACAAATTATGTATTATTTTATTTTGATTAAAAAAAGGAGAATAATCCGGGTTGGCACTTTAAGAGGTGTATATATTTATGAATAAATTATCAAGTTAGTGGGGCCCACCTGTGTTTGCTTAGTGATTTTGATTAATTAGCTAATTGAGTCATTAGTAAGTGCTTATGTGTTTTTCTTTTAAATGGGAAATTAGTAATATGTTTGGGCCGTATAGCCCACGAAAGTCGGGAGAACCAGGGATGGGCATGGGTTTTAACTTGACCCGATATGATCGGGTTGGATTTTAAAAAAATTTTGGGTCGAGTTGGGTTCTTTTAGAGAATACATCCATGTAAGATCGAGTTGATTTTTTAGAGAATAGGTTCGGGTCAGATTTGTGTTTAGGGTGAAAAAATTTGATTCGACCCGACCCGAAAAATAATATAAAATAACTTATATATTCAAGGATAATTTTAAGAATACCCCTTTTATATTATTTTTTTAATTAAGTCTCTATTTATTAAATAAAATTAATAATTTTATATTATTTCAGGCCAAAGTCCGGTCAGAATCGGATTTTATCTCAAAAGTCAGACCGAGTAAAATTACTCTAAACTTGAGTCAAGTTGGATTTGGATGGAGATATAAATTTGTTGGGTTGGGTCATGTTAGCCGGAAACCCGACCCATGCCCATCCATGACAATCCATGCCGAAATGTTGACAATTAGTGAATTTATAGTTGGGTCACCATATTTTAAAAAGTCACTCAACAAAGAGTAATGCAAATTTTAGTTGCTCAATTTTTGGTTGTGAAGTGAGTAAATAAATTTAAGGGTTAACTATGCATTTAGTACTTAAACTATCAATTTTGGTATGTTTTAGTACCTAACCTTTCAATTTTCAAAAAGCATACATAACGTTTAGTTTTCATTTCAGTTTAGTATCCTGCCGTTAAAAACATAACACATTTAGCAATTAAAAAAATCAGATTTGGTCTGTTTTAGTTACCTAAACTTTCAAAATTTTAAAAACTTAGCGTTAAATTTTGAATGAGATACTAAAATAAAACAAAAACTAAAGTTTGTAACGACATGATACTAAAATGAAACAATAACTAAACTTTAGGTATGATCTTGAAAAAAATTTGAAACTTTAGGTACTAAAGCAAACCAAAATAATAGTTTAGGTATTAAATTCATAATTTACCCTAAATTTAAAAATATATTTTTGAACTTTTTACAAGTTGGTGTAAAATTAATTCTACATTAGCTTGATATTTTTATTATAGCGTTGGTTTTATAGTCGTTTCATTCGGCGCTTTTACTAGCGATAATGTTTTTAGCGGCGCTTAAAAACACCTTTATAGGATTAAAAAACGTCATTAAAAATTTATTTTGCTGTAGTATTGTAATCTAATCATTGTTGCTTGCAAACTCCTCCATGCATATGAGGGTCTAGACCCTAAGGAGGCCATTAGTGGGCTCCATGCATATACACTGGTAAAAAGCAGATCGGGATGGAGAAAACGCCAAATGATTCGACCAAGCAAAGCTAGATTAAAACCCTGTAGATCCCGGAATCCACGCCCTCCTACTCGAACCGGATTGCATAGTGTAGACCAAGCTAAGAGAGGCCAACCTCGTTCAGATGGATGCCCCGAGCACCAATAATCACGAAAGCCTCCTACTCGAACCGCTGTGCATAGTGTAGACCAAGCTAAGAGAGGCCAACCTCGTTCCGATGGATGCCTCGACCACCAATAATCACGAAAGGCTCGGACGATCTCATCCACTAAACCCTGTGGAAGTAAGTAACAGCCCATAAGATAAGTTGGGATTGACTAACCAACTACTTTGATGAAGATTTCACGGCCAAAATTGAAGTTAAATTTAAGGAATGTAAATTATCCATCACTTAACTTCCCTCGGTTGTTTCAGTGTTTCATTTTCTTTTAATACCATTGTTTCAATTTTGGCTTATACATTTTAGGTGTTTAAACTAGATCTTAAATTAACTTTTGGTGTTTAAGTATTTTTTAAAAGAATAAGTGCCTACCGTTGAAAAAAAATCGTTAAGCGACACATGTCACACGTTCATACTTTTTTTTAAAAAAATATTTTTAAAACATATTTATTAAAAATTAAAAAGTATAAACGTACGTGTGTCACTTAACAATTTTTTTAACGGTAGACACCTAAAAGTATAATAGAGAAAACATTAGACACCTATTTTTAACAAAAAAATTCTTTAGGCACCAAAAAATTAATTTGAGTTATAATTGAGGCACCTAAAATTGTATTAAGCCTTCAATTTTAAATATACAAAAGGCACAAACCAAACAACCTCGGTGGTAAAGGAATTGTTGTTATTCCTTGAAGTCCGGAATTTGAGTATCAGGAATGTCAGGGGTGTGAGCATGCATTGTCAAATGGTTGAGAGTTATTTTTGAACAAATAATAGTACCTTGTACTTACCACAAATTATTCAAAAAAATACAGTAGAGGACTAAACTCTAAATATGCAAGAATACGGGGATTGGAATCACATTTTTAGCCTATTTTAATTGATATCTTTCGTCCTTTAAATTTATGAAGTGGCAGCCAAGCTATCCTTGAAGAGTTGCATTACCATTCATAGTGAAAAAGGCTATTTGCTTTCTCCACTATCATGAATTCTTGGCAATAATTCTGTTGGTACGTTGTATTCTCATTATTTTTTGTTCTTTAAGTTTTTGTTTGAAGATCAAGTTGAATTAATTTGAACATATAATTAAAAATAATCTCTCAATTGTTATGACCATCATGCAGTTTGCTGCAACTATTGTAGCAAGAAAAGTGCCAGGCCAAGACTGTCATGATGAGATGAAGGAGAAGCCGATGGCGGAAACGGTCAAATCGACGGAATCCGTGGGAGCCGGAAAATCTTTCGTCAAGGATTTCGAGCCGAGAGATGATCATATTTTTCGATTTTACTCGGACAACGAAGCTCAGACTCAAGAATCTGCGAACAGGAAAATCTCTGCAGAAAAATGCTCGTGTATCTGCCTAAATTGAGAGATCACTTGAGATTTCATGGAAGAATATTATATGGTGATAATAAGTTGAATAAAGTAGTGAGCTTTAGTAGAATAAGCTTAGTGTGTGTATTGTGGTGAAGTGGTTTGTAGTAATTGAAGAATTAAATATTCCAAGCGAGTGCTGTTTCTATTAAATAAACTTCCGGTTTTTAACTATGGAGGATAGATTTCAAATTTGAGTATAATAGAGGGGCTAAAACCATAATTTGACCTTTGGATTTTTCCATTAAAGCATGTTGAACCATTTACCCTCAGCCTAACGTTTTCGACCATTTCGTGCCTTTAACTTGATCCATAATCAACCTTTAGAAAGCACAATAGGCCATGGTCGGTATTCTTCTCTTGTCCTTCAATTTCCCCTCAAAGAACCTCACCCAATAACAAGTCTCTTAAAACACCACATCTTTGCCTTCATTATTCCTTATATAATTCAATCATATGGATCCCGTTTCTTCTTTTTCTTCGTCATCGACGACCCCACGACCCAACCGGCCACATCCCCGGTTCAAACCGACGCAACCCGTCATCGAATGGATAGCTTGAGCGCTCCGTCACCCGCTCTCCGTCCTCCATAGATCGGATTCCAACTTCTTCGTCTTAGGTGCAACGGGGAATGTTTATACCGTGACGTTATCTTTGACCCCTACGTGCACGTGCCCCGACCGTGCAATCCCATGCAAACACATATTGTTTGTTTTGATCCGGGCATTGGCATCTCGGTGGACGACACGTGTCTCCGGAGGCGGCTCTCCGGCCGTGTCGGTTGAGTCGTCTTCTCGGGACGTCCAAGTAGCCGGAGGCATTAGTGGGGGCCGGTCTATGCGAGAGGTTCCATCAGCTTCTCTCCGATAGGAAGAAGCATGGTAGGTCGGGTGATGTTAAGGAGATCGAAGAAGGAACGGTGTGTCCCGTTTGCTTGGAGGAAATACAGAAATGAGACATGGTGGCGTCTTGTTCCACGTGTTGGAACTTGATTCATGAAGAATGTTTGATGAGGTGGAAGAGGAGCCGTGGGAGGAGGTCGGCTAATTGTGTGCTTTGTCGTACAAGGTGGAGTAGTGATCAAGAGAAGTATCTAAATTTGGCTGCTTATATCGGCCGAGACGAGGCTGAGGGCGGCGGTGCTAACTGTGGTAGCAGCATTTGTGGTGGATGGTTTGTTTTACGTTCTTACTTTTAGGATTGAAAAAATATTAATTATGCACTATATATGTTTTTAACTATAAATTGTGTATATGCAATATTCTTAGAGATAATTGATGTATAATTCATTCGATATTAGGGTCGTGTGGGTGTACAAAAAAAGAAGAAGCAATGTGCTAATAAAATATGAATAAATGTACATCATATTTATTAATAAATGTGCTAAATTTAATAGTTAAGCGTCTTGATAATTTATACAAAAAATTAAATACTACATTAATAATAATATGTCTTTAAAGGTAAAAAGGTAACTTTTATCATTACAGTATACCTAATTTATCAATTTCGTTCCTATTGTATTTTCACATCAATTTAACCATCAAATTTACTCGATTACATCATTCTATACTCTATCCTAACTTAAAACCCTAAACCATAATCTTACTTTTAAACCTTAAACCCTAAACCCTAATCCAACCTCACATCTAAGCCATAAACGTTAAACCTTAACTTGGATTTATAATTTAAGGTTCTAAGTTAGAGGTATGATATAAAATAATACAATTAAATAAATTTAAGAGTTAAATTAAAGTGAAATATAATAATGATAAAAAATGATATATTGAGTCTACTATAGTAAAAAATAACATTAAACTTAATAATAATTACATAATTGATCATGGAACAAACTTTAATTAATCATCTGAATAAAATGTGAGATCTATATTTTATAACAGAATAAATTTAAATAATATAAAATATTATATTTTATATTAGCTCATATTTATTTATGTTTTTGATAGCATGTATATCTAATGTTTTTGCCTCTTAATCAAACACAAGTCAAATTAATCCTCCTTCCTCAACAATTCAACATTTGCAAACCCCATCCAAAACCCTAAACGCTTCGAGAGTCACACTCACTCACTGATTTATCGGCAAAAAGAAATGGCCAGCGCCTCGTCAGATTACGGCGGCGGCGCTCTAGTTCCGATTTCACCGGAGTCCCAAGTTGCGGCGGTGTATCCTCTCCACCATGGCCTCAAGTATCCTATCTCTAGACTCTCCATCTCTTGGTCTCGCGGCAACTCCCTCCGCGTATCGGTTTTCGCTTCCCCTCCATCCGGAGACTCCGTCGAAGACGATGCAGGAGGAAAAGTAGTGGAAGTGAAGCTCGGCGGAGACGGCGAGATCAGCGACGCTCATTGGCGGAGGATCGCCTACGATTCGGTCTCTCCTTTCGCTCTACTCCAAAGCAGGAAAAATGCTGTCTCTAGCTTGTCGAAAATGTCCATGAATTCACCATACGATGCTGACTGGTAATTAATTTTCGAATTTTCAATTTGATATCAAATGTATTTGAAACTTATTTTCTTTTGCTCTGAAAAACATTGTGTTCAGGTGGGATTACATAATGGAATACAGCAAAGACATAAATGCCCTTCTTGGTAGCCAGATATCTGCTTCAGTTCCGCTTATTGACGACCCAAAGTCAGTCATAAATGTAATTTCCTCTTTTCTTCTTCTTTTTGGGTGGGAATTTTTGTTTTGAATAGAAACCAGGGAGAATAGAAAATGTGTTAATTTAATGGCTAAGCTAGAAAGCTTTAGTCTAATTGTAATTTCGTTTGGTTTCAAATTGCCTCCCCCCCCCCCCAGAAAGGAGAGGAACCGACTAGTTTAAAGGCTGCGTGGGAGCTATTGGAAATGTTTTATGCAGAAAATCCATCTCATTCATGGTTACCTGAACGCTTTGTTGATTGGTTAGCTGTAAATCTCCTACCCTTTTTTTACCGCTACTGCATCCATCAAGTTTTACATTACTTCGGTTTAAAAGTTGTTTACTAATAAGCAATTTGTGTCTTGTCAGGATTATGATAGCCTTTTCTCGGGAACACACCCAACAGTGCACTCAAAGCTTGTTGATTTTCAAAAAGACCTTGTAAACTTGCAGGTTCTGAATAGTTAACCTTCTAGTTTTCCTTGTCAATTTAACTTCTTTATATGGTACTTACACAGTTTTAGAATCTGGGCTTTTGAGTTGTTCGACTGATTTTTACTCTTTTGCATTCATCATATCAATGTAGGTTGTGGAAGATGATCCCAAATACTGGGAAGTTATATCATCAGCATTAGCTGTTGGTTGGCTGGATATTGTGGTATGTGTTTGATAATATAAAATGAGTTTATAGCTTAAAAATTTGAAAGCATGATAGGTTATTTTCTTCTTTTGGGTGGAATTCTATCATTCTATGATTGGATGCATTTTTATATTTTCACATTCAGGTTAAGATGCTGCGTTTGCATGGATCTTATCGATTCGATCAACTCAGCAATCGTGAGGTTGGTACGAGATAGATTGTTATGCATTGCATCTGAAAGATGTAGCTCTATTTACCTTTGGTATTGTTGAACCATTATATTGTAGTTAAGAGGTTTGTGTAAATCTTCATTCAGTTATTTGACTAAAATATGTTGTAACTTGGAAGCAATTTCTGTTATGCTAGTTCTGTTTTTTGCTGGTTTGAACTGAAGTATTTCCATATCTTTGCATTTTTATGCGTCAAAGTTTTCTTCCACTCACTTTCACTAACGTGTTTTGTCCATGTAAAGTGAGATCAGGATATTGTTGCTATAAGAAACTGAAAAATATGAATTTGATGCCTCTTTTTCCTATACACCAACAGACAGAGAATGGACTTGTAGAGGCAGTTGCTGTTCTCATTTCAAAAATGCCACGAATGCGATTGGATCAAGAAGCTGGGAAATTGGGTGAATGCTTTAAGGCCAAGCCTGATTTTGTGAAGGTATCTTAAATTCTTACAGTGCGCGTGTTCTCTCATTCTGCTTCACAACCCACTACGTCCAAAGATAAGTAATTCAATTCTTTCTCAAGTATAGGCATGGGAGAAATGGCGTGGACAGATAAGTAAACTGGATTCAAGTGCATTCTGGTTTCAGTGTGCTCATCAGCAGACTCGGGAGGGCTTGAGAAGTATGTTACAAATAATGCTGGGTAATGCTAATAGTCTCTGCTCTGCAACATTCCATTGGATAGAGCTGTATATTTCTCACTTGCTATACATCGGCCATTAACAGTGGTATGTACCTTCCATGTATTATGTATCTTGTAGCATTTAACATGTTAGCTGGACTCTGAAATAATCACTTGATTTCTTTTCTTCTGTTAGGGGTTAGAAAGCATGTACGGCTTGGCACAGAAAAGCATTCAATTGAAACCAATGGCCTCTGCACATAGGTTGATGGGGCTTATAATAGGAATTATTGGGGAAAATACTGAGGTGACAGATGGGGATAGAATATTAATTAATTCTCTTTTTGGTTCCTCATCCTCAAGTTAAATTGTGTTTTGTTGACTCTCAGGTTGTTTTAGCAGAATGCTCGAAAGGATTTGGTCCTTGGTGAGCTGTCATATATCCATCTTTATATCCTTCTGTTTGTTAGTATTGCAGTTTTGGAGCCTTATTTGGGGTATTATTGTTTCAAAATATGTTTGGTCCGGTAAACTATGAGAAGTTATCATGATATTAAAGATTGGATTTTCCTTTGCAGTCATTAAGATCTATCTCTATATGTTGCTTATCATCAGGATGGTTGCGCATGCCATGGAGTTATTAACTGCTAGGAGTGACCATGCAGAAATGCTTTTACATGAAGAGCGTCAGAACTTGGGGGGAATAAGCATAGAGGAGCTTCATCGACTTATTTATGCTCAAGTTCTATCCTCACATCCACTAACTTGGCAAGTGAGTGCAAATAATTGTGTGGATTACTTCATTAGCATATGTGTATACGTTGTGTGGCTTAGGCTTACCTTTCTAAGCTAGAAATAAAATATGGAGTGCTACTTAACCAACTTCAATGGATATGATTCGTAGCAATGAGTAAACTAATGCTATTTCTCATTATTGTTATTACAGTGGATAAACATATATTTTTAATTGGAATGCTAGCACTTTGATTAAATATGTCTTATATTTTTTCCTTTTAATATCTACAGATTGCTCCAATTTATCTTATATCATGCATGAAGCATGGGATGGTTCTGTTACAGATATTATTGTCCAAGCAGCCTGTTCAAGATAATCAGTTAATGCTGAAGGTCATTGGTTCCTTTTTCTTATGCTTCTCATCTTTTCCATTATCATTTTGCTTTCCTCAATTTTTTGGGGCTTATCAATTAGTTTATTGTTGATGCAATTTTGTGTTCTGCACAGAGCATAGAGATTTGCCGCCTTTACGAACTCCGCAGCATAACTTCAAATATTATGAAGGTATAAGCATCTGAAAAAACATCATTTAATTTTGGTGGTGGAAAACACATATAGCCTGGCATTGTTTTGGAATTGTGTTTCACAACCTGTTGATAAATTTGTGGTAAGAAATTATGATTGAATTTGATGGCATGTCAGTTAAGGATTCTCACTGTCCATCTTTAGATTGCTGGAGTACACCACTGGAAGCATGGTCGGAAAGGTTGTGGAGTGTTTTGGCTTCAGCAAGCTCGGGATGAATATCGTCTTAATAGGATAGCTCAGCAATTGTTTGATTCAGTTGGAAAATCAATATCTGATGAGAGTTTCAAGGTAGATTGTATAGATAACCTCCGACGCACAAAGCTGTTTCCTATCTCTTCTTGTCACATTTGTTACTTTTCATTTCAAGAAATAATCTTTTAAATCCAGAAAGTGTCTAGTCTATGGGATATGACTTAGTCCATCCTCTATCTTCACAGCAATGGGAAGGGTTAATTCAGTTATTGGGTTCGGATTCTAAGACTGCTGGTGGACTAGAGTTCCTGCACAAGTAAGAATTTCCGTCTTTGCTTACTGTCGAATTATTCCAAGGTGTTAGTTAACCTTGGACGCATCACAGATATCGAGACTTCAAGAAATCACTTCTGCATGTTTATGATGGAAAAAACTACAGATGCTGCTCGGCAGGCTGTGGAATCTCTTATATCGGTACATATTTATCACCTATTGATCTTTTACTTTAATCATCGTCA
This sequence comes from Hibiscus syriacus, assembly GCF_006381635.1. Lineage (NCBI taxonomy): Eukaryota > Viridiplantae > Streptophyta > Magnoliopsida > Malvales > Malvaceae > Hibiscus > Hibiscus syriacus. The sequence goes on along the minus strand of NW_024062866.1, from coordinate 273,751 downwards.
ATATCATAACAAGAGCAAGCTTGTTTTTACTACAGCTTATGAAAAACCCTTCTACACCTCAACGCTTTTACCTGCCTCTTCTTTATGATTCGGTAAGCTAATGACGTGCACGGATTTCTTTACATCTACCTTATTACAGATTGTTTGTATTTTCATTAGCATGCATGGCTTGACCGACGACCGTCCATTGTTTTTGTTTTGTTTTTTTTTTCTGTTGCAGTTGAAGTTGCTTAATTGGAAGGATCGTCCTTTGTTGAACGTGTCTCAGACAAATCTTCTGTTAACTAAACTACAAGATTGTCTATGGCAAGGCTTCGGCCGGATTTCGTAGAATCCGAGTTACCACCCAGGCCTTGAACTCTGTTAGACTTGCACTTGCCATGAATCTGGGACGTGCAATCCTAGAGGAATGAGGCCTTCCATGTATGCCTGAAGAATATCCATTGAAATCCACCTCTAAAAATCACCAGGTTTGAGATTTATCAGAAGCAAACCCTACCTTGCGTATCCAGAGAAGATAAAAAACACCATTGTTATATTATCATAGTATATATTATCATTTTAACCCGAAACACCGACTCAAAGTCGATGAATGGTTTCGATAACCATCATCGGGATTTTTGTTTATGTATAATGCTGTTATAGTCTCTGTAATCTGACTTGATTCTGGTAAATCGGAATTTTTTGCCTTGTATTTGGCTTTGCTAATGACGATTAGCACGTAATTAAACTGTTCAATCACTAATCAGTGTTTAATATTGCCTTCTTTATTGACGGCATTAATGATATTTTGATGGCTTAATAGAAAAATAAGTAATTGAACTTACCATTGAAAAACGTTAAGACGTTTTAGTGCCTAAAGAATTTTTCACCAAAAATTGATGTCTAACTCTCTGTTATACTTTTAGGTGTATATTGTTATATATATATATATATATTTTAATTTTTTTATAATAAAAGTATTATTTTTTAATTAAAAATTTTAAAAAAACCCAAAGAAAATTATTTATAAAAAAGTCCAATTTTTTACTAAATTATATAAAAAAACTCAAATTAAAATCTCTTGTTTCAACCCCAAATCCCTAACCATCTCCACGATTGAACGTTGGAGGAGCACCGACGGAGCGATGACGAGTACGGGTTTTGAACAAAATTATACGGTGATTCGAATGGTGGCGGCGGTGTAACTTATGGAAGTTTGGATCGGCCGGAATCGATGAAAAACAGCGATGGTGATTTAAAATCCAATGAACATTTGAATGCTTCTTCACGATAAACGGTGACCGTTTACAACGAAAGACAAACGGGGGTCGACGTCGGATCTAATGACGGTGGCAGTGTCGGTCATGGCTGGCCGGCCAACGACCATGAAAGGGGAAGGGAGAAGGGGTTGTTGGTTTTCTTTTAATATTTTTTTTTAAAAATAAATAAATTCTCAAATGACAAGAGAATGACATTTTAATGGTCAAATTTAACAAAAATTCAACGAAGAAATCGTTATGCATATATTTTTAACGAAAAATTCTTTAGGCATTAAAACGTAGCAAAGTTCGGACATTGTTTTTCTATTAAGCCTATTTTGATTGTTTCCAGGTAAATAATGAGGCCATGGATGAAGTTATAACTAAGATCACTTGAACATTTTACTCTTTGTATATTCAAAACACGTGAATAAAATTGGGTCAAAGCAAGATTGTAGGCGGATTACTCAATCTCCAGCCTGAATTTTATTAGTTTGAAAGGTTTGGTTTGTGTTGAAGTGGTGTCTGGCGCCCAAGAGGATATACAGAGGAATGGATTGTGTGTCGGGTATCTCTTGGAGATCTGGGTGTCGATTCTTGGGCTACAAGCACCGATTTTATCAACATGGAAGCTAGACATATCAGTGATGACATTGTTAGTTGATTTGAATGGTTCACTAGTTTCATGGGATGTGATGTTTTCATCTTACTTGTGAGTATGCCATTTATACTAGGTTCTTGATAATGAGAGCAATTTCCAATTTATGCATTGTGGCCTTTCCCCAAAACTTTTGCACTGATATTTAAAGAGGTGAGTAAGGCGTCGCAGTGCTAAATTTTAATGAGCTGATTCAAGTTGGTCTTTATTTTACCTTGGAGATTTGATTGGTTTTCGCTTATTAGTGATGAATCTAAGTGTCAGAGAAGCCTTCTCGATGTTCCTTGCTGTCCACACTCGTGTTGTTATGAGAATGGTTTGAAGGTTCAGTGTGAGCCGGTGGCATGCTATTTCTTTATAATTGCTATCCTCTTCGGTGCTGATTCTGTTGTGATGAAAGTTCCGTGGTCAAGTTCGGTAGCAGCTTTTTGGTCGTTCTAGTTTGCTTGCATTTCTAGTTAATAGCAAAACTTCCAAGTCAAAGGTTGTCATTGGTTTTGTTCTCTGCTGGTCGTACTGTTGGGTGGTCTTTGGTTTAGGTTTTGGTGTAGTTAATAGTTATGTATTAGCTGTTTAGTTGTGTACTTTGCTTGGTGCCGAGTCTTGTTTCCATTGATGTTGTGTTTGAGTTCGTGGTGAAGGGTTTGGAGTTGCTTGCTAAGGTGAATACCTTTTTATGATTTTAGCTGTGGGTTTGTCTCTACATGGGTTGCCCCTTGTTATTACAGGACGTATTTGTTTATGGCGTTGTTGATGGTGTTGCTCAATCAGAGCTTGTGGGTTTTAGGTGCTGTTTATTTTTACATAAGTAGAAGATCTGCAGTCTGCGGATCACATTTACAGGCATCTGTAGCAGAAGTGATAGACTAAAAGTCTGCAGTCTGCAAGAAGAAGACTGCTTGTTTTTTAACGTATGCATACTGTTAAAATAAACTGAAATATAAATAAACTGATTTTTTAAACTTAAAAGAGTTTTGCAATACTAAAATTTAAAAAGTTTTAGTTTTACAATACTGAAATTTAAATAATCCATACAACTACAATAATAATTTTTTAAAATAAATCAATCCATATTTTACATTAATTACTCAACAATTTCATCTCGTAGCTGAGTCATATTCTCGATCCGTTGCAGAACTAAGTTGTTAGGCAAGGGTTTTATTTTTAATGTTCTTTGAAGAGGTTGGAAGAGTTTTGAAGACATAAGGTCACGTTTGCACCAAGAAGAAGACGCGCAGACGTTTTCAGAGCTATTGTATTCTAAAAAAATAAATGCTGCGAAACCCAATATTTGTGCGTGGTCTACGCGAAACATATATAAGAGCTTTGAAAATCTTTTTTTTAAAAAACAAACACCACGTGTGTTTTCAAGCCGAAGATATTGTGAATCATTCAAGGACAATCAATGGCTAATTGGCTATAACGTAACAAACAAGAGGAATAAAATGTAGCAAATATCAAATTAACAAACCAACCAAAGCATTTAACCATAAAATTTAAATAACATATGATGACTATAATGTAATAATGATAACCCTAAAAGTTCGAAACCAACAATAGCCCACTTCATTTCAGGATTAAAACAGAATGTTACAAAGAGAGAAGGACATAAACTGCCTTTTACCCCTAAAGACTAAAAACACGGGTGAAGAAGGGAAGAAACGGCGTCGTTTTGGATGAAAGTTAAATACTTTTTTTTATAACTTGAGAAAACCCTAATTTTCTCAACAAAAAAAAAAAAAAATCACTCCCAAGCGCCATTCACCCCTTTTTCTCCCTTCTCTTGTTTTTCTTCTCTCAACTGAGAGAGGAAGCAAACATTCTCTCAAGTCGCCTCTTAAATGGCTCCGGCGGGAAACCGATACCCCCTTTTGGCTCTCTAAAATACATCCATTCAAAACTCTAGACCAACCAAACATTAAACATATTTCAACCCTTCACACTCTCTCGAAACGAAAACCCAGAAGGAAAATGAGCTGCCTTTGATGTTCTGAATATCCCATCTACTCTGACGAATCAAGAATCTGTGAAACCGAGAGGTAAAGTTTTCCTATTTCCCTTTTTTTTCGAATGAGTTTTTATTTTTATTTTTTAAGGTATTTTCCTCTCTATTTTCGAACCTGGATCCCTTTTTCTTCCTCCTCCCTTTCCTTTTATGGTTGGTTTAGGAGTATGGTCATAGCAGGGGATGGCTTCCAACGGGGTAGGTGAAGGTCTTGATTGCTTTCATTAAATGTCCTGATTTTTCTCTAGTTTTTTTTTTGCTGTTTTTATTTATTTTTTATTGTTATGAAACATTGGTGGGACTGACCCTTGACAATGACCAACACAGTGATCGGAGCTCGAACGGATGACGGTGGCGCTCGTATGCTCACTGGCGGCGGCGGGTGGCAGTTGCTGGAAACCCTAGGGTTTCGAAAACAAACCCTAAAAGACTTGGCTGATCTAGTTTGAAATTGGACCTCGGTTGTTGGGCTTGCTGGTTGTTGGGCTAGATTGAGTCATTTAAATTTTGGGTTGTGTTTGTAATATGGTACTGATCTTGTAATAAAACCTGTAGAATAAAATATAAAAAAAAAATATATAATAGTTTTTATATAAGTGATATATCTAATTTATTCCTATAAAATAGTTTTTATATAAGTGATATATATCTAATTTATTCCTAATGAAAAAAAAAACTACAAGAAAAATATAGTACGAACAATCAATTTTAATATTAAATTATTATTGTTATCTCTTGAACTATGGGGTTTGAATACTATCATCCTAGACAAATGAAAAAAGACATAGGAAAATAAGGGAAGGTGGGAAATGGACTCAATAATATATTTTGATAAAAATTATAATATTTTAGATCAAATGTGATTTAAAATGTTATATTTTCGTAATATTTTCGGTTGATAATCGAAAAGATGGATGAGTATGAGTTGTGTTAAGTCGAATTTTTGGTCCACCCTACCCAACCCGAAAATTATACATCCTCCACCATACTTGAATCGGACTTGAAAGTTATACATTTTCACCCGACCCGAACCTGACCCACCTTTTTGAGTCCAATCGATTCAGGTTAGGTCGGAACCTGTCGAATTTGGATCTCATGTCCATCCCTAATCGATTCAGTTTTTTTATTAATTTGAGTTAAATACAAGACATTATCTGCTCAAAGATAACTCCCAATCTTTTAACATTGAATACTCACAATCTTGATATCTATGATACTAGAACTCGGAATATCAATAATTCATTTACCACAAACTACTTGGTTCGGGCTAACGGTTACGTGAGGTAATATTAATGGTGAATGCTTAATAAGATTGATTTAAATATTGTTATCTTGATTGAGATGTAGACACATCAGCATCGTCAAATTGATGAAGATGTGATTAATAAGATCAACGGCTATTAGTCCAAAGATTGGATTTAGTGATGGATGTCTAGTTTCCAGGTCATGTTGAGCCTCATCAAGGGCCCACAGCCCACAAGTGGACATGTCCCTAAGCCCAATTAATAGGACAGCCACCACCTTGTCCAACAGATTCTTTTATCTTTTTTTTTTTTTGAATAATTTAGTTTTTATTACCCAAAAGAGAGAACAATAACGAACTACAATAAGTACAAACTACCAGAAGTCAATAAAAAACCAGGCCCTTGCTATCAACCTAAGTAACAACCATAACAAACAATTAGCCAAAATAGACAAAGGCAGAAGCAAAGAAAGCAAAATACAAGAAAGGGAATGACAGGCAGTCCACAACATTACAGCAGCAGCCAGAACTAGCCAATGTTCCATTCCAGGCAAAGCTTTAGATTAACACTGTCAGCCTTGTTAATATTGCAACCATTTATCCTATCACCAACAGATCTTCTAATACTGTCAAAAATATTATCAACAGACCGAGAACAGTCTCTAAAACGCCTGAAATTTCGTTCTTCCCATACGAAGTATACCAAGCTAATCCAAGCTAGTTTCAAAATACTAACTAGCAAGGATTTACCCCTGAAATTGTTTGCTACCCAATCCAGAAAGTCACTCCAACACAGATTCCTGTGGGGAATTCTGCAGGTCTGCAAGATCTTTCTCCAAATACCGCTCACAAAAGCACAGCCATTGAAGAGATGGTCCCTGTCTTCTAATTCAGTATTGCAGAGATCACAAAGTCCATTCAAGTCCATTCCCATATTGATGAGCCTGTCCTTGGTTGGAAGCCTGTTCAAGATAGCCATCTAAGCAACAATTGACATTCTTGGAACATGTAAGGGAAATCAGATTAGGTGCTCCCATTTGACCTTCTCCCTCTTGTCTCTAAGCTTCTCCCACACCCATTTACTTTTAACTATGTTCCAGTCCACCACACTACCAAATAAATCTGCAGCTTCATTTTTAAGTTTAAGGAGCTTTCTCAAGATCCAGCTAAGCTGAGGCTTGGGATTGGCTTCCCAAAAAGCAGTCCCCTTTAGAGCATACCCTTTGATCCATGCCACCCAAAGTGACCCTGCATTTGCTAGAATGTTCCTGATCAGCAAGAAACAACACACCTTGTTCCAACAGCCGAGGCTCTTTTATCTTATTTTATTTTATGCACATGTTTACATTCTAAAATATTATTTTGTTTAACTTTAATGTATATATTTTTTTTATATATTTTTATTAATAAAATAATCTCTATATGATACATTTTATAGTATTTATTTTAATATAATTAATCTTCTTTTATAGTTATTTTTAAGCTCTTCAAATTTTGGTAATTTAACCTTTTATAAAAAATATTTATTTAAAATAATAATCCACAAATGATATTATTTTTAAAAATGTTCATCCATACACATCCTTAAAAATGACAAACCTCGAATAATCAAGAGACTTCAGCTTTTATTTTTCTTAATGTTTGACGCATCTCACATAGATGTTGTTAGAGAGACAGAGACAGACATATGATTTTGTGTTAGATGTTGGACTTCTAAAATTCTAAGAGGCAATGAACTTATAAAATTTTAATATACGAAATAGATTATTAATAAAAAAATACAAAAACATATCTAAAATATACGATAATTGAAAAATTTTAGAAAAATGACCGCCCAACTGTCCTTATAACCTATATATGAATATTGTGTTTTTATGTCATTTTATGTTTTAAATAATCTATCATATCAAAGTTTATTAATAACCAACTCTTTGGCAAAAGCCAAAAAGGAGAAATCAACAATGACTTAACTAACTCTTGCATGTTCAAATTATTCAAATTATTAAATTAATTTGTACAACTTGGTCCTATCATGCAAAGCATATAATTGACAATTTGGTATTACCCAAAAATTAAATAAATTTCAAGGTACAATTTATTTCCCCAAAGTATGGCCACGTGTAGCTAGAAGTATTAATTTAATTATGGTTTCCATTATCAGCAAGTTGAGCCCTTTTCTTGTACGTATTTGGATTCCGATAAGATTATGGATGTGACTTTTTAACTAAATTAAGGCATATACAACAACAACAATAAAATCCTATTCCCATATGTAATGGGTAAGGGGTAAACCAAGTCATATAGATATATAAAATTAAACCAAAGTCACTATCTTCCTCTCCACTTCAAGACTATACAGTAAATAAAAAGATATGGACCGTATCGATCTCCCACATTTGTTTTAATAATTGCAAGTATGAATTTTCATTTCGTTATGATTATTCTTTGGCAATATATTCGACGGGGAATCTTATTATATCTAGATGACATTATTTGATTTTAATATAATTATTATTTTAAGAGATCGGTGAAGATTTCAAAGGTCGTACCAAAGAAACAACCCTAATATCTAGAGATGGGTATAGGTCGGGTATTTTGTCCATTCGACCCGAGAACAAGGAGTCTTCACTTGAGACCCGACCAAAACATGTTTTTAGCCGATCCGAATCCGACCTGATATAAAACTTAAAAATTCAACTCGACCTGATATATATGATACTAGAATTCGTAATATCAATAATTTCTTTACCACAAACTACTTGGTTCGTGCTAACGGTTACGTGAGGTAATATTAATGGTGAATGCTTAATAAGATTGATTTAAATATTGTTATCTTGATTGAGATGTAGACACATCAGCATCGTCAAATTGATGAAGATGTGATTAATAAGATCAACGGCTATTAGTCCAAAGATTGGATTTAGTGATGGATGTCTAGTCTCCAGGTCATGTTGAGCCTCATCAAGGGCCCACAGCCCACAAGTGGGCACATATAGCCCCTTTCTTTTGGTTTGATAGAAGTTAAGTGTGTTTTTGGGGGCCTAATTGCAAAGTTTTCAAAACTATCGATATGACAAAATCATTTAAAGATTTTGACTTGTATTGCCTTGTGATATAAATATATATATTATTTAAAATTATGGACATGTCCCTAAGCCCAATTAATAGGACAGCCACCACCTTGTCCAACAGACTGTTTTATCTTATCTTATTTTATGCACATGTTTACATTCTAAAATATTATTTTGTTTAACTTTAATGTATTCTTTTTATAGTTTGTATGATTGAAATTATTAATATATTTTTAGTAAAATAATCTCTATATGATACATTTTATAGTATTTATTTTAATATAATTAATCTTCTTTTATAGTTATTTTTAAGCTCTTCAAATTTTGGTAATTTAACCTTTTATAAAAATATTTATTTAAAATAATAATCCATAAATGATATTATTTTTAAAAAATTTCATCCTTGAAAATGACAAACCTCGAATAATCAAGAGACTTCAGTTTTCCCCCCTTAATGTTTGACTCATCTCACATAGATGTTGTTAGAGAGACAGAGACGAATATATGTTTTTGTGTTAGATGTTGGACTTCTAAAATTCTAAGAGGCAATTAACTTATAAAATCTTAATGTACGAAATAGATTATCAATAAAAAAATATAAAAATGTATCTAAAATATACGATAATTTAAAAAAATTTTGATATGATAGATTAACTTATGTTAATCTATCATATCAAAGTTAATAATAAACCAACTATTTGGCAAAAGCCAAAAGGAGAAATCAACGATGACTTAACTAACTCTTGCATGTTCAAATTATTAAATTAATGTATACAACTTGGTCCTATCATGCAAAGCATATAATTGACTATTTGGTATTACCCAAAAAATAAATAAATTTCAAGTACAATTTATTTCCCCAAAGTATGGCCACGTGGCTAACGGACATGTACATGCACTAGCTAGAAGTATTAATTTAATTATGGTTTCCATTATGAGCAAGTTGAGCCCTTTTCTTGCATGTATTTGGATTCCGATAAGATTATGGATGTGACTTTTTAACTAAACCAAGTCATATAGATATATAAAATTAAACCAAAGTCACTATCTTCCTCTCCACTTCAAGACTATACATTAAATAAAAAGATATGGACCGTATCGATCTCCACATTTGTTTTAATAATTGCAAGCATGAATTTTCATTTCGTTATGATTATTCTTTGGCAATATATTCGAAGGGGAATCTTATTATATCTAGATGACATTATTTGATTTTAATATAATTATTATTTTAAGAGGTCGGTCAAGCTTTCAAAAGTCGTACCAAAGAAACAACCCTAATACCTAGGGATGGGCATGGGTCGAGTTTTTTGTCCACCCGACCCTACCCGATAACAAGGAGTCCTCCACCCGAGACCGGACCAAAACAAGTTTTCACTCGATCCGAACCCTACCCGATATATAACTTAAAAACTCAATCCGACCCGAAATAATAAAAAATATTTTTATTCAATAAAAATAATAACTTAATTGAAAAAAATAATATATAAAGGGCTATTATTGTAATTATTCTTAAATATATAAGGTAAAATTATATATTTTTCGGGACGGGTCGAGTATTTTCACCATAAACTAAAACCCGAACATCACATTAAAAAAACCCGACCCGAATCTGATTTTTTTTTAAAAATATCCGACTCGATCGGGTCGAATTGAACCTCCAATACCCCATCGTTGGACTTGCACTACAATGAAAGTCATTGCTACATGTCATGGTTCCAAGTTCCCACACCCTTCTTCTAGTCGAATTTATGTACGATACCGATACCATACGATTTAAAGAAAAATTTTAATTGGTTAAAAGGTAGAAAATCCAGTTTTAGTAGATTTCGATTAAATAAATTTCCTTTTTAATGAAATAAGTATTTTTATAAAGGGTAAATTACATCAGATAGCATTGAACTTTAGGTATCGTATTGTTTATACCACTGAGCTTTCAATTTTTTCAATTATAATACTGAGATTTGATTTTTTGTTTCAATTATACTACTGAATCGTTAAATCGTTAACGACACGATGACATGGCAGATGGCTATTGGCGTGGTTGGTGGCTGTCGACTTAGATAACTCACCAAATCGATGCCATTTTGATCCGAATGGTAATGATCATTTAATGATCCAATGTGTATTGTCGCGATCGCATTTCGGGTTGGGCCCGAAATTGAGCTTCGACTTAAATAAATGGGTTAGAGTCGCCACCGATCATTTTAAAATGATATTTAGGTAGATCGGACACCGAAATTGTTGGTTTGAGAAGAGGTGTTCGGGTGCTCGGGTTGCTCAATGGACCGGTTCGGGTCCTGGAATTTGTAAAAGAAAGAAAATAAATATTATTTAAGTAATATATATATATATATAATATTACATATGGACGAAAATTTGTTTACACAGATATAATTGAAACAAAATTCAAAATTTAGTATATAATTTATCCTTATATATATAAATTGTTGAATAATCGGGTAAAGGAAACGAAAAGAACACAAGAATTTTAACGAGGTTCAGTAATGTACTTACGTCCTCGGTGCCCAAGGCGACGCTAGGTTTTTCATTCAAACTATCATAGGTTTTGGTTATATCCCTTTATAATAAATAAATCCTTATACATATTTACAAAAATAGCCCTCAACCCACATAATCGTAACCCCCACTATGAGGCTTTCTTTTTAAGAACAGTTGATGTCCGCTCCATCCTCTGTCATCTTTACATGTATATTTATAAGACATGCCTAACCTAAATAGATACTAAGATTGAGACCAAGGATTAAAAGTCAGATTACTTACGAGGATTATTTTTATTCTTCTATTTTTAACACTAATGAAATCTTCCTCTTCTATCCATGTTTTCTATAGGATATTTAAAAAAAATTAATCCCTATTCTATTATACGATCATCTTGTTTCTCATCGTCTTTTAACAATATATATTAATAAAAGAATGGTACGAAAGGAAGATATGGTGATTGCAAGTAGGGGTCAACAAAACATAACTCGATATAAAATAATTGATTTTTTTACTCAAATCGATGCTAAAAATCTCAACTCGACTTGGCTCAAATTGTAATTTTATAAAATTGACTCGGAAAAAATTAAATTTGAATTGAGTTATAAAACATGACCCAAATAACTCGAATAACTCAAAATTTTAAGTAATTAACGGATTGATTTTTAAGTTCGAGACAAGTTACTCAACTTTGCATGATATATGTATATCACATATGAAAAAAATATGAAGAAATATATATGTATATCATATATGGTTATAAAAAGTTTAGAACTTAGTCGAATAAATATTAATAATTAATTTTAAACATAAACTCGATCAACTCGACTTCATACATTCGTAAACTTGACTCGAAATTTCTTTATAATCTATATAGCAATTATATTATATATACATCAAAAAGCAAGCAAAAATATAATAAAATATCTGTACAAATCAAACGAATTTGAGGGTTATAACAATGATTATTATCTTTATAGATTTTAAATTTAAATACCAGCAATTATATAATATTGAAACTTTTATTATCAAATGGTAGCAAATAAACAGCTTAAATCATTCATTTATGAATGCAAAGAAAGATTGCATGCATATTAAAAAGTGAGGAGCAAGAGTCTTACCGTGGGGCAGAGAACAGACAACTAATAGTCTAATACATAGGTTCGTTGAGAAAAAACATTATCATTGGTTGTCGTAGAAACACGTGGCAGAAAATGCGAATGCCGACAGTCGTTGTCAAAAAGGTCTAAGTCATCGGGTCTCGCCCTATTACAATTATATTTATTTTTTCGTACGGTTAAAAAAGAGAGAGAGAAAAGAGACAGATTGTGACAGGAGGACAATTTCCCCGCCGTCGGCCGGGCACCCGGCCCGTTTCTTTGCAGTCTGCAGTTGTAAATTGACAGTACTAGGGTGTAAACGAGCTGAGTCAAGCTCGAGCTCGAGTATTGTTGAGTTCGACTCAAAAATTTTGAAATTGAGCTCGCCTCGACTCAAAAACTCACGAGCTTAAAATTTTTAAGCTCGACTCGAAGTCGAAATACTGAATTGAAGCTCGTGAGTAGCTCAAAAAGGCTTGAAATGAAAAAAATAAATTCTTAAAATTAACTCGATTAAAGCTTCAAACTCGAACTCGAACATGAACCTTAAATACATGAAATCTTACTGTATTTTTAAAAAAAAATCAATACATAAATATTAATATTAATATTAATTAATTTATTTTAAATAAAATCTTAATATATTATATTTTCGAGCTGCTCAAGAGCTTTTCGAGTCGAATATCGAGTAGTTCGTTTCAGCTCGTTAAGAACTCGAGTCGAGCTCAAGCTCGTGTCGAGTCCATTCGATTCGAGTATTTATCGAGCCTTGAACGAGTCGATCGCGAATCGATCTCGAATAACTCATAATCTGTCTCATTTCATTTACAGCCCTAAGCGTTACTGCAGAACTTCAATCTTTATTATACTTTATTTATGTTAATATTAATTGTTGTTTTTTTGTTTAAATATACAAAAAGTATCCAAAGTATATCTGTTTTTTTTAGTTAAGTGTATAATGTTTTTTTGTTTTAGTTTGATGTTTAATATTTTATTCTGTAACTCAAAATATATTACGCTGTGAAGGACCGTTAATTTTAGCCGTTAACCCATTAAAAGTGTCACGTGTAATATTTTTTACTATTAAAAATAATTTTACAAATAAAAAAATAAATTAAAATGAAAAAAAAAGCTTTATTGGGGAAAACCAATTACCTAGGCTTCCCCCGATTTTTAGTGTGTATCTCCAAAAGGGCGAAACTATTCGCCCTCCGATCAGGTATCTCCGACCATGGTGGAGGTGCCCTGTCGCCGCTATCGACCTCAGCAACGATTGGCGACCTAACCTCGACACTCGAATCGCCTGATTTGGCAGTTGTCGCGTTTTAATTGCAAGAAGAGCTTCTTTTTTTTAAATGGTTTCGCTTCATTTTATCAGTTTTGGAATTGGTTCGCTTCATTTTGTTGAAATTTATGTTGCTTTATATGCTTTTGTTCTAATTGATAGCTTTCTTAGGGGATTTCTTGAAGATTTCATTGATACCTTTCTCAAAGCTTACATCGTCTGTAAATATTACGTCTCCTCCTGGGTTAGGACCATCTGAGTTATATGTCGTTGAAGGATTCAACTTTGCAAGAAGAAAACTGGCCTGACAACAAAACATACTTAACAACTACGCAAGAGGAGGAGGAGGAGAAGAAGAAGAGGAAGAAGAAACTAAGATTAAGCGGAATGTTGTTCACTCTCGTTTTTCCTCCATTCTTTTTTGCACTATGATTCAACATGCATATTGAATAATCCATCCACCCATCATCTTTGGTTTCTTTAGCATATATACTAACAATTCTAGTCACAGAAAATAGTTGTAGGTGTGAGGAATTTAAAATGCAAATGAGGGGGAGCAATAATTTTGTTTCAAAGCTAGAACCCTTTTATCTCCTTTTAAAAACCGAGAAAAAGGTGACATTTTTACTTGATTTCTCTTTTCTTTTGTTATTTTTTTTTTCACTTTCATTTTCATTTTCAATATGTTTTGGGTGCAGGTGTGGATTGCTACATATTAAGATTATGAGAGGAATATGCAAGGGTCACCAATCGTTGTTGAGGTCGTTAGCGATGACGGGACACCTTCACGACGGTCGGAGATACTTGATTGGAGGGCGAAGAGCTTCGCCCTTTGGGGGATACACACAGAGAAAAAATCGGGGGAGGGAGGCAAGGTAATTGGTTTTCCCCAATTAAAACATTTATTTTTTCATTTTAATTTTTTTATTTACAAAATTATTTTTTAATATTAAAAAATGTTCCACGTGGTATTTTTAATGGGTTAACGGCCAAAATTAACGGTCCGTCACAGCGTGACCTATTTTGAGTTACAGAATGAAACGTTAGGTACCAAACTGAAACGAAAAAAAGTTATGGACTGAACTGAAAAAACGGGTATAAGCACCTTTTGTATATTTAAGCCTTGTTTTTTACTCTCGATTTTAAAGTTTCATTCTGACTAATCCGAATAGTGCGTACCTGATTTTGGTAAGTGAATCTTTCAGCGGAGATTTTCTGCATACATAATATTTAAACCTGAGATTTTATTTAAGCGATATCAAACTGTTTATTACTTGAACAACTCTGTTGTTTAATATTAATTCTGCTTAGAAGATAAAGAAACCGTAGAAAACGATGTCGTTAAAACAGTATAATGTGTTCTTTACCTTAAGCATCACCATCTTAATAATTCAAAGGGATATTTTTAAATTTCCAAACGTTTTGTTTAATCCTTTCGTGTGATTTCCGTACATATATGAAGTTTGTTTATGTGTGGCTGTGCAGCAGGGACAAAAGTTTACTCATTGTCCATGCATGCCAGCTGAAAGCTATGTGCCAAAGTTTATGTCATCGGGCCCTCTTTACAAAGTAAAATGGTTCCATGAAATCAAGACGTTGAGAACTTTCAAAGATTCTTTGTTTCTTTCTCTACTTTTTTTTTTTATGAATCATATGTTTATGATCTATTGATCGATTAATCAAGATCTGGTACTGCACAGACAAAGACGACCATTCTAACCCCGTTAATGATTACGAATTTACGATAATGTTATGATTAAAATATGTCGTGCTTGAGATATAATGATCAATATCATTTATCACTGACATGTATATTTGTATTTCACCGAGGGCATGTTTTCACCATATATATGTAACTTGCAAAAAATCCAGCAATGGAAAACATACGTGCCTGCAGAGATGGTGAAATCAGACAACTGATTAAATATGCTATATTTTCACACACACAAAATGGCATTTTGATGGTGAGAGGTCACAGATAGAAAGAGAAAAAAAGGGGAAAGAGAATAAGACTTTTACATAAGGTATCAATAAAACAATTTAGAGTAAATTACACAAATGATCACCCGACTATAGAATGTTGTTTTGTTGAGTCCCCCAACTATCAAAAGTTATAAAACGGTCCATTGTCTATCAAAAGTTATAGAATGATCCCCCCACTATAGGATGTTGTTTGTTGAGTCCCTTACAAAAATAGTCACCAAACTATTCATTATGTTCCAAATTTATAATTTTTCATTAAAAAATTTGATAGCTCTTTGAGTTGGATATTAATATTTTGTCTGAGATATGATAAAATATGATTATAGAATCTCAAACGACTATCATATCTCAAAAAGTATATTAACATCCAACTCAGACTATCATCAATTTTTAACGGAAAATGACGAATTTAGAACATAATGAATAGTTTGATGACCACTTTGTAACTTTTAACAGTTGAGAGACTAGTCGTGTAATTCACCCAAGAATTTATTATTTTTTCTGAATGAAAAAAAAACCAATCTATTCATAATGATTTTGATTTTTATCTTTCTCGTATTAGTTTTTTGAATTAATCACTGCTATCCGATCTATTAATTGATTAATCCAGATCGGATACTACAGATGTGAGAGCGACCCTCTTAACTCAGTTTGCTCTGTTCACAAACGCCGTGATTTGAAAAATAACATTTCATGTATGGACCAAACTAACCCAAAACTAAAGAATGAGAAAAATAGGCAAAAGAAGAGCCGTCGAGTATTAGAGGTAGCATCCATGGGGGACCATCCCCAGCTTTTATATTACCAATATAATAATAATCATACATCTTTTCATTTTGATAAGCTCTTGTGGGGACTAATAGCTGATCATATATGCATGGCGGTAGGACATTTTAGAGAAGGCTTCAAATATAATCTCAACCGATTGCCGATCCATCATATATATATAAAGAGTAATTCGTTGTATATTTTGTGTGGTCCTCTTGGTCCTTCCCCCATGTCTAGCTAGATATCTTCTTCCATTATTAATAATTTCCACCCCACGTGGACGTTGCTACAATGCAATGCTTCCAAAGCAGAGATATCTTGACAACCCACACACACAAGCATAGGATGGATCGAGTGGTTGACACGACGGTCGTCTTCACGAAAAATTATAAATATTCATATAATTTATATATATATATATATTATAATTTTTTATAAATTCTATAATTTTGTTTCCCTTGACATTAAATCTTGTGTCCATCTGTGTACACATTAACCAAATAAATATGGATTTACAGAAACGGTGAGGTTGATTTAGGATTATCAAAGGAGATACATTTTATACTTTAAATTTTTATATAAAGAGTGTGAGCTATCGTTGTCCACTATAGGTACGAGCATTGGTCCGAAGTCCATTTCCATATATTCAATGGGAACAGCTAGGCATTGAAAGATACGTCCTTAGGGTTTTTAATGCATTTGAGTTGCCTTATTTTCCTCTCTGAAAATGATCCCTATATCGTCTCTACCTATGCTT
The DNA here is from genome assembly GCF_006381635.1 of Hibiscus syriacus. Classification (NCBI taxonomy): domain Eukaryota; kingdom Viridiplantae; phylum Streptophyta; class Magnoliopsida; order Malvales; family Malvaceae; genus Hibiscus; species Hibiscus syriacus. Next base: position 257,138 of record NW_024062866.1, on the reverse strand, counting down.
TTAAAGCCCTTTAGGGGTTCGACATATATTAATCAATCAGAACTATACCCAAAAAGTTTGCCTCAATGCCACGGAAAATTCAATATATATATGCTTGATAATTATCAAAAGCTGAATTTAAACCCTAATTCATCTACTCATATTCTCTTTAAGAATGTTGCTTTTTTATGTCAAAATATATCGTCACCCATTGTACTCTGATATTATTTGAGATTGTAACTTAAATTTTATTTGATCCTATTTGATAAAAATTAAAGTGCGACCTATTTCGTGAATACAAAAAATTGAGAAGAAAAATAAAAATGTGTGATGGATGCATAAGCTCTCGGGCTCAATGTACAATTAGGGCAATTATGTTCATACAATATATATATATATATATATATATATATATATATATATATTATGATCAACTTACATTGTGTAAAACTCTTTTAGTTTTACACTCTTTTAGGATCTATTTTAGTTTTACATATTTTTAGGATCGTTGGATTGAGTAAATTCAAATGGTGAGATTAACTCATTGTTTTTTTTCCAAAGAATATCTTCTTATTTTCTACTGTTAATCTCATCTTTTAATTTCTCTCATCCAATGATCCTAAAAATGTATAAAACCAAAAGAGTTTTACACAGTATAATTGCATGTTGCCCCTGTATATATATATAGGCGCATGATCCGTTTACATTCTATGTAAAACCATGAGTTTTACACCTTTTTAGGACCATTGGATGAAAGAAATCAAAGGATGATATTAATAATAAGAAATGAGAAGATAAAACTTTTGATTTATTTAATTTATAAACCAATTATTCTCCCTTTTCTCATTATCATTCTATAATTACTCAATTTATAAACCAATCATCATCATCATATTCATCATCATCATCATCATTATATAAATAAAGGAGAAAAAGTTGGTGTGGGTTCATCGATTTGTTGTTTAGTGAAGCACCGTGCCTAGGACTAATGGCTTCCATATGATAATTTATCCAACAGAATAATTAGGCAAAGGGTTTGACTTTTATTAAAGATTTTGATTACATCGTCGTCGTCGTCATAGAACATCAACTAATGAAGAATAAACGTATATTCGACTAATTTTATGTTATGAATTAAGTATGCATAACGTACGATTATGAATATATTAAACATGTCTGAATATTGTGTATTTGCTCGTACTATTCCTGTCTATATGATATGTCACATTATTTCTTAACATACAATTCGTCACACTATTTATGAACTTGCAATTCGTTGCAGTATATTATGCTAGCGATTCGTTGTTCTATTTTCGTGGTGTATTCGTGTGTTAATGTTTATTTTTGTGGTACGTTCGATAAATAAAATGGCTTAGAGTTACGTGAAACTCGATCTACATAGATTAGCAAATATTTGAGTGGTTAAGGGGTTATTAGCCCGCATCCGCATCTACAGAGATTCGTCGTTAATATTTTTTGAGATCTCGAATTTTATTTATTCTTAAATTTCAATGTGATTATATTTTATATATTTATATTTTGTTAATTGTTGCTTGGGATTATTTTGTTTTTAATATCTTAATTTTAGACGTTTTAAGGACTTTACTTTCTCAAAATACTATTTAGATAATTACTTTAAAATAATAAATGAATGTTTTCCACAAATATTTGCTTTATTATTTTTAACTGAAAAATCACTAGACTTTCTGTCTATATTTAGCGATAATTAGAATATGATCGTAAACCTAGGTCAAGTGTAGAGTGTTACATTTAAAAAATAATTTGGAAAACTACTTTTTTAGTATGAAATGGGACAAAACATGAAGTAGGTCCCAGTTTGCATGGATGTAAATTAGGAAAAAAAGAGAGTAAAATAAACATATAATTCATCTTTGTAAAAGAAGAAAAAGAGGATCAAAACAAAGACAGAAAGGAAAACAAATTAGTTGAGGGAGTGGCATTGAAAGAAAAATCACCAATAAGAAGACAAAAACCATAAAAGGGAGAAAGAAGATGGGGCCAATATTATGCAGTGACAAGGCTCGTAGGAGAAGAAGCTGCTTGCAATCTCACAGCTATGCAATGGGGTCAACAAATCTTATCATTCTCCTCCAAATAAATCTTACGGTAAATTACACATTTAGTATCTAAACTATCAGTTTTAGTATGTTTTAGTACATGGACTTTTAATTTTTTCAAAATCATACTTAATGTTTAATTTTCGTTTTATTTTAGTGCTCCGCTGTTGAAAACTTAATGCCTTTAGTACCTAAACTTTCAGTTTTTTTAAAAAAAACTTAACATTAAATTTTGAATGGGGTACTAAAACGAAAAAAAACTAAATTTTAGGCATGGTTTTAAAAGATTGAAAGTTTAGGTATTAAAATAGACTAAAGTTGATAGTTTAAGTACTAAATGCGTAATTTACCCTAGATCTTATTACAGATAGAGGAAACGCGTCCAAAAATCAAATAAATACATGAGAAATGGGCTTCAAGATTTTGGTGTTTGGTATGGGATTTTGTGTGAATCCAAATATAATTTCAATCAAATAATATATATATATATATATGTACATATAAAATTATTGTTTGATATGCAGACAATATATTTATACATAAAATTAGGAAAATATTATTTATCTAAATTAATTTATTAGGTTTGAAATATCACTACAGCAAAAATGTTATACAATGACGTTTTTAGCAGCGTTTTGAGAGTAAACGTCGCTAACTTGAAACATATAGCGGCATTTCCATTCCAAACGCCACAAAATGATATAATTAGTGGCATTTATACACAAATGAAAGAGCAATGAAGACTAAATTCTAGTGAACAATATTTTTTTATTGAAAGTGAAAGAACTTAGACTAAATTCTAGAGAACAATGTCAAACTATATTACATTTAATTTTAATGTTTATAAATTTTAATTTATTTTATTGTTAAGTATTTTTCTGCATAACTTATGTCTTAATTAAAATATATGGTTGTTGCTACATGATCTTAGCTAAAGAAAGGTAATTAGTGGCGTTTGTATCAAAAAATGTTGCTATAGATTTGATTTTTTGCGGCGTTTGTTTCAAAAATGCCACTATAGATATGACCTTTTGCGGCATTTGTTCCAAAAACGCCGCTATCGATCTCGATGTTTTGCGACGTTTGTTCCAAAATGCCTCTATAGATATCGGCCTTTTGCATCGTTTGTTCCAAAAAATGCCGCTATAAATATCGACCTTTTGTTGCGTTTGTTCAAAAAACGTCGCTATATCGACCTTTTGCGGCGTTTTTTGTTCTCAAATTCCGCTAACTTTAGCAGCATTGGTATGGCCGACGATTCTTGCGGCGTTTTTTCTATCGCCGCAAGTGCTTTTAGCGGCGCTTAAAAACGCCGCTATAGGACTAAAAAAACGCAGCGAAAACTCTGTTTTGTTGTAGTGTATCATTTATAGACATGTGGAGATTCATAACATGAGGTAAATATAAGGTAGTATAGTTTGAAGATAACTCTCAATTATTTGATACTAAACGCTCGTACCCATGACATTCATGGTGCTCAAATCCGGGACCTAAAAAATAATAATAGTTTTTTTACCATAGAGATCGCTTGTTTTTTTTGTTCATATACTTGTATACGTATGTATGGATATTTTGATCAAAGAAGATTCAATAGAAAATAAAGCTTCATTTGCGTGTTCTTTTTCAATTATTTGATGTCTAGAAAAGTGGAATGGTCTACAACGAAAATGAACAAAAATTGCCATGAGCATGGTGTGTTTTGGGGTTTTTCTTTTCATTTGAATTTGTGCAATATATATATATATATATATATATATATATATAGAAATAAATAAATAAATACGTACAAAAAATATATATGAGGGGCACTGAATTATTGGTAACATAATGTACCCAATTTGAGATATGGGGATGGCATTTGCTAGTTGATATTGAGAAGGGAAATAGATTATATGTACTGTTGATAAAAGTATATGTTTTGTCTTTAATTTAAAGCCTTAGCTTTTTATGCTAACGTGTAAGATATTCCATTATTATTCTTGGAACTAATTTTGCTAAATTAATCAACTAATGTTGCTTTATTTTGTTGTTATCTATATATTTTTTATATTAAGAATACTCTCTCTTTATATATATAAAAGACAGATAGGTTACTTAACTTTGAAACGACCATGATCCTAAAAAATAATTAAATCATAAAAATTAAGAGAGTCATGGTTTAATTATTTGGACTAACTAATGAAATTATAAAATCGGAGGGATACAACTAAGTCAAATCAAAGAATAAAGGGTAAACTTCGAATTTGAGCATAGTAGAGGGGTCAAATCCCTTACTTGACCTAAGTTATATGAAGCTAATCAATTAGTTTAACTAGATAAAAACGATTGTAGTTAAACCTCAAATTTTAGTAATGATGGTGGAAAACTTATTACATATTTACATATAAAGCTTATCTACAAATTTCACATATTTAAAAATATTGAATAAATCGTCTTTCGCGTAAATTTTACGAAATATATAAACATTTTAGTATAAAGACTGAATTCAAACAATTATTTTTATACACACCTTATAAAGATAATTGTTTGAATTCAGGACGTCTAAAAAAATAATATTTTTTTTAACGCTAAGATCATTTCCATTGGATTCTACAAACATAAGGAGAGAAATATTATTCATTGAAAGCAAACCCTAACATATTTAGGTACTAGACAATATCCACTCATTGTGCATGCTTTTTCAACCTATGATGTTGATTTATCATTTATATAATATATACTTTGGAAAAGAGCCTTCATGAAGCTGCTGCTGCAAGATTACAAGTTTTTATTCGTGCGAGATCATATATTAAGAGTGATTTTTTGGAAATTAATTTAAAACTGATAAATTTTATAAAATTTAAATACTTAAAATATAAAATATTTAATTGTATGATACTTTAAAAATTTCTTTCGTCCATTTGATATTTATTTCCTTAGACAAATATTTTGTAAGAGTTATTTGTAATTAAATTGATAATTAGAACATATTTAAAATTAAATTGAAATATATTTGAATTCTAATCGATTACGATAAGTTAAACTATGGTTGTAGAGAGTAGGACTCTGAACGAGACAAGACATATCACGACCTCTCAAGTTTAATTCGATCAAAGTTTAGTCAACACTTGAATCAAACGAACTCGACTTAAGGTATTAACGAGTCGAATGGAACTATTTGATATTGGACTCGAAAAGCTTGCAAGCAAATAAAAAATAAGAATATATTAATTTTTATTTTTATTTTAAAAAAAATAGAATATGAAACTATACTTAAGTTTAGGTTCAAACTCGAGTTTGAGCTTGAGCTGAGCTCAAGTATGAGCTTCAATCGAGCTAAATCTGAGAATGCTTTGAGTTCAAAGTTTTTCAAATTCGAGTCGAACTTCAATTTTTGATTTCGAGTCGAGCTTAAAATTTTTATTATTGCGAGCTTTTGAGCCGAGTAAAGCTTTAATTTTGTTGGGATTGTTGAGCCGAGTCAAGTTTAACAATTTTAAACTTAACTTTAGATTTTGGGTAACTACGCATTTGGTACCTAAAATATCAATTTTAGTACCTAAACTTTTAATTTTTTCAAAAGCATACCTAAATTTTAGCTTTTGTTTCATTTTAATGCTTATCGTTAAAAACTTAACGCGTTTAATATCTAAACTACCAGTTTTGATCCGTTTTAATGCCTAAACTTTCAATTTTTTTAAAAACTTAACATTAAATTTTGAAAGGATACTAAAATGAAACAAAAATTAAATTTTATATATGAATTTAAAAAAATTATAAGTTTAAGTGATAAAATGAATCAAAACTAATAGTTAAATATTAAATGTAACATTTACCCTCGAATTTTTGAAGTGAGTTTAACAAAACTCAATCTAGATTCAGCTCTTTTACTCAAAAATGGAGAGTATTATTTATGGAAAGTTGAAAAGTAGAAAAAGGGTAGATAGATATTGTTACCCTTAATGGGGGAAAATGGTCACTTTCTCTGTCCTCACTGTATTTCACCATCTGCCAAATGCAATCTTCACCACCGTTCATCATTTATCATTCACCTCATCATCACATGAAGAAGATGAAGAAGACTATATATAACTTTATTCCCAGTTTTCCATTTTTTCCCCTTCAATTTTATTATGTGTTTAGGGATTATAATTGAAATTTAATACAAGAAGGCACAGAATTCCAGTTGTTGGATTTCAAACTTGTGTTTTGAAACAAGCAAAAGGGAAGGAATTTATTATATTTTTCATCTTCTTCTTCCCATTATAAACACTATACAGGGATCGATCCATGGAGAGAGAGAGAGAGAGAGAGAGGTTTAGCCCTTCAAAGAAAAAGCAAAAAGGCTTAAAACCAGAAAAGAAAAATATTCACACTCTGTCACAAATCACAATCAGAAGAAAAGAAGAAAAGAACACTAATAATCCCACAGCAAACCTTCTTCTTCAAAACTATGTTGTAAAATACTTTCTGGAGCTAGTAATTGATCACAAGCATACCCACAGTCTTCCATATTATGCAGCCATGGTGGAGGGTAAAACCAACCATCCACTGAGTCCAGGAAAACGAACTCGTTTTTCAACTCGAGGGAGTCGTAACTCGTCCCGAGGCTTGGCAACTCGACTATCTCGCTTAACTCGTCCGACCCTGAAGATAAGTCTTCCATCTGGGAAACCAAAGACGATAGTGACGAAAAAGATGACAGTGTTGAAGTGGAAGATGGTGATGGCGAGTCGAATTTGTCCATCTGGGCAGCTTTCGCTGCCGCGGCTTGGACGTCGCGTGGTGCCAAAGACACGGGTCGAGGTAACGAGTCAGAGAGTGCGGGGAAGTTGAGGATAGCTGAGTTGCCTTTGATGCTTAACGCGGCTACATCGTGTGCACGGGCCGCCATTTCCGGCGTAGGGAAAGTGCCGAGCCAAATGCGGGACTTTTTACGTGGCTCCCGGATTTCGGACACCCATTTCCCCCAGCTCCGCATCCGGACGCCGCGGTAAACGCTGTGCTTGTTCGAATCCCTCACTCTCTTCATCCTTTTGTTACCGTCCAACACTACGGTCTCGGTCGAGTGAGTCAAACTAGGAGACGACGGTGATAAAGGCAGCGACGAGGTCGAATTCGAGCTGCTCTCCGTCTCTGAATGTTGCGGCTCAGCCATTCTAGGCTTTCTTCTTTAACCAGCTGTTTTTTTCCCACTATGCAAAGGGAAATGTTGAGGTAATGTTATTGAATGAAGAGTGTGTGGGCTATTAGAAAGAGAAAAATTAATCACTTAAAGAGAAGACTAAGAGAGTTGATATTAGCTACTATTTTTTGTGCCCACATCATTTCCCAATGACTCATACGACAACTGATAAGCATTGAGAGACTTATAGATATGACCCACAAGAGAAATGGGTCACATACCCTCCACCCATATGCCTATGGTTCGATTGGGGTTACCCACTTCCCTAGAACCACTCAATATCCATTCAATTCAATTTCATTTCTTTTTTTCTTTTAATTTTTTTTCAATTTCTATTATATCTGAAGTCTAATTAAATCACTCTTAAATAAGAGATGTCGGTCTTTCAATAATTCAACGTAATTTTCTTTTGGCTTAATACCAAAATAAGTGCCTAAACTATATCTTAATTCTTAAATAGGTGCCTAAACTATTTTTTGACCATCCAAGTGCCTATTGTTACAACGTTACCATTTAAGTGCCCGGGCCATCAACGGAGTTAATACCCGTTAAGTGACACATGTCACAATCTGGTGATTTTAAAAAATATTATTTAAAATTTTAAAAATAAAATTAGATATTTTTAAAGAAAAATATAACATTTTAAAATACCCAAAACTTTGGAAACCTTTATTTCAATCCCTAAACTCACACTGACTGCCACCCTTTGCCGTCAACGAAGCTCCACCAGACTACACCTCCCCTTGTCAACCAAAACCTTCATGAAATCGTGACCAATCGACGACTGATCGATGCCGAATCGATGTTTTATACCTCGCGAACCCTAGGATGAAAATCGCAATCCTACGCGATATCAACGACCAATAGACGACAACTACGATGGCATATGACTAGGAGGATGGCAGGAATTACGTCGACAGCGGTAGTCGTTGCTGGAAAGGGCGACAACGGCGGGTTAAGGATATGATTTGGGAATTTTAGGGATTTTGAGGTTTTTTATAATTTAAGAGAAATTAGATTTTTTTTTATAAATATAATAATAGTTTTTAAAAAATAAATTTTAAAATCATCAGATTGTGGAACATGTCACTTAACGGGGAAATTAACTTCGTTGACAACCCGAACACCTAAAATGATAACATTTGTAATGTTAGGCACCTAATTAGATCAAAAAATAATTTAGGCACCTATTCAGAAATTGAGGTATAATTCAGACACTTATTATGATATTAAATCTTTTATTTTATATTCATAAAATTCAAACTTAAAATTTTATTTAAAATTTTGAATTCTTTATTATTTGATCAAACAAATAGATAAAACATTGATCATGTATGCCCTCTATCTTCTTCATCAACCATTCATCCATCAATGGTATTTTCTTTTTATCACAATTTTCACCCTTTGTCTCTTTGACAAGTTTCCCTTTGAATGGTTGGTAGAATATATATATATATATATATATGCAACTATTTATATTATAATATTTATGTAATATTTTTTTTTTGTTATTGATGATTCATAATTTGATAAGTAAGAGATGACTATCAAGCTCAGTTGGTAGAGCACAAAGTTCTTAATCTTGAGGTCGTGGGATCGAGTCCCACGGAGGGCATTTCATAATTCGGAGGTCTTCTACAGAAGTGCTCTCTATCTGATGTTAGGGGCAGCCTACTATCTTACCTCCCCTTACCCCATTACATATGAGAACAAGGGATAACCATTTTTTTTATTATTTGATAAGTAAACTGTGTTTATAATATTTTCAATGGGTCCAATCGACCAATTTAAGAATAAATGCTATACTTTAATTAAATTTTCACTGATGCTCGAGTTAAAATAAATATATTTATGTTTATTAATTATTTTTAAAATTTATTTTTATTGCACGAATTAATCAATCTCAGCGGTTAAAAGAATTATTATTATTTTTAGAGATTATGAATTTGAATTTCAGTGATTGTAAGGGTGATTGAGTGTTTATTATCAAATGGTTGAAAGCATTTTTAAAATAAATATTACTTTATAATCATCCTAATTTAATAAAAAATATTTTTATTTGATTTATTTGTTTCCTTTTTCTTGTTTTATTAAGCATCGATAGCATATCAATTTACACTCTTGAAAATAATAGTAAATGAATGTCAAATAAATTAGAGAAAATAAAATAATGGCGATTAGTTAAGGCATTGAGAGTCTAGAAGCGAACCATTGCTCTCAATAAAGTTTAGAGTAAATTAGGTGTTTAGTATTTATGTTATCAGTTTTTGTTTATTTTAGTACTTAAACTTTTAATCTTTTAAAATCGTATCTAAAATTTAGTTTTTGTTTTATTTTAGAATCCCACTATTATAAACTTTATTTTCAGTTTTATTTTAGTACTTTTGTTCAAAATTTAACGTTAAATTTTGAATTTTTTTTAAAAGTTTGGGCATTATAACAAACCAAAACTGATAGTTTAGGTATTAAACTCATTAAGTTTTTAATAATGAGGTATAAAATAAAATTAAAAACTAAATATTAGTATAATTTTGAAGAAAAAAATTAGATACTAAAACGAATCAAAATTAATAGTTTAGATATTAAATACCTAACTTACCCTAAAGTTTAGAGTGTTTTCAATGAACAAAGCTTACTACGCGAAAAAAGGTAAGTGATAAGCCACCCTTTTCTTTTGGGTTAATTATATTGGACATCCTTAATTTATGGTTTAAGTTCTAATTTAGCATCAAAAATTCAAAACATTCTAATTGAGTTCTTTAAATATTAATATTGTATAGTTTTGGTCCTTCGATCAATAATTTTTAGAAAAACATGTCACATGTAAGATGTAATTTTAAACACGTTTCAATTCGATAAGAGTTTAACTCTCAAACTGATAACTAAATTAATAGAATAACTTAACTAATGTAATAATTGAATGTTGAAGACTTAATTAAAATATTTTAAAGTATAAAGACCAATTTAAAATTTAAATTATAGTTCAAAGACATCTTATTTTATGAAATTAAGTATTTTTCTTTGTATTACTCATATTGAAAAAGAGTAAATTATGTGGTTAGTACCTAAACTATTAGTTTTGATTCATTTTAGTATCTAAACTTTCAATGTTTTCAAAATCATACTTAATGTTAGTTTCTATTTTATTTTAGTACATCGACGTAAAAAACTTAACGGGTGATTTGCACATGACATTTTTATGGGTAAACCGCGTCATTCATCACTCACTACCTTCTTACTCCTATTTTGGTTTACTCATTTCTTTAATTTAATTTAATTATATATTAATAAAAAAATAAAAAAATGTCATGTCATAAAAATTATTAATAAAATAAAATAGAGTGATGAATGATGTGATTTACCCATAAAAATACAGTGTGGTCAAGTTTTTAATGACGATGTATTAAAATGAAACAAAAACTAAATGTTAGGTATGATTTTGAAAAAAATTAAAAGTTTAGATACTAAAATAGACCAAAACTATTAGTTTAGATACTAAATGCATAATTTACCCTAAAAATATTAAATTCACTCTTCTACATAGCTCTATTAATATTGAATCTCATTAAATTCGAAAATAATACTAACTAGAATTTGGAGTGTGGAAGGAAGGGATCTTCATTAGGGACCCAAAAATTTGGAGTGTAATGTTCCAAAATGGTGCACAATTTGGTAGTAGTTAAAGTTGATTTGCAGCACATAGGTCATGCCACAAAAGTTGAGTCACATTGGGTCCACTGTGAGTTACTAACTTGGCTGCAACCAAGACACGGTGGCTTGATTACGTGCTCCTATTTATAAATTAAATATGAAATAAAAAATTGGTGGGTTTGTACATTATTTGGTCAAATTAAATCAAGATGCCCCCACATGTTGAAATTGACAAGAGGGTCCCTTTCCCACATGGAACCGTCCACTCCAGCCCTTCTTCTATGGGAATCGCCAAGTATCTTATTTCTTTTTTAAGAATGGTAACTGAATTTCACTTGTTACAATTTCACTAATAAGCGACAAAATCAAAATTACAACGTATTAAAAAATAGAGATAAAATTAGAAACAATAGTCATTAAAATATTTATACAAAAATAAAAATCAAATTTAAATTACGAAAAAAAAACAAAATATTCCATTCAGAATGACGACCAACATCAAAACCCAAGAACCTTAGGCGAGACTTGGGTCACACAACATCGCATCTACCTAAAACTCGAGCTGAATCCGGGTCACATAGCGTCGAAAACCACTCGACTAGTCTACTCATCTAGAGTACTTGTGATATGGCCGAGTCACTTAGCATTGACACCTCACCCAACTAGCATTCATAGTGCCCAAACACTAACTTGGATATATCCGGATAATTCCTTACTCAACTAGACCAACGTCGTACACAAGTAACTCGGGTGGTATCAATACTCCTTCTATATTAATACTCCCTAATTATTAAGGGTTTCATTTGAAATCATGTTAGAAGGTCTCCTTTAACAAAACCTCTGGTTTCATTCTTCTATTCCAATCTAGGCTTATAGCCTAAAATTCTACAAGGGTATCGATACTCCTTCTTGGGTATTGATACTCCCCTTACGTGGTATCGATACCTACTAAGTATCGGTACCAACAATTGATTCAATGTTTAGAAAAATACCTCAGTACCGATACTCCTATACAGGAGTATCGATACTCTACCTTAGGTACCGATACTTCCATGAGTATCGATACCAAAATAGCATACTCGAATATGATTGAGTCCCCTAGTATCGATAACAGGCCTCGAATATTGATACTATTTGAGAAATATCGATACTCCTTGATGGGGTATCGATACTCTCCTCACGATCATTTTAAATTTTTCCCTTCCACGTCGGGCAGTATTGATGCTATTCTTCTTGTACCGATACCCTATGCCTAGAAAACTCTATTTCATTCATCTAAAACCTTCCAAAACCCTTTAAGGTATCACAAGGCCCCTAAATGATATCAAAAGATTATGTAGTACTTAAGAAACATGAAAGGTTTATACTTTACACAAGAATAACAACAAATCTTGATTTCTATACTTAAACCCCCAAGTGCACACAAATGGCTCATACACCCAAACATGCATCAAAACTACACATGCTGGTCTACAAGTAGTAAAGAAATGTTAGGAGTGTGTTACCTTATAACCAGGAGCCACATAAATAACCTCAAGCTCACCCAAGCACTACTTTCTCATTTCCTTTGCTCTTGGAGCCTTCCCCCACGTTTCTCACTAGAATAATATGGAATGAGTCATTAATCCATCGAATAACTTAGGAGAGGTAAAAATGTGATTTTAAACCTTAAAACGAGTTAGAACCACTCTAAGTTTTTAAAACTTAATTTTTTTATAAAACCCTATCTTGATCACCATAGTCAAAACATGAGAAAGTGTTTGAAATGGATCGCTAGATGTGAATGTTACATTTCTTACCTCTACAAAACCATAATGAGAATGATAGATATCAAAGCTTTCACCTTTTCTTAAAACACTAAAAGGATGAGAAGAAGTTAAAGTCGGAAGAAGAAGAAGACAAAGGAACATTTTCCTTACGTGACTTAAGCCTCTTTAAATGATTTTTAGCCTTCAGGTAACTTTAGGGGCGATTTACAACTTTAGTCATTCTCTTATTAAACCCAATTCAAAGATACATTTTTCAACCGTGTTGATTTAATCGATCGATGAAATTGGCCAAGAGGGGGTGAATTGGCAAATAAAAATTTTGGTGGAAGCTTTGCAGAAAAATTGAAAGTAATTGCGCAGTGATTTAGAGTGGTTCGACTTTCTCAACCAAAGTCTACATCCACTACCTTAGCTGTCCACACTAAGGATTTTCCACAAATTCACTAATTTTTCTTTCTTTTGAGGATAAAGAGTAACCTTACAAATCCCTCAAGAATTATACCCCAAATTCTTGAGAGCACTCTCTCCCAAAGAGAACAATAAAAATTTTGCAAACTTACAAGAAAATCCTCACAAGGCAAGATGTTTGCACAATTCTAGAACAAAAAAAGAACACTCAAGAATAATACAATTGAGCACAATAAGTGTTATTGAAAGCAAAAATGAATATTAAATGAAATAGGCTTGAAAATACTCAAACTTGAGGTTTGATGCTTTCTCATTGATTCTCTATTGATTCTTGTTGATTGTTGTTTCTTATTGTTGATCAATGACTTCTAAGCTTGTTTAAATACTCCTTCAATTGATTCTGAACGTTGGGGATGATTAGTGGAGTCAATGGAGCCGTTTTAGTGTGAAATCAATTAATAAAACAGCTTGGAGCGTGGGGGGAATCGATACCCCCTCATAGGGAATTGGTTCCCTAAGTGTAAAATTCAAATATTTCTACCGTTGATCAGGGGGAATCGGTTCCCTCCGAGCATTCTGTTTTTCTTGGAGCCAAACCATTCAGGGGGAATCGGTACCTCCTTGGGAGGGGAATCGGTTCCCTCTGGACAATCTGGAATTTTTGGCTTTGAAACAGTTCAAAATACTTTGTAAAATTGTTTTGAAATTATTTTAAGATTAAAACTTAATTTTACACTTGAGTAAGGATTAAAAATGACATTTGAAAGATTTGGAGTAATATTTTGATATTCGAATAATTATATCGAATATACTTAGAAAATCTTTTGGAAAATCTTAAAATTCATTTAACTTAATTTGTTATTTTGAAATATCAAAATGTTTTCAACAAACCAGATGGAAACCATGTTACATTCCCGGGTTGGAGTCTTCCCAAGGTAAAAGAAAAATAAAATCTTTGTTTCTCAAAATAAGGGTTACATCATCTAATACGCATACCAAGACTTGCAAAAAGGAAAAATGGAAAAGAGCTACACTAGGAAAGCAACAAAGAGGCATCAACAACTTTGGCTAAATACGTGGCCCGAAATAACTTATGGTTATCAACAAAATCTTAGGCTAAAATGGAAGTCTTGATCAGATCTTCTAGAAGTGAATTGAGGATTACGAGGAACAAAACAAGAAGATTTGACCAAAATAGATATCAAGTGATCTTCCCAAGGAGTTTTGACAAGACTTGATATTGAGTTGTCTTCCCAAGGAGTTTTGACAAGACTAGATATTGGTTGTCTTCCTAAGGATTTTTTACAAGACTAGTTATTGAGTTGTCTTCCCAAAGAGTTTTGATAAGACTAGATATTGGGTTGAAATGGTCTCTTATTTTTTTAAAAAAATTTACTCGTGTTTACCCAAAACTACTAACCTCGTATTTGGGGCGTTATAACTTTAGGTAAGAAAATGAGTGAGATATCAACTAGTGAGAGGGTGACCTCACTTTAGTTTGTCTAGCCATGATAGAGTGTAGTCGACTACCTTAGTTTCCCTAGTGTGGCTTTGTCAGTGCGCGAGGCACTTTAGTGGTTAACTAGGGTGTGAGGTCTTAACACTCACGAGGAGTGGGTTAGCGATGTCAATGTTGTGTGGCCTTTGGGCCCTTAGATATACATGTATAGTTGCATTGGTCCAGTATAGCAGATATCCTTAAAGCTTATCTTGACGACTATGTGAGACTGAGTCAATGCTTCTGCTGAGCGAGAATTGTACTGATGCTATGTGACACCAGGTGTCCTCTCCATGATCTACCTAATGGCTATGTGAGGACTAGGAGATCATTCAGTAGCTTAGTGGGAATTTCACCAATGCTATGTGACATCGGTTCCCTCATATAACTAGTGTCTGATGGCTATGTGAGACCAGATAGTAGCAGTGGTGCATTCAAATAATGCACAACAGAGTCAGTGTCGCATTTAAATAATGCGTAGCAATTAGTCATTAGCATTAGAGACCCTTCAATGGTGTTCTAATGGTGAGGTCCTTAGCAGTGGATTAAGGGAAGTGTGAGACCTCTACTTTAGTGATAGAACAATTGAGCCCTAAGTAGGTAGCACTTGATTAAGATCATGCGAGAACCTACTGATTAGTGCCATGTCTTTAGCATGCTTGTGTTTATGAGACTTATAATGATGCTCTAGATTAGCGATTATACTGTTGGGCTTTGTAAGTTCAACGTTTGGATGTTTTCCATTTGTAGGATATTAGCTTGAGCAGTTCGAGGAGCACCATCACAGTAAGACTTTCATCATCACCTTCAGAGTATTGTATTGTATTGTAGTTTTAGCGGGCATATGTATTCATAGAACCATACTCATGTATGCAGATTTATAACTATGACTTTGTACTATTTTGGTTTTAAATTATGTATCAGGGAGCTCCAATTTTTATAAAGTAGTTTTGTAACTGTTATTTATGTTTATTATGATATCATTCAGTATGTTTGAAAAGAAAACAAACATATTTTGAAAAGAAAACAAACATATTTTGAAAATCAGGGGTTGTCTCGGTAGCTAATGTGACACTTTAAACCCATTTGAATTTAGGGTGTTACAATAATCATAGTTTAATAATGAAATTGAAATATATAAAATTTTAGAAACCAATTTAAAATGAGGGTTATATTTTAAAAATACGTGATGCAATTAAATCTATTCATTCTCTCACAAGAAATTCAAAAGAAACAACATTGTTATGCCATTTTTGATAAATAAAAATGATAAATTATAAATTTTATCATTCAATTTTACTCTCACTCTTATTTTGATCATTGTACTTTATTTTTTTAATTTAATTACTCAACTTTTAATTTATTACTATTCTAATCATTTTGTCGTTAACATCATTTGGAGGTGAACTAGTACGAGGAAAAGATTTATTTTTTAGATTTTCACTTGGAGGTGAAACTAGTATGGGAAAGGAAAAGGTCAAATTCGATCGGGGCAAAGCCGGAGTGCTCCTAATGAGTATAGAATCCAAGACCTAATGGAACATAAGACAATAAAATTGATCAGTTTGACCAACTGACCAAATATATTTAGATAAAACTTTAATTCCTAAAAAAAATCATAATCTAATTTCGACCCAAAATTTAGTTTCAAACTTGGTACATGGATTCTGTGAACAACGTACTTTGAAAAGAAGTCGAAATGTACTTCCACAACTGGGCTGTAATTGATTGGAAAAAGTATGGACCCAAAGACGTTAGCCAATAATATTCTTGGTAAAACTGGTTTCCTCAAAGGATTGGTTCATGCATATAAGCATGAATCGATTGGGTAGAGGTAGTCGTTGCTTTAAAAAATTTTAAATTATCATATATTTATATTTTTAATGTATTTTTTATTAAAAAATTGTTTTTGCCCCTCCTAGAATTTGAGTTCGCTCTTCTAAGTTTAAGTTCATCTCCTAACATAAAATTTTACGTCAGTACTTACATATAAGATTAATATACATCCATGTTTAATTTGATTGAACTGGTCTGGTATATGAATCCTTGGCCACATATCTGCTCATCAGGAGAACCCGTACTATGTGCATGTACCATGGAAGGCAAAATCAACGAGATAATACGTTGAATTTTTTTTTTCACGAGATAGTGTCCTCGCCAGATTAATTGCTCAGATGGGGTGATCTCTACAGTCCCCATATAGGTCACCATGCACGCCCAACGACCTACCAGGTCGCCATGCACGCCCAGCGACCTAGGTAGGTCGCCATGCAATCCATGCAGCCCCCAAAGGTCGCCATGCACGTCCCAACACGCTGGGCATCCGAGACCATTCGACCGAGGCCATCCGAAAGCATCCGAGGCCATCCGAGAGCATCCGAGGCCATCCGAACGAGCTATGCGAGGGCATCCGAGCGAGCTATGCGAGGGCATCCGAGCGAGCTATGCGAGGGAATCCGAGCAACCGAGCGAGGGTAGGTCGCCCGGAATGCATGGCGACCTACCCTCGCTCGGTTGCCCTCGGATTCCCTCGCATAGCTCGCTCGGTTGCCCTCGGATGCCCTCGCATAGCTCGTTCGGATGGCCTCGGTCGGATGGCCTCGGTCGGATGGTCTCGGATGCCCAGCGTGTTGGGGCGTGCATGGCGACCTGGTAGGTCGCTGGGCGTGCATGGCGACCTACCCCCAAGGACGTGGGACTGTAGAGATCACCCTATCTGAGCAATTAATCTGGCGAGGACACTATCTCGTGAAAAAAAAATTCAACACATTCTCTCGTTGATTTTGCCTGCCATGGAACCAGCTCACACCGCTAACAAGCTTAACATCATACTCCTCAAAATCTCTAGATTCTGCTTTAAGAGAGACAACATTTTCGTACGATTCAACTACCTCGACTTAGCCTATCCTTCTAGTAATAGAATTACATCTGTTCCAAGATTGAATTAGATATCATCGTAACAATGTATGAACTAAGAGACCTCGATCGTTAAAAGATTGTTATTATCTTTTGAGATATCAAATTCGAAAATTATATTTGTATAAATATATAAACGTTTAATATCCAATAATTGAGTGCTTTTCAAATAGATAATTTATTATATTCCTCTAGACAAAAAAAATAACAATAATAAAGTAATTGTTGATGTGGATTAGTTAAAACTCATTACTAATTCACTCAGATAATCATACAAACTTCAA
Organism: Hibiscus syriacus; assembly: GCF_006381635.1. Classification (NCBI taxonomy): domain Eukaryota; kingdom Viridiplantae; phylum Streptophyta; class Magnoliopsida; order Malvales; family Malvaceae; genus Hibiscus; species Hibiscus syriacus. Next base: position 239,391 of record NW_024062866.1, on the reverse strand, counting down.
AAAGAAAAATAATTATATTCATCGAATGATCTTAATGGTAAAAGGTCCCTTAAAAGATCTTGATTCGAGCAGTTGCGTCTATAGGTTATGTGTACATTGTTAATAGACTTAAAAGATTCTGAATAGATACTATCTTGTAATCACTCCAGACAAATAAAAAAATATAAATTTAATAAATATACAAACAATAAGCGAGTTTTTTTTTTACAGAAATTATCATGATATTATCCATTAGGTTATTTTCTAGATTGAAATAGTAAAAGAATTTAATTATTATGTAAAAAATTTAAACTTTATTTAAATTCAACGTATATTAACAAATAATAATTTGCTACTGTTTCTCTTTGTATGTATGTATATAAGTAATATAGAGAAAGTACTGGATGAATATACGTGTGAAATGCATATAGCAATGGCCTAGGGCCAGCTGTTGCGAGCACCAATGGGAAAACGAGGCACCCAACATTTACACATTACAATTAATATACCCAAAGTTTGGTCTTCTCATTTTATTGTTTGTTAGTCTATAATATTGCATCAAATTACAAGCTTTTGTATGTTTTTTTTATAACTATCAGTATCTGATCTATTGAACGATTAATCCAGATCGGGTACTACATAGATAAGGTTGACTCTCCTAACCCAATTTACTCCATTCGTAATTGTCAAGATTCGAACATTTGACCTTACTTAAGGGATTGATAATATATACATAGAGATATATGAATAAACTTTGTGATGGTCATATTTGATGAGAAATTATTTAAAGAAAAATAGTTTCTCTATCATCGTTAAAAGAGGAGACTATAAGATTCGATGATGTTATATCGTTCAAAATCGTTAAAGCAAGAGACGAGAATGAACAATCGAATTACTCTCGTTATAAGGGCCACATATGTTACAAAAGTGAATTTGAAGATATTTGTCGTCGTCACAAAGAAGAGTGACCTGGTTCGAAGGAAATCTATGAAAAATGCAAAGAAAAAATCTTAATATAGTAGAGATGTACATCGAAGAATTAGACTCTAAGGGAGATGTACCGACGTCAATAAATTGTGACCTACAAAAGTTCAATACAGAGAAAATATTTGATGGCTAAACTAAGAGGGAAAAAAACTAATGGAGTAAACTAGTCATTGAAGTTTTTTAATATTAGGACTAGTTTAGGACTTCATATAGAGTTTGGGGATGCTATTGCAATTAACCCTTTAATTAGATTTTTGAAATGACCAAAAAATACCAATGACTCAAATTGGTCCTAAATTTTAAAATTTCCTTATTAAGTTCTCAAACTAAAATATCATTTCAATTAGATTCGTTCGTCAACCTATGTCTGGCGAGATTCCTTTTTCGAATATGTATGAATAAATAACAGTCTTTCAAACATGTAATATTCAAGCTAGTGTTTAATGTCAAAGATAACTATTATATTGAAAGAACTTGATTTGAACTATACTTTAGTTTAAGGATTCAAGTTAGTTGTATGAAAGTTTAGGACCAATTTAGAATTTGCTTCATAGTTTGGGGATGTTTGATAATATTAACCCAAAATTGAAAGAGGTCACCCGATGCAATTAACTCAAGCTAGCATCTAATGTCAAAACTAATGGCTGGTGGTAGGACCTGATTAGAACTATACTCGAGTTTATGGAATCAATTAAAACATTATGAAGGGACAAATTTAGAATTTGATCTATAATGTTGGGACTCCCGAGGGAAATAACCCCGAAACAGAAAGCGCCCAATTTCAAGGACGATAACCTATCAAATGTGCAGGTGACCGCGCATTCATTTTAACGTTTTCCACTGTAATAAAAGGCCAAGTTTGAGAGCATTTTCCCCCCATCAGAAACTGCTATATGTACGTAGAGATTTCATTAATGAACCAACAAGAAAAACCCAACATACTCGTACGGTAGACATTGATCTTTTGGTAATAAGGTTTGAGTTTTTGCAGTACAGAACGGCTAGAGAAAACCCAGTTTTTGTGGGGATCCACGAAGGATATTACGGATTCAGACAGCTCTGAAAGAGCTTTGCAAAAACCTTAATTACCAGAGAAACGACAGCACCCTGCGACCATTTCTATAGCCCATTTAATCATCTTGTTTCTACGTACATCGAACAGTTCTTATGTCTTGTGAAAAGGTTAAAACTCAATTAATGGTGACAATTAATAATCTTGTCATGTTTTGTACGCTAAATGATTCTGTTGATTAACAATGACAGAGTTTGGAATGATTGATACCAATTTGAGAGTCAGAGCATAATACTAGGTGGGGGTTAATTTGCTTTTCAGGTTACAGTACAGGGACCCTATAAGTAATTTAACCAAACTTCCAAACCTACAAACTTTAATATAATGGGTTACTGTTTTCCCAAATTAGTACTCTTTCTTCTTCTTGTGGTGGCATGGAATTGAAAGTTTAAAGAGGTGGGTGAGATGAAAATTGATACATAGTTGCAGCAACTTTTAAAGAGCAGTGAATGATGAAAAGAAAGATCAAATAACAGCAAACGCCTGTGCAGCTTTCCCATTAAATATTTGGGGGTCATAAATCAACATAAACGACAAAAAGTTGTGTTGTCCGCAGTCCTAGCTGTCCCATGACTTGTTTTTTTTTTAACCATTTCTTCCATTACTGTGATGCTTCATGCATTTGACTGATTTATCTTTGATATGTAATTGCCAATGTTCATTTGGGACTGAAAGCCAATCAACCAGGCGGAGCGTCAAATCTGGGAGAACCTGGCATAGTCAATAAATGATGTTTACTCTTTATATCAGACTTCATTTTCATACCTGTTGATGTCTTGGATCTTGATGGGGGTTCGTGCGGTGGTCGAAAGCGTTGTGATCGGAATGTTGGACGAAGTTGGGGTGAAGTAGAGTAACAGTAGGTCTAAGTGTCTTAGCCTCTTAGGGGTGACGGTATCGCATGAAGCCTATTTATAGACTCTTCGCATACGCATGATAGTTTTACGATGAGTAGGGAGGGGGCTAGTCATTTGCCGTTCTGTCAAGGGAAGTAGTCATTCGATTGCCGATCCGGCTTTCACCCAGTAAACAGAAGCTTTACTTCAATTGAGTGATGAAGAAGCAATGCCTCAATATGAACCGTGCAGCTTCTTCCCCGGTCATTTGTCACATGCATTGCCTATACACAGAGGATTCAAGTTATAACTAGGTTGTTCTCTGCATTAATTCTAGACGTACTAAGAGGGACCTGAATATCCGAGATCAGCTATATACACACACACACACACGCATGCATACATACATACATGTCTTTGGTAATCTTAATATCTAAAATAAAATCAGTTAATTCACATGCTGCTTATGTGCATGCAGACCAATGCAGCCCATACATAAGGCATGCATGAGACCTGATCAATATTTACGTGCGTTTGTGTGTGTGTGAAGCTCAACTGCTCTGTCTCGCCTGTCATTGTGCCATTAAGGTTGATGCTTCTATCATCGACCTTCATGATGCCGTTGCGAATTGCGATGGTCATCGAGTTTTCTTCTTTTTTCATAAACGCAACTGCTATCCACTACTGTGTGAATTTAAGGCAAGACAATTATCCTCAACAAACATGCCAGAAAGGCATGAAATAGGAACCTTACACCAATAGTTTTCTGCAGTTTATGCTATTTTTCAAAGTTCAATCTAATCTGGTTTTCGGTTCTATATTAAAGATATTGTTAATCGTTTCCAATGTATTATTAGTCATTCTAATCCTATGTCCACTGCAATTGCTTAAGCTAACATCGTCGTCATCCTAGAAACTAGGCCTCAGTTAATCAATAACAATCATCATACTATATGTTAATGACCTTTTGAGTGTGTACAGATGGGTTTATATATCAAAGAGAGGATAAAAAAAGAAATGGCTAAACTTGTTTATGCATACATGCATGCATATAGAAAAGCCACCACAAAGCACTCTTATCCTTTCCTTCTCTTGTGACTTAAAATGAAGTCATCGTCATCATCAATATCATTGTTGATTCTTTTCTTTGCTTTTACATCTCCGTTCTTTCGAGCCAGCTGCTGCTTCTGTGAACTCAGGGGTTTACTGCTAGGTTTTGAAGGTTTAATCGGAGTGCCAGTTCGAAGTTGCTTCTGCCTTCTCTGCTTCTTTTCGTATGATTTTCTGGCTTTTTCAGTGAACAAGCCATGTTCAATCATCCTGCAATCGAACAGTGTTACTGTCGAATCTCCTTTACACAAGTATTTTACGAATGAAAAACGAAAGACATGATGGTGACAATCAACTGAATCTTTCTTACATCAGAGATTAAACTTTAAACGAGCCACTGATGGCATCAGAGTGAAAAGCGAAGTACGAAAATAGAAATCGAATGCATATATATCTTAAGTATGCAGCTTCAGACCAGAGAAGCACTCTTGTTAGACAAAGAAGTAATTGGCCTATTATCGATCAGCACAGAAGAAAGAATCTTCCCTCTTTTACTGATATTGGCTTGACGCCCGGAGACTCGTAACCGCCTTTCGACACGGACGTTAAAACCGGTATAATAGGTGTGAAGTTCACTATATGGAGATAATTAGTGGTCTTCATTCGCATCAAACCAATGAAGCTTTCACTGAGGATTTAACTGAACAACATGCAACTGGTTCAAGGATTCCATTTATAATTGAACACCAACATTGTACATACATAACATCGAATCGATGCTGCATAGAAAACTAGTTGATCTCCATGGTCTGAGAAACAATAGGCAAGAAGCATTATTGGAAGAAGGAAACCTCACCAAAATTCTGCCATTTCACTTGTTGGTATCTGTTTCGACAAAGACTCGTAGAATATTCGTAACGACTCCCGCTATCCGAAAGGGAAAAACATTGAGCAAAATCAATTACTAGAGACATGTTTATGTGCAAATGAAGAGATCTGAGGCAATATGAAGACAACCTCTTCAGGAGGATCATGTTTCTGGCCAGGCAAAGTATAAACATTCTTCTCTCTAACTTTAGTTTTTGTGGTTGTACTGGTTTTTGATGAACTCGAACTTGTTTTCGATTTTGACTTCGAAATCGAATTCAATTCATACATTTTGGGAGAAAATAGACAAATGCATACAGACTGCCAAATCTCCCAATTGATCACAAAATTAATTAAATTGACCAAAATTATAGAACATCCCATATCAGGATCAATCAACCATCATTACATATACTGCATATAAGCTAACCAAACTTAGAACCTAACAATTCACTGAAAAATAAACGAAACCCAAAGCATCAAATCGAGAAACAATCGATAAAAAACCAACAAATCTATTGAAAATTTTAGTTCGTGGAGGAAAATTTAGAGATGGGTACCTCTGTTTTTGTTGTGACAGTTGATAAAGATTTTTGCTTTGCATCAACATGCTGTTGTTTGCTGGACCTTTCAAGTTTCTTCTTGTTCATATCAGCATCAAACTTTCCCTTTGAAGAGCCATCTTGATCACTAGGCTATTCACCTTAACTAAATTGGATTTGGTCTCTGTGGTCATATCTGGAAAAATTGGATCTTTTAGATTGAAATTCTTTGCAAATTTGCTAACTTGATCGAATTAATAATATCTTTATTATCTTCTTCTTGCTTGATGTACCCATTGAAGAATCAGTTTAATAGCTTTTGGGACGTTAAATTAGGTACACATGAAGAAAAAGGTTGGAACTTTAGCTGGTTATTACCGTTTAACCGTTAACTTCTTTCTTTTTTATTTAGGACTAATTCTGATTCAGACCCTGAACTAAGTTGAAAGTTATAATTTAATTCATGAACTTTAATTTGGTATAGTTTGATTATTAAAATTTATAAATTTAAAGATATATATATATATATAGGATACCAAGCACAAACCTTGTTCTTCGTAAGCCATAAGCAAATTTTATTCATGAAAAAGTAGAAAAGGAAAACAAAGGTGCAAAGCCAGAGCTGCACCAAGAAGAAACAAATTAAAGAAAACTAAACTAATCATATGAAATGTCATACTTCTCTGGTCTAGGATGCCAAAGAAAATGTTGTTGTACCTTTTTGACACACAGCTGCATCTGCAGATATCTCTCATCCGAGATCGACAAGAGGATCTTCTTCAGATTCGGAACATCCTTCTCCGAACCGAAGATGGCGAATGGTTCCCAATTCAAGACGTCGAAAAAAGGAGGAACGAAATTGTCAGATATGATCACCGGGACACATTCATGAAAATGGCCTCCACCACTCGTGGGCTGTTGACCTCGTAACCTCTGGGACAAATGCAGTACTTGCTGCTCTTCATGTGTTGGACGTAGTTCATTTTACCCTTACGGTTGGGCATTTGGCCGAAGATTTTCATGTCGGGATCTTTGTTGTTTCCCCAGTGTTGTAATAGAATTGGCCTTAAATAACCATGCATGCCTCCCGCAAAAAAAGCTAAGATGATCTCTTAGATGGAGGCTTGCCGCCAAGGGCTCTTAGAGGTTTCTGAGGATTCTAAATGATGGTCTCGGGAAGAGATGCATCCTTCCCAAAAATATAACCTTCTCTGAGGTCGGAATTACAAAGGGCCCTTATGCAGTTGGCCATGTATTCCTTTGTTTCAGATGCTGCCTGAGAAAGTAATGTTTATTAGAAGATAGTGTATGTTGAAGAATAAATGATTAACTTACTCCTAAACCTATAACTAGAGGGACTTGCCCGATAGTTTAAACTTAGAAGAAAACGAAAATCGAAACAAGAACTCATAAATGCCAATTGTAACTTGTAGAAGAGCTTAAGTGGTTCCAAATGCGAGGAAAAAGAAAAAGTAAAAGCCAAGAAAGCATGAAAATGCATACCCAGTCATGGCAAGCAACCAGAAAATGATCAGCTCCTTCAGTTCTATTCCAGAAAGGTTATTTTGCTGCAATCATGTCCACATACTTCTTCAAATACTCTATAAGGTTCTCTTCACTGTGAGAATCAGGGACATATAGTGCTTCTTCTAACATTCTAGAACTAAAAGGTAAGTAAAACAGTTGGGCTTCTCTTGGTTTTTTGGTAACAAATTTTTTATAGGTGACCAGTTGCTTCATGAACCATCCTTCAGAGGCGTAAATACCCTTGAGAACCGGGGTATGAAATATAGGTCTTTTTCCTTCCTTGTAGACGTATACTTTGAGAATGCTTTCCATCAATTCATAGCTCCTGTAATTTATGATGTAATTTGTTTATTAATTATGCTCTTGGGTAGAAGTAACTTAAACTAATTCAAGTTTCATATACCATTGAAAAAAGCTCGGAATCTTTTCCCTACACTATGCTTTCCATCAAGATTTCTTGGGTATAATCTCTCCATCTATACTATGCTTTCCCTCAAGATTTCATATACCATGAAACACGACTTAAATTGTTCGTATCAGCTATCGTGGTTAGTGCAGATGGCATCTCGGGCTTTCTCTTCATCTTGGGCGTTTTGGGGGGATTATACTCACCACCCAATGAGGTGGAATTATTCACGTGTTGCTCCACTGAAGATATACCGGAATTGACTTGCACAACAGGGTTCCTAATACTTGCCTCAACATCTTTCTCTAAGGTATTTTTCATGGGTGAATTTGTGTCCCTTTCTTCAGCTTTGCTAGCCTCCTCTGCGACTGTCTTATTATTGTAACCTTCAAGATAGTCTTCAAATTCCTCAGATGAAGACTCCCTGTGGTTATCTAATATAGAACTTTTCAATCCTACTTCTGATCTAAAATCATTACTCTGATCTTTGTCCTTTCCTTCATAGGTCTTATTTTTGGAACTTTTAGCTCAATCAACTGAAGAATTCTTATTTAATTCTACCAATTCCTTAGTTGAAGACTTGTTTGGACAACCATGCCCGAATGTAGAAGAGATTTTCAAGCCCACATTGGTTTCTGATATAGCATCATTATTCAACTGTGTCCCTTTCTTCATAGATCTCATTATCCTGAGCTTTCTCATTATCGGCATATGTTCCCTTATAGTCCAAACCGATTGAATGAGTGACATTATGTTTCGTCACCTCTGACTCGGCAAAAGGCAGAGCACCAGCTAAGAAACTACTTTGTCCCTCAACTGAAACCTTACTAGAAGGAAACGATGTTGACAACACATTCCGGTATGGAACCTCGAGATACTGGATTACAAACATAATTCCTATAAGCATTATCAATTACCTGGCATCTAACTGAAACCAAGATTTAAGTTCATGTCCCATTGAAAAACAACTACACTTATTCTCAAATCAGTTCCAATGCAAAATATCATCAATGCACTGTGTTCCTCGGTCCTTGAATTAAGTCAGAATGAAACTCCTTCACTGGTCCATGAACCTAATTCAAACCAAGTATACAAAAAGATTCAAAAATAAAAAGAACCTTGTAAGTTAAAATCATATAATCAGCATACCGAACAGGAGTTGAATCAATTATAGCAGTCAACGATGTAGAGAGTATAAACTATTCAAATACAGATCTAACGTCAGCTCTTTCTATTAAACAAAAATGAAGATCCAGAAAATGCAGGGAGAATCAACGAAACAACAAGAAACACAAAATTCAACTACGAGGAGAGGAGGAAAAAAAAGCTTACTCTTCAACTTGATGTAAAAGGAATCTCAAATTCAGGAAATTATAAGAAGCGGAAGGAAGCTAGGAATCTTCTACAAGAGGTACACAGCTGTAAAATTAGTGAGAACAATCTTCGTCCTCTGACCTTGGTTCTGCTTTTGCTTTTGCTTTTGCTTTGATGAACTATTTTCTCGCCTGAGCAGCCAAACAGTGAAATGAAGAGAGCAAAGGTTTCAACGCAGCTTCCGTTTTACTGAAATTTTGGCTTTACCAATAAAATTTGGAAACAAAGAATCTCCAGCTAGGCTTTTTAGGGAAACTACTTTAACCGCTAAGGTTTGAGAAAAAAATTTAGAATATATAGTTAAGCTCCTGTTTCGCGTAACTTCTAAAATTATTTTTAATTTCAAAAATCTGTTTTCACTGTAAAATTAATGTTAAACGGGTAAAAAGTAAAAAAATTACGGTAAAACGGTGGTTTCAAACCAATCATAAAAGCTAAGATTTATAGTTTTTTTTCATTTTCAACTTTGCATTTTGAAGCAAATTATAATTTTATCCTTACTAATGTATGGGTTCTACTCAATTATATATTTATATTTTATTTTAATAATTTAATACTAACATCCTTAAAAAATAATTTATTACGTAATAATTTTTTTCAATTACTTAAAAGTAAATAAATTCATGGTTTATATATTAAAATATTAATAGTGAGTTATTATAAAATATATTTTTATTATAATTGAGTTTTTATTTATATTTTTTATATTTTTATTATAGTCATATAATTTATATATAATAATAATTTTTTAATTTATTATAGTTTAAATTGATATAATTGATATATAAGTGTAAATATAATTTAAATGATATATTTTTAATTTAGAATATAATGTCTATAATAGACATTTTATCTTTTCAAACTCAGGTCTTCAAAGAATAAAAACAAATCATTTACCACCTTGATCACTTGGTTCGTGTAACAATCCATATCTTTTTTTAAAAAAACAAAGTGACATTTAAATTATCAGTTTCCAAAATTTACACAAAAAGCTAACCATGATTTAGGTTTCGTGATGTCTCCGGGAAACTTTAATAATGATTACCGGAAACATTATTATTTCTATCGATTTTATTATTATTGGACATTTTATTGGTTTTGTTAACATATCCGATTAAGCGCTATTGGTTTTGTTATTTTTTCTATCGGTTTTATTATTATTTGACACTTTACCGGAAATGTTAAAAATATTAATATTTTAGATAAAAATAATAATATTTCTGATAATTTTTTTTACCAATTTTGTTAAAAAAATAATAACAAAACCAATAATGTTTTTCCTTAACGGTATATTAAAATTTCCCACTTGATTTACCCAAAAAGCAAACAAAGATTTTGGGTTTCATGATACCTCTGGGAAAAAGAAGGCTAAAGCCTATAACATTATTGTAGGAACCGTCTTTCGGTTGGGTTCCAGAATTGGGCTTCGACTTGATTTGATTGGATTAGAGTCGCTATCGATCATTTTAAAACGAATTTAGGTGGGTCGGACACCATCTTACCTGATCTGCGTTGTACCAAAAACGTGTCGGGTTCGGGAGTCGGTTACGGTCAAGGAAGGATTAGCACCCTTGAACTACTCTTTCGGTACCAATTAATTTGACGGTTGCCTTTAATTACGAAAAATTAAAAATTTAAATTTAAATTTAAATACTCGATTCAAATTACTTACCTTTGATCATTTGAAATTACCACTGTAAATGCCCAAAAATATCAGATAGTAAAATAAAAATAAATACAAAAAGGAATAAAAAGAATATATATATATATATACATATACACCCATTTTAATATAATAATAATACAAAATAGTTGACAAAGATGAACAAAAGCTAGTAAAAAAAATAAAGATGATGGGAAATAATAAAATAAAATAAAAAAATAATAAAAGGTTAGTAAACAAATAAATAAATGAGAATAAAAAAGGTAAAAAAAAAGAAAAATTAAATTAAATTAAAACCGTGAGAAAAATAAAATAAAATAAAACGAGGGACAAATTTAAGGAAAAAACGGAATTAGAACCAAATTAATAATTTCGATCAAATGCTTACAAAACCCAAGGGACCAAAATGGAAATTGACCCTTTACAGCTGGAAATCACGGGTATGGGAGCTTAAAACGGTGTAGCTTCGTTCCCCCTATATATGCACATTTCAAAGGCCAAAATGGCCAAGCCTTCTTCATTTTGTCATCTTCCCTCTCCCTCTAAAGATGAAATCTCTCTTGCCTCTCTCTAGAGATTCCCACCGGCGGGGAACTGGCCACCCGCCGACCGCCGCGGCGGCCGATAACACCCCAATCACTCAAAACACTCCTCTCTACCCCAAAAACGCTATCCCGATGCCTAAATCCCCAAAATCCCCGCCAATCTAGCCCGAAAGCTTCTGTTTGTACCTTTTTCGCCGACGACCTTTTGCCTTCTCGGTTGAGACCTCGGCTTTCGGTTTTCCTTGCGTATTTCCTTTGTGTTTTTGTTGTGGGGCTTTGGTCTCACCGTTTTATTTTTAGGATGGTTGGATGTTCGTTTTTGGCTCTCTGTTGACGTTGGCTTGTCGTTGATGTTGTGTATCTCGACTGTTTTTGGGTTTTGGTTGGTCGTGTTTCGATTTGCTCTTGTTGGTGAGGTTCTGGTTTACTGTTTGGTATTGTTTGTTTTTGTTCGTAATGGGTACTGTTCTAGTGGTTGGTTGGCTCTCTCGTGAGTTCCGTTCTTTTCAGTCGATCTGTGGTGGGGTATTTATACCCCCACCGGTGATGGTCAGTTCCGATGGTTGTGAGGTCATGAACGTTACTGCTGAAATCCCGGGATGGTTCAGTCCCTGGATCCTCGGCCGACGTCCGGCCGTTTCGCGTGACCCTTGATCTCCTGATTTTGCGGCTCTATTGAGGGTTGAATGAAACCCTACACGATTGCAACCCTAACCTCTGATGGGCTGATTCAGGCCCAATCTGGACTGAAATATGGATTGGATTTGGACCCGTTTGGACCCTGACAAAAATAACAATAAATTAAATTAAATTAGATTAGATTAATAAAATAAAATAAATATTAATAATAATATAGATTATATAATATATGTTTCAAAAATATATATTTTTTAAACTATATATTATATTTAAAAATGTTTTCAAAACTATATATTATATAATTTTCAAAAATGATTTTAAAAATATTATATAAGTTTTCCAAAATGTTTTTAAACTATATATTATATAAATTTTCAAAAAATATTTTTTTAAAAACTATATATTATATTTTCAAAATGATTTCAAAACTATATACTATATAATTTTCAAAATGTTTTAAAACTTATATATTGTACATAATTTAAAAAAAACGTTTTAAAAAACTATATAATATATATTTCAAAAAATATTTTTTTGAAAACTTTATATTATATTTTTCAAAAACATTTTCAAAAATTATACTATATTACTATAATAAAAATAAATAAATAAAAAGCTCAAACTTGGATGAAAATGAGTGTCTACAATTATTCGTCTCATTTTTTTTATTTTTTATTGGTTTTACAAATTTATAAGTAATTATCTTAAAATCATGTTTTATTAATTAAAAACATGATAAAATAAGTGTCCAAACTATAATGCATTTTCTACATAGGTGCCCAAACTTTTTTTGAATCATCCAAGTGTCTAACGTTACAAACATTACCACATTAGGTGCTTGGACTGTAATTGTCGTTAAATTTCTCCGTTAAGTGACACATGTCACGTTTTTATAATTTTAAATTTTTTTAAAAATATATTATATTTATAAAAAACCTTATTTCTCTTAAATTACCAAAAAAACAAATCCCTAAAAACCTAAATCCTTAACCCTAACCCGACGACGTCATTTTTGCCATCTTCCTAGTCATACGTCGCCATACTTGTTGTCGATTGATTGTCGAGATCATGTGGGGTCGCTATTTGCTGTGTAGGGTTCGTCGGGATACACACATCGATTGGTCATTGATTAGCCGTCGATTGGTCGCAATTTCATAGGGTTATCGATAGTCGGGTGGAGCTTCATCACCGGAAAAGGACGGAGGGAGGTGTGGGTTTAAGAGTTGAAATGAGAGTTTTTAAAGTTTTGGAGTTTTTTTAAAGTATTTAATTTTGTGTTTTTTAATATAAATTTATTTTTTGATTTTAAATAAAAATTTTAAAATTACCAATACGTGATACGCGTCCTTTAACGACATAATTTAATATCAGTTACGGCCCGGACACCTAAAGTGGTAACATTTGTAACGTTAGGCACATAAATGATTCAGAAAGTTTGGACACCTTTTTGAGAAAAATATTATAGTTTGGGCTCTTATTTTATAATTAAGCCAAACATGATTCATTTCTGGTTTTGTGCATGGCAGTGTTAGTTCTACAATGAAACAATTGGGGACTCATGTTTCTTGTTGTGGGCAGCCTAGTTACTAAAACAGTTAATGCCAGTAGTTAGGATGGTTACCTAATATTTGAACAATGGTAAATGATAGGAACCACCCATTGTACTCGTATAAATACAGTGTACTTGAATGAATGACCCATGAGCTGGAATTTCTACAGAGGATCTTACCTTCAAATGATTGGAACGACTTTCGGATTTTACCAACACAATGGATATATATTGGTAAAAATACTGTATAGGTCCTTGTAGTAACAAAATCCTAGCTTCATTTCACCTTGACTAATTCGGACCGTACATTTGATTTTGATGGACAAATATCTAAGTGAGATTTTCTACATACACAAGTACTTAAATTCAAAATTTACTTAAATAATATTAAACTGATTCCTACTTAAACTCAATGAACGTATTTCTATATATATATATGATGGCTGTCGTCATGTATTAGCACGTCTTCTTTAATGGTGCCATTGGGTCATCAAAAATAAACCCAACGCACCAAATTAAGTTCATATAACTACACCATCAATGCGTATCCCATATATCTGTAGCCAACTCTCACGTGTTTTCACTCTGATCTCGCAATATCATATTTGCCATGGAATTCTATGGGAGAAATATCCTCCATGGTTTCATGGATGAAGAAAGCAATCCATCCCAATCACCTCCTCGTCTTTCCATTAGAACTCGTTATGCAGACATGCACGATCAAGATCTCCAATTCAGCCCCGGACGAGCTTCGAGCCCCCGAGCGAGTGCCGCCGCCATACACTCGATGTTCCCGCCCGGTAGTCCCGAATCGCCGTGGACGCTCACCCCTCTTCAAACACCGTCCCCGGCTCTTCTATACCATTGCATCGCTTCCCTTCACTCGCCAAGAGGGGAACATCTACTCGATAGAGCTCTCGAAAGGGTTAGCTTTCACCGGATCCGATAGCAACCGTATTAGGGCGTGGAGGCAACCCGACTGCACCGAGCGGGGTTATATCAAGGCGAGTTCCGGCGAAGTCCGGGCCATTTTCGCATACGGTAACATGCTTTTCACCACACATAAAGACAGTAAGGTCCGGATATGGAACTACACGGTTTCGGATAATTTCAGCTACAAGAAGATCGCGACACTCCCTAAAAAAACCTCGTTTCTAAAGTTCCCAAAAACAAGCAGCCAACAACATAAAGATTGCATTTCCTGCATGGCTTATTACCACGCCGAGGGGCTTTTGTACACCGGATCGTACGACAAAACAGTAAAAGCATGGCGGCTTTTGGACAAGAAATGCGTCGACTCATTCGTGGCACACGAAAGCAACGTTAAGGCCGTCGTCGTAAACCAAGACGATGGCTGTGTTTTCACTTGTTCCACCGATGGATCAGTGAAGATATGGAGAAGAGTACATAGAGAAAACTCCCACACATTAACTATGACACTAAAATTCCAACAATCCCCGGTCAATGCCTTGGCCTTAAGTACGACATTCAACAACTGTTTCCTCTACTCGGGCTCATCCGACGGGACCATCAACTTCTGGGAGAAGGAAAAAATGTCGGGTAGGTTTAACCATGGCGGTTTCTTACAAGGACATCGTTTTGCAGTTCTATGTTTGGCGGCTGTCGAGAGGTTGGTCTTCAGCGGCTCCGAGGACACGACGATTAGGGTTTGGAGAAGAGAGGAGGGGAGCTGTTTCCATGAATGTCTGGCGGTGTTGGACGGCCATAGAGGACCGGTTCGATGCTTGGCGGCTTGTTTGGAGATGGAGAAAATCGTGATGGGGTTTCTGGTTTACAGTGCCAGTTTGGACCAGACATTTAAAGTGTGGAGAGTTAAAATTATGCCCGAAGAGAAAGTGTGTTTCGATTTTGCAGAGAGAAATGATTCCAAAACGAAATCGACAATGGAGTACGAGATGAACCCTGTCTTGTCTCCTAATTGGGTCGAGAAGAAGCTTCAAGGTAATCATTTCCAGTAGTTTTAAGACGATGTTTAGATAGGCATGTGGTGTGAATGATTCCACATGGCCAGCTACTAAAGAGTAAAAGATGATATAATGTTGGCCATTTACAGATCCAATCTTAATGAGAAATAAATATATATACATATTTGTTTATTTATGCATCCAATTATGCAATCTAAACTTTAATAAATGAATTAAAATATATAAAAATATTATTCGTTAATTCGTAAAATAGATTATCAAACAAAGATATAGAGGAACCAGACACACTAAAAACTTAAAATACGTTGAGAGACAAAACAAAGAGACCATAATGTTATGTAATATAGTAAACACTTAAAACCCATCTTCATGGGGAAGCGGACCATGAGTCCTGAGAATGAAGAAATTCTCATAGATGTAGCCGGCAAGGCCGCCCCCGATCAGAGGTCCCACCCAGTAAACCCAGTGATCGGTCCAGTTCCAGCTAACCAAAGCCGGTCCGAATGACCGAGCCGGGTTCATCGAGGCACCAGAGAAAGCTCCACCGGCTAAGATGTTGGCACCAACAACGAACCCGGTGAGCATCGGACCAAGTCCATCGATGGATCCTTTCTTTGGGTCCACCATTGTGGCGTACACTGTGAATAACAAGGCGAATGTCAGGATAATCTCCCATATTATGCCTTGAAGGAACCCCATTCCACTTGCCAACGTATGAACCGGAGTGTTCTGCACGATATGCAAATGAGTTAAACAATGAAATAACTGGAATATCAAATTAAATCGACGTTACCAGTCCTCCGGTGAGATACTTGAGAAGTATACAAGCAGCTGAAGATGCCAACAGCTGATCGATCCAGTAAAGGATAGCTCGGAACACCGTGATGTGGCCGCCGAATAGCAACCCGATCGTGACGGCTGGGTTGAGATGGCCGCCGGATATGTGTCCGGCCGATATCATAACGCCGACCACAAGAGCATGAGCCACCGCCACCGCGAACAACCCCACCAGTGTATTTCCTCCCAACTCATCTGTTAATTATCACAAAACGTTTTAAAAACATAAAAAGGATGTCGATTCATGATAGCGTTGAAATTTAAGCGGATGAATGCTTGATTACCGGCTGTCATTGCTGCTCCGACTCCGGCGAAGACGAAGAAGAAAGTGGTGATAAACTCGATAGCAAGCGCTCTTATGCAGTCAGGCTGAGCAGCCTCTCGGGTAGTTCCCAAGGCGATTTTCGGCATGGTGATCACCGGAGAGTATCAAAAGACTAAGCCTGGCTTAGCAGCTTTAAGATAATTGGGAGCTGGCTTGCCTGTTCTCTGCTCGATGACAGAGCTATATATATGCACAAGTGTAATGTTTCGACAGTATTCGTTTATTAGTAAAATTATAAATCTCACCGCTCAACTTTTTATGTATTCCTGTTTTCGGTTACTAAATTGTAGTTTTTTTAATTTAATCATTAACTTTTATATTACTCCCTTTTATTTTTTTGGATAATCAAATTTGTTATCATCCAAAGAAAGCAGCAAGCTGCTACAAAGTACAGAAGAACATCTAGAATAGACCCCAATCAATACATAATTGACTATTAAAATATCTAGCCTATTCATGTAATGTCTATGTAACTTGATTCTAACAGCCTCTTGAATGGTATGTACAATAGAATCTATTGAACTCATCACACCTCTAAAACATTGCGATTGCGCTCCTCCCAAATGAAGTAAACAAAACCAGTCCATGAAAGTTTAAGGATGTGCACTAACAGATTTGCCTTTCAGATTCCTGACCAGCTAGTCAAACATATGATCCCAACTAGGCCACTGAATTTACAGCCCACAAAACTAGTATAGCATTCCAAGCCCCCTAGAAAAAGGCAAACCATGAATAGATGATTCCTCGATTCCAGATCAGCGCCACACAGTCCACAACTAGAACAGTCACCATAGCAAACCTACAAAGTCTATCCTTGGTAGGTAACCTATCAAGGATGACCATCCACGCAATCAAAGAAAACTTAGGGATGTGAGCAGGGAACCAAACAACTTTATGCCAAGCAACTTTACTCTTCCTGTCTTGAATGTGTTCCAAATCCAGCTCCCCCTAATTTGTGACCAATTACCTGAAGCAGAAAATAAATCTTTGGCTTCCCCTCGCAGATTGATCAACTTTTGAGTATCCAGCTAAAGTGGGATTTGTTCTCAACATTCCAATAATCATCAAGTTTAAAGCAATACGCCTTAATCCAGGTAACCCATAATGATCCCTCACCAGCCAAAATATTTCTAACAAGCATGAAACAACAGGTTTTATTCTAGCCAATCAAACTTTTTAGCCCCAAGCCACCTTCAGATTTGATAGAACAAATCTGGCACCAACTGACCCTTGCACCTCGAGCAGGGGAGTCATTACCCTTCCAAAAGTACCTCATGCACAACCTCTCAATGTCCTGAATCACACCCTTAGGCAGAACCAACTGCTACTCTAGTAATTAAAGATACTAAAAAGAACAACTTTAATAAGTTGGAGTCTCCCCCCAAAGCTCAATTTCCTGCTTGACCACATCCTCAATTTATCCTTAATTTTCTCCAGCAAAGCAGTGCAGTCCTTCCTTGATAGCTTACGAGTCACTAGAGGAACTCCCAAATACCTGATAGAAGATTACAAGATCTAAACCCTGTGACTACTTGAATCTGCTCTAAATCACCTCTATTAATCCCATAGACAAAGAGTTTGATTTTCAGGGAATTTAACTTGAGCCCAGACAGATGATAGAATTTCTCTAAGATGCTTTTAAATCCTAATACTGAATCCATAGACCCATGAAAAAAAGTAGCAGATCATCAGCAAAGCAGAGATGTGTGAGGGAGATTCTCTTACATTTTGGATGGAATCTGAAAATACCATTCCTAGCCGCAACATCAAGCAATCTAGAGAGAACATTCATAACAATTACAAAAAGGTAAGGGGACAATGGGTCCCCTGCCTAACACCTCTAGCACCCCTAAAATACCCCACAAGACTGCCATTCAGAGCAATTGAGTACCTAGGGGTAGTCACACAAGTCTCAATCCATCCACAAAACCTTGCAAGAAACCCCATAGCTCTAAGAACATTCAACAAGAACCTCCAGCTAATAGAATCGAAAGCTTTCTGCAAATCAATCTTGAACGGTTTTATGCTATTGTGGACTTCATTTAGTTGATATAGAAACTAGGGGTGCTTAATGAGTTGAGCATCTCGTGATCAGTTTGAACTCGACTCGGTCAAAATTTGATAACAAGTTCAATTCGGGTTAACTTGACTCGAAA
Source organism: Hibiscus syriacus (assembly GCF_006381635.1). Classification (NCBI taxonomy): domain Eukaryota; kingdom Viridiplantae; phylum Streptophyta; class Magnoliopsida; order Malvales; family Malvaceae; genus Hibiscus; species Hibiscus syriacus. The sequence continues at coordinate 221,091 of NW_024062866.1, read as the reverse complement.
CCTTAACAAATTGAGTCGAATCAAGCACAAATCAATTTGTAAGGAGCACAAGTCGAGCATTGTCCAACTCGTGATCGACTCACTTGATAATCATACTAGAAACCACTTGTTAGCTACGTTTTTTCTTTTCAATAAAGATGAAAATCTTAAAGTTTCGTTCATGTGTGATGTTGATCTTTAAATTATTATTTTTAAAGTCTTCTTTCAGTATTAGATATCGATAAATTTATTTTATCATTTTTTTATTATTCTATTAGTTTAAATTTTTCTAAAATTATCTTTAAAACTTTTAAAATCCAATCAAAATTCAAAGAAAAATAATTCTGATCTACAATCTCCTTTATACAATCAATGTAAAATTAGGATATATAACTCTTCTACTCTTTTTCTACCTCTTGGAATTTGGAAGAATATAATCCATCATTGGAAAATTAAAGGGACTGTAAGGTTATTTTAACAAAAATGAAGAAAGATTTAAGGCCTTTTTATAATTTGAAAAAACAGATGCCTAAGCATAACACCATTAATTATTTAATAGTGAGATGACTAAAAATAGAGTAATTTGAAATTTTAGTGATTTAATTATTATTTTTAAAGTTTAGTGACAATAAGTCGGAATGTTATAAAAGTTCAAGTATGCTATTTGTAATTTGCCCTCGTTTATTTTCTTTGGCGTATCTATACGTTGCAACTTCGCTGTTGCCCGTTGACTTGCTTCATGGCTATTGGTTTAATAAAATTGTTTGACACCATGATTTTTGTAAAATATTACCCACTTGGCATGTTGGTTAATAAATATATTTTGTTATAAAGGACGGAGAATGACTAACTAAAATACATAATTAAGATATTTTAGTGGTTAAAAAAATTATTATTATTTATAAAAATTTCGGATTCGAATATAGAAATTATAAGATATTTTAGTGATTAAATGAATCATTATTATTTCTACAGATCTTATATTTGAGCAGCAAAGACTATAGCGTATTTAGGTGTTTTTTATTAAATAGTTGAGAGTTTTTAGAACACGTACTATATTAATCAAAAAGAGAAAAAAAACTAATCAAAAGGACAATTTTTTATTTGACACCTCATATTTTTATTCTATTCATTTTCATATATAAACTTATTTTAATTTTATTTTGACACTAAACAATTTTTTTTTATAATTTAATATAAAATTATCTATAATTAATAATTATATTTGGGTAAATTACAAATTTGATAATTGAACTTTACTCTCTCTCCTATTGCACTCATTGTACTTTAAATATTTTTAATTTCTCATTGAACTTAATACATTGGATTTTTTTGTCACTCGATCATTAAATAGTTAATGATGTTAAAATGGGTTGTTATACAGATGCAAAACGACGTCGTTTTGGTGAAAATTTTGTTTTTTGAAAACGGTGTCGTTTTTAGTGTTGTTAACTATTTAACGGCGGAGTGACCAAAATAGGAGAGAATAAAGTTCAGTGACCAAAAAACCCAATATATTAAGTTCGGTGATGAAATTAAAAATTTTTAAAGTTTAGTGAGTAAAATAGGAGAGAGGTAAAGTTTAATGATGAAATTTGTAATTTACGCTTATTTTTTTCACCCAACAATCACTTAATAATAAACTTTTCAAAAGTAAATAATATAGAAACAAAATTCACAAAAACATCATCAATTGTAAATGACTTTACTAGGTATGGTAAAAATTAACATAATTAACTAGGTGTTTTCTTTATTTAGAATAAATCACTACTTTTTTTTTGTTTCTGAAAAATTAAAGCTAATCTTTTTGGTGAAAGGGTTCGAAAATAAATCAGATCAAGTGGTAAATAATTTGATATCGCTTAAAAAATGTTTCAGGTTCGAGTTATTAGGCTTAAATATACAAAAGGTGCCCAATGTATGCTTGTTTTTTAATTTAGTGCCTAACATTTTTTCGTTCTAGTTTGGTGCCTAACGTTTCATTCTGTTACTCAAAGTGGGTCACGCCGTGACAGACCGTTAGTTTTTTCCGTTAAGTGACATGTGCCACAATCTGGTAATTTTAAAAATTTATTTTTAAAAATAAATATTAAAAATATTATTATATTTATAAAAAACCCTTATTTCTTTTAAATTACATAAAGGCCAAAACTAACACCGAAGTTTACCCACGGCAGCGGACGACAAGAATGGAGACTACAACGTGACCACCGGTTGAGATTTGAGCGGACGTCGACGAGGAAGTTAAATATGGTGGTCCGACGCGATTGGAACCGTCCAGAATTCGAGTCGTCGGGATAGATTTTTGGTGAAACTTCAAGGGCTCTATTCCGACGAATGACGATGGCTATCCACGAATTGTATTGGGATTTGATCATGGTGGATTCTTTGGAAGTGTTGAGGTTAATCCAGATGGGTCGTAAGTTTTAATTTAAGACATGATATGCTATGTTTGGTTGATATTTTAACATGGTTTTGTTTTAAACTTACCCATAAGTTGCAAAGTTAGTTCATGCATATGAATATGGATTTCACTAACATTTCATTGATTTATGTTATTTGATTTAAATGCATTGCAGTTGAAAATGGATCGGAGGAGAGGTAGTGCAAGCTCTGGCTTATGATGTTCCAATTTCGGGATATAAAACTCACCCTGACGCCTCGGATTTTGGACGATTCTAGTCGCTCAGACTTCCGTTCGCCTCATCGCAATCATAGTTAGCTTCTTCGTTGTCGTCATCTCAAAACCCCCCAAAACAATTCGTGGATAGCTGTAACACCCCAACCCATATCCGACCCGGATATGAGTCCGATGTGTCACATTGACTTTCCAAATAGTTTACTTTTACAAGATAACTGAAAATTCACATTTACATTAAAATAAAACTAAACCAGTTTACATTAAATACAATCATATAGTTTTACAAAATCAATCAGAGCATATCCGGCTCAAATCTTTAATTACATGCCAACTAAAATCAGTATAACAAAATACATACAATTCAATTATTTTTTTGATTGATCTTTAGAAAGGAGAATCTGACCTGACTTGCCTATATTTGCTCATTTTTCTTCTCAGAACCTATGTGTGAAACATTCACACGCTAAGTCGTTGACTTAGTGAGACATATAAAACGTATAATGAAAACTTTAAATACTTAACAATGCATGAATATTTCATACAATGATATCATACAAAACCATAGAACATTTCATATAACAAAATACATACATGTACATATACTATCATTATCATCATCAACATTCTTATCATTATTATTAATATTTTTCATCATATAATTTGGTACTTAACATTAATAAACATCATATAATACATTTCAGAAAGAAAAACACATAACATTACTTCAGTTTATTTATGTTATTTCTTTTAATAGCCCATGGTACACTTATGAGAACTAAAGATATGTGAGTGCATTGAGGTTGTGCACAAATGCTGTCACCACAGCTCGTGTAAATTGCACCGAAGTACCGCGTAGAACTTGCACCGAAGTGCACCGAAGTGCCACATAGAATGTCCCGAAGGACCACATAGATGTCCCGAAGGAACGCGTAGAAATGTCTCGAAGGACCGCGTAGGATTGTCTCGAATGACCGCGTAACCCTTGACTCTTGGCATGCCAATTATACCCCCAGCTCTCATGTCACATACTATGGGCTTTACCATTTATATTATTTATTATATCTTATTTCACCTAGACCAGTAATCACGTCGATTATGTCACATAGATTATATCTTATTTTCATATGTTCACATAGATCACATTGCACATAGAATAACATATAACACATGGCTTATGTATAACAATATGTATAACATATAAACTTATGTCTGTACTTCTGTACACATTTTCATATAGTCTCGTAGATCAATGGCATATAGCTTATCTCACAGTTTCACATAATCACTTATATTATATCACGTCACTTATATACTAGTTCCATATATTCATTTAGTTTAGTTTCACATAACTTGTCACATAGACATGTATTAACATATATCATATTCACATAGATTATATCACATGGACATGTACTCACATAGCTCATATTCACATAAGATAGCATGCAACACATGGTTTACGAATAACAATGCATATACCTTATAAACATGTATTCATGTACACATAGAAAACCATATAAACAATATGCTTGCATTCCTAGATTTATGAAATCAGACCTTGGAAATAGACTCATCGCAAGTCTTATTTCCATAAAATACCATATACAATATAATATGCATTCACCTTAGCCTCACCTCGTCCAAGCTAAGCACTTAGCACCTTAGATCGATCTTACAACTTTGAATTGTCTGAATCTTGCTTTCGATCAATATCTACACCAATATACGATCTAAATAAATATCGAAATTCATAATACTATAAATCAATCGCCAATAACTTAAACTAAACGAAACACTTAATTCACTATTTCACTTTGAATAGTATCGGTACTCAAGGTACAATATCGATACTTCTACACTATGGTATCGATACTATCTTCAGTATCGATACTCAATTTCGATTCTGGAATTTCATCTTCAAAATGGTACCGATACTGGCTCACTGGTATCGATACTACTCATTCGATATCAATACTGAATAAAGGATTTCATACAATTTACCTTATGGTATTGATACTGTTCTTCCAGTATCGATACCCAAACCCAAATATCACCTATTTTTACTCTGAAGTATCGGTACTGGTCATCCAGTACCGATACCCCTTGCCCAGAACTTACTTATTTTACCCGAAAATTTTCCAAAACTTACTTAACTTCCACTCTTTTAACTCCTTTCAAATCATTAAACTCAAATATACTTATTAAAACTAACTTATATTACTTTAACACACTTTCACATCCAAAATTCCCATAGAACACTTAGAACAAAAAATCATACCAATTATTCAACATGTTCTTAATCCACTTCTATTACTTCTAACTTCTTAATTAGATCCTTGACAAGTCAAATTTAACCTTTAAATCCAATTTCTAAACATTTCTCATACATTCACTCAAAAATCATCTTTACAAATCCCCTCATAACTTATCCATCTTTTAGTTTCTACTTCTCTTTTAACTTCCTTAAGCTTTCTTAACATTCCAAGAATCAAAACCAACTTTAAAATGACATGAATAATCAACTTGAGACCAACTTACCTTATTCATGTAGTCACGGGAAGAGAAGAAGAATAAGAAGAAGAAGAGAGATGAACCAAATCTCCATATATTTCTTTTACCTCGCTTTTCTTTCTCCACGTGTATAAATAATACCAAAGAACGAATTTTTAATTCACTCCCTTACTAAATGGCCATTATACCTATTCCTCTTTCAAACTTTATTATTCAATCCTACACAGATACTCTAATTAAGTCTCTAAACTTCTCAATTCTTTGAAATTGACTACAAAGTTTTAAAATCTTGCACTTTGGTCACTAACCCGATTTTTGGGATGTTACAATAGTCGTCGCCGTTCACCGAATCGAGCCCTTGAAGTTTTGCCGAAAACTCACCCCAACACCTCGGATTTTGGACTATTCAGGCCACCTCGGACCTCCGTTCGCCTCACCGCCACCATATTTAGCTTCCTTGTCGCCATCCGCTCAAACCCCAACCGGTGGGTCACGTCGTAGTCGCGTTCTCGCTGTCCGCCGCCGTGGGTAAGCTTCGGTGTTAGGATTTGGGTTTTTTTGTAATTTAAAAGAAATAAGGGTTTTTTTATAAATATAATAATATTTTTAATATTTATTTTTAAAAAGTAATTTTTAAAATTACCAGATTGTGGCACGTGTTACTTAAAGGAGAAAACTAACGGTCCGTCATGGCGTGACCATTTTGAGTGACGGGATGAAACGTTAGGCACCAAACTAGAACGAAAAAAACGTTAGGCACTAAACTGAAAAAACGGGCATACGTAGGGCACCTTTTGTATTTTTAAGCCTTCAGAAAATCCTCATTGAAAGACTTACTCACCAAAACTAGATGTGTGACCCAAGTCGATCAAATTATTCAAAGCAAAACCTTAAAAATAAAAAGACAACGAATGAAAATGAAGGGAAAGGAAAATTGTTTTGAATCCATCACTTTGAAGATAATAATTCACCACTATAATAAATAAACAAATCAAAAGCTAACTCCCAAGATTGTCACATACATAAACTAATGCTGCCCGAAATTAACGTCGGAGTAGTGAAGAGTTTGTGCAGTCTTCTTTATCTTATTTTTCTTCGTACTCATGTCTTTTTAAGCATATATTTGACGTCCAAATAGTGACCTTAACTTTTTTAGGGTAAACTACGAATTTAATATCTAAACTATCAATTTTGGTTCAGTTTAATATCTAAACTTTTAATTTTTTTCAACTCATACCTAACATTTAGTTTTCATTTCATTTTAGTAACCGCCGTTAAAAACTTAAACCGTTTAGTACCTAAATTATCAGTTTTGATCCATTTTAGTACCTAAACTTTCAATTTCCTCAAAACTTAACGTTAAATTTCGAATGGGATACTAAAATGAAATAAAAACTAAATTTTTAAACAGCGGGTACTAAAATGAAACAAAAACTGAATGTTAGGTATGATTTGAAAAAATTAAAAATTAGACATTAAAACGAACCAAAACTAATAGTTTGTACTAAATACGTAATTTACCCATTTTTAACTAATAACAAAATAAATTTTATTTATTTTTTAACATATAATTTTAAATATAATATCTATATTAAACACATCTCTTCGCATTTATAACAATTTACTGGTCTCACTCTATCACGAAGAATCATTGAATAATCTCAATAGTAAAAAACCATTTTTTTCTTAGAGGATTCAAACTCAAGTAGTTATATTTGTAAGATGTACACGTGTTGTCAATAGACTAAAAAAATTATTAACAAATAATATTTCTCAATAACCCCAAAACTATTAAAAAATAAATTATTAAATAAAAATAATACAATTAAAATTTAGTTCAAATATAAATAACAATATTGGGTTAAAGATAAACGGCATCATCCTCCTAAACAACAAAATGAACAATTATAAAGAATCATAATCCGATGCTATAACAATTGCACGCTTCAATTCTTTTTACTTTTTTATCTATTTTCTTATTCATCAATCGTTTAGATAAAATTCTGAGGTCCTGGAAGAAGCAGAACTTTGTTGACTTTGTCATCAATAGTAAAGTATACACTGATATAAAATTTAAAAAATACATTTTAAAAGTAAAAAATACCATATACCTCAGTTGATAGAGTACAAGGTTCTTAATCTTAGGTCGTGGGATCGAGTCTCATGGATGACATTTCATAGTTCAGAGGTCTCCTACGGAAGCTGCTCTTAACCTAGTGTTGGGGCAACCTACTATCTTACCTTCCCTTATCCCATTACATATGGGAAAAAGAGACATCTATAAATTTTAAAAGTAAAAAAAAAATTGTCCCCCGCGTTTCCAAAGTTTTGCGTTGACTAATTTAGATCGACCCAAGTCGCACATCTGATCTTGATGGGTGATTCTCCCAGGGATTTTCTGCATACACAAGGACTTGGACTCGAGACCTTACTTAAATGATATTAAACTGCTTACCACTTGAACTAATACTCACTAATTATATAACCATATAGTACTAATTAAGCCCCACGTATTGTCATAATCACTACAATTTATTTAATTACCTACAAAAACAATTTATGAAAGTCTCGGTTATCTAATATGTACGATTGAAATAATAACTAGTAATCTAAAACAACTTGGGTAAACTACGCATTTAATATTTAAACTATTAATTTTAATTCGTTTTAGTACATAAGCTTTTAATTCTTTTAGAATCATACATAACGTTTAGTTTTTGTTTCATTTTAGTACCCGCTATTAAAAGCTAAACGCGTTTAGTGCCTAAACTATCAGTTTTGATCCGTTTTAGTACCTAAACTTTTAATTTTTTTTCAAAACTTAGCATTGAATTTTGAACGATACCAAAATAAAATAAAAACTAAACTTTAGGCATGATTTTAAAAAAATTGAAAGTTAAATACTAGAATATACTAAAATTGATAGTTTAGATACTAAACGTGTAATTTACCCAACAACTTTAGTTTGACATGTTCCACCTGCAAATCTGCTCTGCAGTGGCATGTTATTTTCCTATAAAAATTAGGGCCAATCACTGCAGAAGCTGACCTCTATTTTGTCATTTTGGTCATCATGATCACTCCACCATATAGTCCTCTCTCAATTATTACTAAAATATATAACGAGGTAGCTTAGTTTTATATTCTAATGATCAAATTATGATTTTGGTCACTCTTTTACTCTCAAGTTTGAGATTTAGTACTTGTAATATAATCCGATCATATACTTTTATGATGTGAATTCTTTTAGAGAGAAAACATGGCTTCCATTATCAAACGGTTCATGTTAGCTTGACGAGTACGTCAGCATTCTGATCATAATTAATGGTGTTATCTAAATTCATCTTCATGATATTATAAAAGTAGTTGGATTAAATTACATCAAATTAAAATTTAGGGACTAAATCTTACATTTGAGTATAATAAAATGGTCAAATTTTGAAATTTTACTTATTCAAATCTAAAACTCAAAAAGCTTGGTTGTTTATTTTGGAAAATAGCTAATTGGATCCAAAGTAGGGGTGTGCAAATTCGGATATCCGCTCCGAAAATTCGGATATCCGAAATTTCGGATAGCTAAAATCATGATCTGAATCCGATATGAAATAATCGGATATCCCTATATCTTATCCGAATATATTAATATTTTTAATTAATATTTCATTAATAAAGCTTATTATATAATATAAAATATATCAATTACGGTAAGTATTAAATAAAACTTTTAATTAATCTTCTTAAAATCTTGTATTCAATTATTTGAAAATATAATAAATATTAAATAAAATCGATCAAATAAAACCGGCTGGAGATTGAAGCTCACTGTGAAGCTGCATTTTACTTTACATTATTAGTTTTATTTCCCTTTTTTGTTAAAAAATGCCTATCAAATTTCACAATATGTAAATTATATTAAAAATGAAATTTTAATATAATGTGATTCGTTGAATGTTAATTAAAATAAAAAAACATGTTAATTAAAACAAAATAAATATACATATTTAATTTTATTAATATTTTTAACGCTTAAATATAAATTGTTTAAATTAAATATAAAATATAGATTAGATTAGATTTAAATTGATATTTAAGAAGTAAAAAATATATACCTAAAAAAAAGGAAAGGTGAAGGACGTACCCAATAAAATAAACATGAGGTTCAGTTTAAATGGTCTATCCAATATTTATATCAGTGTTGAACCCATAAAGATTGGGCTATTGGGTTAGGGCTAAAGGTCCATCTATTTTTTCGATATTCGGATAATCCGAAATTAAGAAATTTTCAATTCATATCCGATCTGATTATCCGAAATAAAAAATTGGATTGAATATTCGAAAATACGGATCGGATCACCGGATAATCGGATAAAATTGTTCGAATCGATTTTTTTACACCCCCTAATCCAAAGCTCATTCGTCCATCTATCTTTAGGGTCTTGTTGGTTGAAAATAAGTCCCACTATGCTCCTTTTTGAAAACCTCGTTATTTTTTTATTTTATTAAACTAAGATAATTATAAATAATATATATTATAAATTCTATTAATCATTTGCTAATGAATGTTCATCATCCTGTTACTAGGATGTTAAAAAATACTCGGCTCGTTGACCGATCTTAACTTAAAAATTGGATAATTTTTAAAAAAATTACCTAAACGGTTGGGTACCCGACCCGTGATTTTCCCGGTAGTTGGGCTGGGTCTAGGCCGAAATTTTATAATCATCGGGTACTATATATATATATATGTTAGTTTAAAATTATAATATATATTAGTTTAATTATATTTTTATTTTATATTCTTAATATTTTTACTTTAAAATCAATTAAAATCTCTAAAAAATAGGTTTATATTATTACATTTAAGTTTTATTTTTAATTTAAATAATTTGTCAATACAAGAATCAAAGGGAAAAAATCACAATTGATATTAATATTTTTAATACTTTTTTAGAAATAAACTTTAATATATATACATATATCTAAATATTTATCCTTAAAATTGATTTCAAATCACTAATTATTGTACATGGATTGTATTATAAACTTTTAAATTTTATGTATTTCTTATGTGATTTAAAACTTTAATTAAAAAAATATGAACCTAATACCCATGATCTGAAAATGCGGGTACCCGGTTTTAACGTATCCTGGTACCCGAAAATATGTACCTAGATTTGAACACCCTATATGTTGCAGACGTTGGTGTCGATCACGTGACTTCTAAAAACAATAACGATTCTTTTAATCACTAAAATAAATTGATTCGGGTCAAAACCTCATTATTTGAAAACCCAGAGATAGTGACAAATAAGAAGAGAAGACAAAATCTGAAACAGCAAATTAGAGTTTAAATCAAGTTTATTACAAAACAAAAGGCCCTCGTTCGTTCATGTCTTCTCAAGTTATTGGGTATTAGTAATGGATTGAGAAATGTTTTATAAAGTGGATATATATATTAATAATATTTTTTTATAAATTAAATTTTCAAATAAATATTATCAGTAAAAAAATAATTAATATTTTTTTTCAAATTTCAAGTAAAAACAATCACACCTAGGAGAATGCATACATGGGCGGACCATGAACTGAAGCTAGACCATGAACAAAATAAGAACAATGTATCAGTTCCCGTCATAGTTTTCTGTGAGAACACTTTCGTCTTTTTTAATTAATAAGTAGGTCCATTTAAATGAAGGATGAGTTTGATTTCGATGAAATTATAAATAATCTTGATGTTTAAATTAATTTCTATAATAATAAGATTAATTATTATAACAATAAATTAAAATAACATCACATTAATAAAATAAAAGTTGGTTCAAGTGATAAGTAGTTTAATATATCGGTTAAGCAAAATATCAATTTTGAGTATTTGTGTACGATCTGGATTAGTCAAAATTAAACCTTCGAAGCGGGAGGTCAAAAAAAAAATAGGATCACATTAGAAATATGTAACATATTTTAGGTACCAAATAAGATATTAATCCTAAAAGCTGGCTATGTGCAAGTAAAATGTGTAAAGCTGAAGAAGTATAGCAATATAGTCCTCGCAAACTCCTCCCCTTGACGACTTTCTTAGATCTGTCTCTCTCCCTCCGATACTTATAGGGAAACTGATACAACCTTTTCTTCAATCCTCGTAGCCATAAACAATGGCGATTAGGTCTTTTTTTGTTCCTTTTTTGCTCCTCGTTCTATGGTTCTACTCTTCTCTAAGTCCGGTCCTTTCCCTTTACGAAGATCAAGTCGGCCTCATGGACTGGTAAGTTCAACTTCATACTCCACTTCGTTGAATTGGATTCAAAATTTATATTTTATGATTTTCTTTTTTGTACAATTTTTGTTCTAACTAATTGTTTAATCTTTGGCATCAACAATACTTTACTTAGTTGAATTCGATTCAAATTTAGCTTTAATTCTTTATATATGTATATGATTTTTTCTTCTAATTAATTGTTTAATATTTGGCATCGACAATACTTCACTTCGCTGAATCCGATTCAAATTTAACCTTTAGTTCTTTTCTGTTATATATAATTTTTTTTCTGACTAGTTGTATAGTCATAAGTATCGGCAATACTTTACTAAGTAGAATTCGATTGAAATTTTTCTTTAATTCTTTGTATGAATATATATAATTTTTTCTCCTATTAATTGTTTAATCTTAGGCGTCAACAATACTTTACTTTGCTGAATTCGATTTTAGCTGTACTTTCTTATATATGTATATGATTTTTTTTATATAATTATTGTTTAAATCTTAGGCATCAACAATACATAGGAAAAGTGAAGCAAGCAGTGTTCTCCACTCAAAAAACTGGTCGAAGACGAGTTATAGTGTCCACTGAAGAGAATGTTATAGCTTCCCTTGATCTCCGTCATGGCGAGATCTGTAAGTTCAATCCTATTCGATTACAAAAATTGAAGTTTGTTTATTTAGCTTTTATTTTTTCCGGTTATTGCTAAAGTTGTTGTTAGGATAATGTTTGGCTGTTTTATGTAGTTTGGAGACATTTGCTTGGTTCTAATGATGTTATCGATGGAATTGACATCGGTCTTGGAAAATGTAAGTATGTCCATATCCATATTTGGTTCAAAGAAGAATCTTTCATGGCTTACGTAGTTACAGTTTTAATCAAACTGTTGGTCTATCCTTCTTCGGGATTCTGCAAGGAAAGGTTTGACCGACTTCATTGCTTGTATTGGTGACTAAGTTTTGAATAATTTTTTTTCTTGCAGACGTCATTACCCTTTCATCGGGAGGAAGTATTTTAAGATCTTGGAACCTTCCTGATGGGCAGATGGTGTGGGAGTCTTTTCTTCAGGGTCCTAAGCACTCAAAATCTTTACTATTACTGCCGGTAAGCCAGATTATTTCCAGTTAACATCTTTTTTATTTCAATTGTTCGACCATCTGTTTTCTATGGATCATGGTCACCGAAATTTATACCAAGCATTTCTATATTAGAAGCCCGGTTGTACAATTAAGATTTTTTTTCTTCTAAATTTTCATCTTAAAGACTCTTAATTGTCTATAGCACATCCAATAGGAGGCTAGTTAATGTACAGAAGTGTGCTTTGTTAAACATTTGTTATTGTAACTTTTTATCTCCCGGTAGAACTTCTCCTGCCTTCTTTTACCAGCATTTTTAGTGTTATTGATATAGAGTATACAATTCATTCTTTGATTGTAGAAACATGAGATTGACTGTATTAATGTTGTGCAGACAAACCTGAAAATTGAGAAGGATAACGTAATTGTTGTTTTTAGCAATGACCGTCTCCATGCTGTTTCTTGCATAGATGGCGAGGTTCTTTGGAAGAAGGATTTTGAAACAGAAAGGTTTGTCCAATTCGAAAGTTTTACATTTCAACAAGTTTCCTCTATACCTGCCGCCCTTTGAAAAAATGGTATTATTGATGAATTGCATTTCCATGCTCCTTGCAGCTTTGAGACTCAGCAGGTAATTCAGCCTCCTGGCAGTGATTTAATATATGTTGTAGGATTTGCTGCTTCATCCCAGTTTGAGATGTATCAAATCAATGCTAGGAATGGAGAGTTGTTGAAGCATGAAAGTGCAATTTTTTCTAGTGGGTTTTTGAGAGAACTTTCACTAGTTTCTAGCGAGACAGTTGTGGCTCTTGATTCCACAGGGTCAATTTTGCTTACAATAAGTTTTCAAAATGGAGAAATTAGTTTTCAACAGACACCCATTTCAAATATTGTTGAGGACTCATCAGGACCGGCGGTAATAATACCTTCATCAGTCCCAGGAATATTTGCAATTAAAATAAATTCAGTTACTATATTTATTAGAGTGATAGGTAAAGGCAAGTTGGAAGTGGTGGAAAAATTGAATCAAGAAACAGCTGTTAGTAATGCTCTCCCAATCTCTGAGAGCCAACAAGCATTTGCATTGGTTCAACATGCAGGCAGTGAGATTCATCTTGTAGCGAAACTTGCACATGATTGGGATGCTAATTTGCTTAAAGAAAGCATTAAAATGGACCAACAAAGAGGGATTCCCCACAAGGTTTTCATAAATAATTACATCCGAACTGATAGGTCTCATGGATTTCGGCTGTTAATTGTGATGGAAGATCATTCACTGTTGTTATTACAACAAGGTGCGATTGTCTGGAGCAGAGAAGATGGTCTCGCATCAATAATTGATGTAACAGCTTCAGAACTACCTGTGGAAAGGGATGGTGTATCTGTCGCAAAAGTGGAGCACAACCTCTTTGAATGGCTTAAGGTATGGTTATGAATTTTTTAAGGTATTTTTTGTTTGCATTTCAACTAAAGGCAACTGTAGACTGCATGATCTAACTCTTTTTCTTGCTTTTAAGAGATTAATAGATATTTAGTTATTGGTTTTGTTTCTGATACATGTTCAATTATCTTACATATGAAGTCTTTCATGTGGTTCTAAAATTAGAAAGAATATGGATATTTGTGCGTGTTTGTGCCATTGTGTGTGTGTATATTTAGTTTTACAAACATGAATCACCTACCGTCAAAGCTCACAACATGATTTTGACAAGATGCACTCCTTTTCTCAAGGGACATATGCTGAAGCTGAAGGGAACACTAATGCTTGCAAGCCCTGAGGATGTGGCAGCCATACAAAGTATGAGACTAAAAAGTTCTGAAAAGAGCAAAATGGCCCGAGACCACAATGGATTCAGGAAGCTGCTCATAGTACTAACGAGGGCAGGGAAACTTTTTGCTCTGCATACTGGAGATGGACACATTGTCTGGTCTCACTTGCTACACAAGTCAGAGGCATGTCAATCTCCAGTAGGATTAAACTTGTATCAGTGGCAGGTTCCTCATCATCATGCTCTGGATGAAAATCCATCTGTTCTTGTGATTAGCAGGTGTGGTCCAAGTTCAGATGCACCAGGTGTACTTTCTTTTGTCGACACTTACACCGGAAAGGAGCTTAATTCTTTAAGTCTCGATCACGCTGTTGTGCAAGTTATTCCCCTTCCACATACAGATTCAACAGAACAGCGACTCCATCTGCTGATCGATTCTGATAAACATGCACATTTATATCCCAAAACTTCTGAGGCTCTCGGTATCTTCAAACGTGAATTTTCAAACATATACTGGTATTCAGTGGAGGATCATAATAGCATCATCAAGGGGCATGCTTTAAAGTGCAAGTGCACTGGTGAAGTAGCTGATGAGTTCTGCTTCGACGCAAGGGACTTGTGGTCGGTTGTGTTCCCCTCAGAATCAGAAAAGATAACTGCAACTGTCACTAGAAAATTGAATGAGGTAAAGCATTTCTCCCTCCCCCATGGTGTTTTCTCAATGACTTCTGTTTATTTGTCAATCTGTATGGTGATCTTAGGAGTTTTCCAGACTCAATTGCATCGTGTAGCATTATTGCATTAATTGACTGCTCCCTTGATTGAGTTATTTTTTGGTCATGCACTTCTCAGCTGAAGACTTTTGACAATTGCATGAAACTTGTCACTTCACTCTCATTTTCCTATAGGCTTCCTTAAATAAATAGTATATGATTTTGGTCTTTAATGCAATTGGTTTGTTTCATTTTTTCGAAGATAGGTAAACGTGGTTAACTGACTTGTTTCAAAATGTGCATTTTCTTCTGTCTTTTGAATTTTTAACTACTGGTGCCTTGTTGGGAATGCTGCATGTATAAAACATAATGCATGCTTGTATATTTGAGTTTTCCAGATGGTACATACTCAAGCAAAGGTTATGGCTGACCAGGATGTCATGTATAAATATATATCAAGAAATCTACTTTTTGTGGCAACTGTTGCACCCAAAGGAAGTGGTGAAATTGGATCTGTTACACCAGAAGAATCATGGCTGGTTGCATATCTTATTGACATTGTAACTGGTCGTATATTGTACCGAGTGACTCATCATGGTGCACAGGGCCCTGTTCATGCTGTAAGTTACTTATTCTCCCGTATTGGTGTCGTAAGATGGTATGAGAAGGATGCAATTGATGATGCTTATTATTTATTGTAGGTGTTTAGTGAGAACTGGGTTGTCTACCACTTCTTCAATCTTAGAGCGCATAGATATGAGATGTCAGTCATTGAAATTTATGACCAGTCTCGGGCTGTAAGTGGACGGACTTGAATTGTTTATGTTTGGTTGATTATGTTACCACTTCAATGAAATTTATCTTTCCCCAACTAAAATGCCATCCACAGGACAACAAAGATGTTTGGAAGCTTGTTCTTGGAAAGCACAACCTTACTTCACGGATATCTTTGTTTTCTCGACCAGAGGTCATAACAAAATCGCAGTCCTACTTTTTCACCCATTCGGTGAAAGCTATAGCTGTGACATCAACAGCGAAGGGTATAACTTCCAAGCAGCTTCTCATCGGTACAATTGGTGATCAGGTAAATTATAAACTTTCAGAAAGAATTAAGTCAGGAGTTGTCTGCTATGCTGGATTATGAGTTGTTCATGTTTCCTTTAAACGAATGGTACTAGAGTTGATACTTCTGACTGCGATGTGATCGTAACCCTATTTTACAGGTTTTGGCTCTTGATAAGCGTTTCTTGGATCCTCGTCGATCAGTTAATCCTACACAAGCAGAGAAAGAAGAAGGCATTATACCGCTAACTGATTCGTTGCCGATCATTCCTCAGGTTTGTTTCCTCCCAGACCATCTTTATCTCTTCTTTATTTAATACATTATGTGTATATACACGTACACACCTCTTCTTTAGAGATACTGCTTTGAGATGCTTGATTAGTATGCATGTAAGCATGCACTTAAGGGCATTAGCAGATGCTGAAACTTGCCAACCATGAGCATTCTATGAATTTAATCCCGCTGTTTCTGTAACCGATGGCTATCGATGAATTGTTTCCAGTCCTATGTTACACACGCTCTTAGAGTGGAAGGTCTTCGAGGTATAATAACGGTTCCAGCCAAGCTGGAATCGACAACCCTCGTCTTCGCACACGGAGTGGACCTCTTTTTCACTCAGCTCGCACCTTCAAGGACATACGATTCTCTCACGGAAGATTTTAGTTATGCCTTGCTCCTCATTACAATCGTGGCGCTCGTAGCAGCCATCTTCGTAACGTGGAGGTTGTCGGAGAGGAAAGAACTACAAGACAAGTGGAGGTAAAAGTATGGTTCTACTACTCGTTACATTTACATCTGTGTATTAACACATTTCCTTAGATGACACAGATCCTTAAGGATTTGAATTAAGATTATTAGAAGGGTTTCCTTCTTGAGTTGTAATTCTTCTAAATTTTGTAGCATTCCCTCAATTTCTATTTTCCATTGCTATGTTTTAACAATTTAGTTTCTTATGGCTAAAATATTATTATCACATGCATTGATCGTTATATGTTCTAATTTCACAAACAAGATTAAATAATTATCACGTCTTTAAAATATTTTTTTCCTACTACTATGAAATAATTATCTTATATATATATATATATAATACACTTCCATAAATATAATGCATTTTATTTTTTGTGAATGAGCAAGATCTGTTTATATTAATAAATATTTTATAAAATTTAACATCAATACGACCAAATATATTAATACAGAAATCAACACAAAAAATACAATATCATTATGAAACTATATAGTTGTTCCAAAACTAACTCGTGACAATAACAACCATCTTAATTTGTACCGGCCGATACAGATACGATATCGCTACGGCATAAACAGCCATGATTCAAACTCATGCTTCAAAACACATTATATTGTCCGTCCTCTGTTTCGAATCCCACTAGCTGCTAGAGAATGGAATATAGAGTTATTCAAGTGTTCTCCAAGCCCTTTTGATTGAGAACTAAAAGCGGCAGTATTTAGGTTTTACAAACCTCTGTCCAGAAGAACACAAGCATTACAACATCGAAAAGATTCAGTTGGTAGGTGGGAGGGAGGGAGGGGGAATATGCAAATATTTTTACAGGCCTTACCATGCACCTACCATATTCTTTTCATGTTCTCAAAGCTCGGAAATGGGAAATGTGCCAATGCAAGTAGAATGATCTATGTAGAGCAATAAAATATAGCAACTTTGTGTTGCGAAATATTACCGGTTTTATGTCTCGAAGCTTCATAAAGCATTTAAGCTTTTCTTAACCAAGGCATCAAAGTGCTTGATTTTGCCTGCCGAAAATTACACGAGTTGAATGCTGATCGAAAGAATGCAAGTTTCCCAAGTTTCCCAGTGGACGGAATTAATGCATTTTAACCGAATACCAAGACGAATGTGGTTCGGTGGTGCTATCGACATATGCAATCACCACTGTCTCATGAACGTGACCGCTCTTTTCTAACAGTAAGCTTCTTCTGACGCTTGTCCCCGGTTAATTTTACCATCCCAGATGAGGGAGTTCCCCTTCCAAATTTCAGGTCCTCGCCTCCAATCATGTAGATATTTCCTGCTTCAGGCGCGGAAAAATCAGCAGGGTTTCTATTAATAGAGCACATTTCATTCTCCGAACCACTTTTTGGATGGAAAAGAGTACCACTCATAGTTCGAGCATCCTGGTTCTGTTTGTTTGCACTCACTAATGCTTGAAGCTGCGTCCGGAACATCATAAAATCAGATGTGCCAAGCACCATTTTTGGCATACTATGGAAAGTACACGTTCCACAAGTATTTATGCCACTATTTGAAGATGCAGTTTTTTGTGATCTGCAATTTTTATTCTGCCTTTGTGAATCTGAGAACTTCTTCTCTTTCTCTCTAGACTTCAGTGATAATTGAGCCGTAAAATAACTTGCCTTCTTGAAACTTTTATCATGCAGAAATGATGTAGGACTGGCTGCAGGTGTGGCAAACGTACATTCGCATAAACTCTCGGGTAGATGGCTTTTACCATAACAATCATAGGTTGCATGTTTCATTGAATTGGTCCTATCTCCCCTAGAAGGCAGGCTCGAAAACACTTTTGAGTGATGATGACCATGAGAGGAAGTTTTCTTGACATATCCTTGGTTTCCATCCACATCAACTGGTGCACCTGACTGTAACCCTGCATCCATCAGGCTGAGTAAATGCATGGCAGGGATGGTTTCATTAGAATACAGATCAATTGACCCCATCCCGTTATGTTTGCAAGCAAATGGGTAATCTGCATGTGTCCTAAGGACTTCCGAATCAAACTTCCTAGCATGCTTTTCAAAACTTGAAGCCTGATTTAAGAAATTCCGATCATCATTTCCACTCGCATTTCCCTTTTGCAGATTTCTATGGCAATGTGAAAGCACATCGACATTGGCCACCTGATCTCTACACCTCTGAGGAATCCCAAATAGATAGGGCATGTTATTTGGTACAGTTGACGGCCATAAATTAGCTGCTTCTTTATTCTGTTGTGGAGCACTATGACATGAATTACAAACTTCCAATGCCTGCACACTGGCCTGAGGGGACCTCTGCCCAACCATGTTCCCAATACACTGCCAATTTTGTGCACTGTTTTGCCGGCTGGAATTGGCAGCAGAAATTTGGAATCCATTCAATGGCTTCTCTCTACATAGAGAAGACTTAAAGCTGGCGGTGGAAAAACTTTGTTCCAATTGGCTCATATTGTACTGATTCCAGTCCAGATGAGAGAAAATATCAACTGATTTGTGCATATCATCTCTTTCAATTTTGCCAATTTTTCTGTTTTTAGCCCGGGGTTTTGGTTTTTGAGTGGTCTCATGAAGCAGGCTCATCTCTTCATTTCCATATACTTTATTAAGATCCACCCTGATCTGATGACTTCTGGTGTTATTGGTTGTTTCCAATGGTTGTTTATCAATTTCTCTATCTGGAAGACACCTCTCATACTGATTCTTGGCCATGAGTTCAACAATCTCCATGGGTATGTCATCTGAAGCTCCTTGCCCAGATGCCCTTTCAGCTCGTTGATCATAATTCTTACTGGCTATTGCTGAGTAGTCCTGAAGCTCCACAGATTTCCCGTTATTGCTTTTACCCCTGAAATCCTGTTTAAAAGGGGTAAAATGATTACAGGTAAACATAGGGTAACATTAACACCTACCCTAATCGTTAGCTATATGCAATCAATTGCAGATAATATATAAGATTGTATGAGCTTATAACCGAACCAAAATGGTAAATGGACTACGGATAAAAGCAGTAGTAGTTCCATGGTATAACCAAAATGAAAGCTTGTGGTTGGAATAAGCATAAGATAATAATGTCACTTTTCCATGAGGACAAGTATGAAAGTATAGTAGATTCTCATTTTTGAGGACCTGTTTTCTCAAAAAATAAGGAGTCGACTTTTAAAGAGATTCTTATATCTCCTCCTGCAGAATCCCATAATCCAGGCAAAAATGTCTTAACGTTGTTTGATTAATAACTTATCTTCGAATTCAAGGTCATAGAGAAGGGAATGTTTCTAAGTCAAAGGCTCAAATGTGTAAATAACTTAATGTGAAAGCTCCAAAAATTTAAACTGAATGTTATCATAACTTGAATATTTTATGAATAGCAAAACAGATGCAAAACTATTCTAGTTGCAGAGGACCAAAATCAAAATTTTGAGGTTGGGGGTACCAAAATTGTCATGCCATAAATAACTTCTTCATTTTTATATGTTAATTGGTAACAAGGGTAACAAAAGAAAAGCTCATACCATTTGCTGAACCAAAGAACAGCTCCCAACATCAGCACAAGAGTAGTGTTCTTGCTTCTCGTTCAGGAATGGTATTCTCTGTGTAGTTTGGTTACTGTTGAGGTCAACATGCATTCTCTTCCAAAGATATGCTTCCAGTTCAGATTTAAAAGGAAAACCAGAGTTCCCAACAGAATTCATCTTTAGATCTTTCCTCCCAATCTCATATTCAGTGTGAACATGCCCTTGCCAAGGCAATAGAGGTGGCAACCCATCTCTGATTGGAGAAATATATTTTCCATCATATGTTTTGGCAGGCAAGAAATTATTAAGTGAAAATTGCATTCTTCTTTCAGCTGATGCATCCTGGGCTACAGAAACAGACCCAGTTTGTTGTATTTCTACATCTTTCCTTGAAGTCGGACATTCTCTGAGCAAGCCATTGTTCCAAGGAATAGGAAAAGCAGGCCCATCAAGATCTTGATGCATCTTACTCCTTTTCTTCAATAAATTAGAATTTTTCTCTGCCTTTTTGGCAGACTCAGAAAAGGGATCCAACTCACTGTCTTTAGATGCATCATTCGACTTGTACTGAACAATATCAATGGCATTGCTCTTAGTGGTATCTCCAGCCTTTTTCTGTTTCTGCTTCTGCAGTTTTTCTCGAGACAGAACAACAGACAAACATTCATCAAAATTTTGGGTCTTTTTGTTTTTCATCTTTCCTGCAGTAGGACTTTTATACACCTTAAGGCTAACCAAATGACTCTTTGCACCAGTTTGTGAGACACTTCCATTAACTGTACAATCTGAATCAGGAATTGGAATTTCATCAGTAGTTTCTGCACCTCTGTTGAATGTCCAAAGATTTTTATTCCCACTATTTGGAGAACTCATTTCCCCAAGCCTCCGTGTTTCATCTTGTGGCAACTTTCTTTTCCTACTAAGAGACAAATTGCTTGCAACATTTCCTTGGAAACTGACTTGATCATGGGGAGCAGACACTGAATCTATTGCCATAGATGCATCAGGAATGGCAGTGGAAGGTGAATCTTCTGAACTTGAGAGATCATTTTTTTCATCTTCCTTTTTACCCAACAATTCAGTCAGCAGACGCACCTTGCGGGTCTTTCTTCTTCCAGATGAACTTCCAAGCAATATCTCAGCACTTTCAGATGATGCATAATCACAATCATCTAATTCCAATGAAGGATATTCAGCTGTACTAACCCCATTAACCATATTGACTACTCCAAAGGGACCACGAGTTTTCACGAACTCCATCTGCTGAACAAAAGTAGAAGCGTGATTTTCTGCTTGATGTGTTTCAGTGGCATCATTGACAGTGCAACTCGGGTTTGACTCGGGAATAGTATAGCCAGCAATTTCATTATCCTTTATACTAGGTTTATCAAGTTGCAGAGGAGCCACTGTTGCAAGAATAAGAAGCACAGTTATTGCAGCCACTGCAGTTCTACTTTCAGTTGCAAAGCATGAAACAGATTAGCATTTTAATTAGTATATGTTCGTAGTAGACATACCTTTATTGCCTATATGAAATGTCCGCTTCATAAGGCTAGAAATAACATCTATTCCAGCAAATTTTGAAATATGGGTTTCTTTGCTAATGTTATTTTCTAAGAGATCTGTTTGCCCTGTAAAATTCACCAAACATAATTAATGCTCTAATGTAAAAGTAAACATGAGAGCAAATTGAGCAAGGATAGAAATATACCTATGATTGGTATATTAGCAACTTTAGCTGCTTTCTCACTTTTATCACTGCTATTGACATTAACACGAGCACTAACATCAGATTTTCCTGATACAACATTAATCTTTACAGACTGCTGCAAATCTGATAACTGAATTGTAGCACCACCATTGGATGATGACAGGTGAGGACAGGAGCCAAAGGTTTTCAATTTGCTACCATTATTAGCAAAAGTTCTCTCTTCATTTACATTGCCGTCCGACCCAATTTCGTGCAGACAGCTTTGGCAGCACCACCATCTGAACTTCGGAACTAGTAAAGGAGGAAGCTTACAGTCTTGTTCTTCAGATATACTCTGGACACCATCTAATGCAAATGGCCAGCATTTCGTCCAGTTTTTGTGGCGCATCTCAGAAGCATATCCACTGCATTTCAAACAAAAGGAAATTAACAAAATTCCAACACAAATATTAATGTATTACAAATAGCAAGTCCTGGACCATTGTTGAACAAAACTATATCTATATCTATATAAAATCGAGCAAAAACCTCACCGAGAAACTGTGCACTGAATAATGGCTTACCGAATGGAAAAATGCTCACACTTCCTAGCACCAATGTCATCATTAGCATTGATGAGATCTATAGATATTGAGTCAATATTTATCGGTGATTCTCCAGACTTGGGGACAAGATTAGAACTGCAACTCTGAGTTTCCACGACCACAACGGTACTCTCCATGTATGTGTAAACTAGTTAACATCACCAATGTTAAAAATAAATAAATAAAGCTACAGCGGAACGTTTACCGTTCAATTCACATAATATAACATTTTTAATTAAAAAAATCTAATATTCAGCACATGTATAAACAACAATCAGTCCCCAAAAATAATTGACAAAAAGGCCGACCCCTTTAAATCTCCTGTTTCAACGTTGAATTTTTCTAAAAATTTCCTTTGAACCCGCTTTCAGATTCAACAAGTCACTATGCATGTCTCCGTTTTTCTCTTCTTTCTTCACTGCAAAACGCAAATTTTGCCTCATGCGGCGGTCTCCTCGGCCTCTGGGACGGCTATTGAGGCATTTTCTTCACTGTAAACCCCAAATGCACGGGTAGAATGTTTGGAGGAACAGGTGAGTTTCGAATTGAGAAAAACCAGAGTGTAAAGGTACGGACCCGGTCATGGCTGGCGCCGCCGCGTGGTTTGAAGCTCAAAGGCAGTGAGGGTTGCGCCTGTGAGCGTTAGGTTAGATGAGACACTGAGGTTTACTTGGCAATTCGAGAATTTAAAAGGGTAGGGGAGTGTTAAAGGCAATTTTGGGGATTTGGGAACTGGGAGACTTTGGGGGAAGAACTGAAGAAAGTGGTCGGGTCTGCTCTTTGCTATTGCCGCTGACCACTTTGCGTTTGTCTTAGGGGAATTATTTATATATATATTAAAATTTTTAAGTGTATGAAATTTAGGAAAAATTTAATACGTGAATTTTATTCACTAAAACAGCACAATCTGATTCAAAATGGACATTAGTCCATTCTCGCTCAACCGTCATGTTCGAAACAGCCCCGAACGCAAAGATTTTCTCTATAGGGGTCCCTGAACTAGCATCGTGGTATGAGCAAGCCCCCTGGCAAATTACCCATGTGGTCTCGAGCCAATGCTCCCATGACAGCAAGACCCTTCGTCGAATCAAATAAACCATCAATGTTAATCTTGATCATACCATTGATAGGAGGCCTCTACCAACAACCTGAGGCAGCTGGAGCCATTTCCTCAAGCGAAGAGACTCCCCCTACAGTTAACTCGTGTCGATGAGCATCATTTACAGAGGACTTGCGCGTTGGTAACAATAAGCCAAGTTGGTTGTGTGATGCTTTCATGAACGATTGCGCTGCGGGCATTCCATAGATTCCACCGCAGAGTGACAAACCCTGCAAATTGTACTACCCCCAATGGATCACTTCCTGTGCTCTCGGGCACGAGCGGACAACATGAAGGACTGATTCTTCATCAAACCCACACCCAAATACCCTGACCTAACCGAACACACACCCGAATCATGATTGCCCCACACCAGGACATCTCACGAACATGGAGCAATTGGCACCACAAGGATTTGATCACTGTCGAACCGTACTAAAACCTTATTGAACTAGAACTTCATTACAATAGGGCCGGTCAGGAATCATAAACTCATGGGAAAGGGTCAAATTCTGCCGATTGTTGTCTTATGCACGTGTACCTATAAGGGAAATTTTATTAGTGCCACCCCAATTATTCAAAAATATACGAGCAGTGCTATGTGAACCAATGCGCCAGTACAAACAACTATCCATAGCTGTAGGAGTATAATGAATTCCTTTCCAAGCAAATAAGGGTTACTCAAGTAGAGCCGAGAACAAACTTTGTATATCTCAAGTAGACCAACCCGAACCTCTCCAAGCAAATAAGGGTTACTCGCCCAGCTTAAATCTCAACTGTCGATGTAAATAAAGGATGATAATAAATAAATGGTTCATCAAACTTAAATAACACATTTATTAAACAAGTCTGACATTTTATTTTTGTCCCAAATAAACCTCATCTCCCATAGATATCGAACTATATTAACCTACTCTTCTCTGCTTGTGATACATAAAGGAAATTTGACCTTGAGGCGATCAATCAACTTAATGGCACTCTACTTTGGAAAGCACCTAAAATGCGCTTCATTCGAAGAACTCCTCTGTACCATTCCAAGTAATTTTATTATCATTGGCATTGTAACCCCAATCTAAAATGGCATAAATTGTCAATTATAGAATTCCAAATACCTTGCAGCCAGGAAGCTTTACATATTCGGAAGATACAAAAAGAACATTTTCTGGCTTCAGGTCAGTATGGATTCAGTGTAAATCACGCATGTTGGCCACATAATTTAAAAGCGTAGGGAGACGTTAAACAAGGCCAAATAACAGAACAAGGTGATTCGTTGGAAAATGAAAAGATGATATAATGTTGAGACAAGAACAATCCACACATGCTACAGATTCCAAAAGTTGACGTCCAAATTCCCGAACAAGATCCACAGGAAATGGGGAGTATTTATTTCCCTTTAGAAAATCAAATAAACTTGGTCCAAGCTTCTCAAACACCTGGTAACACCATCAAAATGCACCCACAGGAAGCTTTTTGTTTAGTCACAATTATGCAGATGAAGTCTACAAGGACAAAATGATATACTTGCTATGATAAGAGGGACTAGGAAGGAATTTTTACCATCTTACCTGTTGCATAGACCATAGTTATGTGATTCTAGAAAGTTTTCAATTGATACTTATCGGCTGTCAGGATGGTCGAGTGGTCTAAGGCGCCATACTCACGTTCTGGTCTTAGAAAGAGGGTGTGGGTTCAAATCCCATTTTTGATGTAAATTGATTTAGGCCATTGATTGAGAGGGAACTCAACTATAGACAAATGTTTAGTCTAATGAAATGAGTTAATTCGAACTCTGATATTACATTATCACCAACTGTTCCCCCCTTTTGAAGTTGTTATTGTCACAATGTACTTCATGTAAGATTGGAGTTTGATATGCCCACTCAACATTCATATATATAAAGTTCTTGTTTTGATCTTTATGTTTAAATTTGGATTTAGTCTCAAGAATTTGATTTCTTACTTCTATCATGTCAATAGATATTTCAAACAAGTAAACCGGCAATTTCGCAAAAGGATTGGTCTTAGTAGGTATTATTTGGGATCATGTTGATTTACTAGGTTAGACAAAGATTGTTGAGGGTTTTTTTTATGGTCAAATCGGGTTAAACTAATAATAAATGTTAAACACGAATCAAAATGATCTCGATGGTAAATGAATTGTTGTTATTCATTGAGGTCTCGATTCGAGCACTAGGAATGTCAGGGTGCGTTTAACGTCAAATGATTGAGAGTTATCTTTGAACATATACTTCCTTATAATTACCACATATTAATCAAAGAATAAATTTAACAAATGCTGACCTCAGAGAGCTGAAGAATTTATGTGCACTTGGTACAATATTTTTATCAATTTAATTACTTGGATTAGTTCTCTTTCCGTCAACAAATGGAATGATTATGAAAAATAAGATGGCATACATATGTGACATGAACTAGACACAAAAAATGATAACCAAAAGGCACTATCTGCAACCTTTTAGAAGATAGGACGAGGGGCTCGAGAAACTCACGGTTATTGGTGTCAAGGACTTCATGTTATCAGTTTCCTTTCTTGGTGTTCCACATTCGCTAAAATCGAGGAGTCGGCGTTCCGCCTGCGGACAAATCGCATACTAATTTCAACGGTCTGCAGTTATTAACAAAAGAGAGCATTAAGCATGTTTTTTTCAGTAATATCAAGATATTTGGAGCCAAATTTGAATGGCTCTCAAGACAGTTATTCTCTTTGTCCACATGACGATTCTTGGTACGTCTTCCTTTTACTATTGATTCTGGAGTTACGTTTCCCAAAACCTCCATGGCACCGGCGTAAGCAGCAGCAGTATGCTCGCTTAATTGTTTCATCAACCCAATGGCGTCGTAGCTTCTTTCCGCAGGGCTCATTACGTATCCTATGTCCTGGAAAGAAAATATGATTATTAGCACAAAAGAAGGTTAAAGTCTGAATCTAAGGCTGAAGTGGTCATAATCATATACGTCAATTTTTATTTCCGTGTCAATCCTTGGGCCTGGAATGAAAGAGTTAATAAACCAAGGAGACTTCCATGCCGACGGTGATTCGATACTTCTTTTGGATGGAGCTCCAGCGAATCTGGCAATCCATGTCAAGAAAACACATGTAAGAACCAATCAGTTTATCTTAGCATTGGAAGTAGAAATAGAAGAAAAGCAGCTCCTGACATAAAAGACACTGAATAGAAGGCCCTATAACAATTGTAATTATAACGGGGAGCAGCAGAGCTCACATGTTATAATTTTCAGTAGCAGCATCAATCCCAGCATTATCGGCCAAATTCTCAAGGGTTGCGGATGAATTGGTACATTGTACTGCAGTTGCAGTAATTGAGTGGCCTCCTTCACTGTTCTTTACTTTCAGAGTGGGAGAGCTAACAACTAAGCATGCATTTCCTGATAAACACTCAGAAGCAAGACCTTGATTTGATGAA
This sequence comes from Hibiscus syriacus, assembly GCF_006381635.1. Lineage (NCBI taxonomy): Eukaryota > Viridiplantae > Streptophyta > Magnoliopsida > Malvales > Malvaceae > Hibiscus > Hibiscus syriacus. The sequence continues at coordinate 193,974 of NW_024062866.1, read as the reverse complement.
ACAGCTCTAAAGCTTTTATGATTCTGACTTTGTCGAGTTCGTATGCCTGAAGGCAATAATGGCCTGTCAGCTTTAAGACCAACACGATCAGGAGAAAACAATAGTAGCTCATTTACATTATGCTCGATAAGCACTGACGAAGGCTGTTGGACCTGTCAAAAGTAGAGAGGGAAAAGACTAGCATGATAAATCAAAAGGAATGCTACGGTAACAATGAGAATGATTAAGACCAAGATTTCCAAAACAAGACCAAAGAGAAAACAGGGTATGTTGTACATAGAGCTATCAGCATCATACATGACTTGAATAAAATTTTGACATGGATTTAATCTTGGCAGCTTCACCTTGGACTAGAAAACATCAAAATCATAGAGAGAGAGGAAAAACTAACAATTTTTTCGGAAGCATGAACATAAGTTTTGTCCTTGGTATCAATACCATAGGCTTCCTGGAAATTAGTTCCATCAGAATCTTTCTTTGGAGCTTCAACATTGAATGGCTCGGTGTGATCTTCACCATTGTCAAGTTCTCCTTGAAATTTTTGACGCCGGTTTCCTTTTTCTTCATCAGAGCCTCTAGCATTGGTTTTATGTTCAGATAGAGACACCTGAGATGTGTTGGCAGAGACATTCTCATCAAACATGACATCCAAACGAGAGAAATCTTTTGTCAAACTGGATGTAAAGTCAGTTTCCAGCTTTTTCTCCTTTCTTCTTTCCGATAAAGGTGATAATAGGTCGCAATGACGCTTCTTCAGTATGGATGGTGTGCCAGTAAAAGTTTTGGCAGCACTTTTAAGCGCAGCATCTGGACTGCTGTCCCAGGATGGTGAATCCCACAACCTAAATGGAGAGATGCAGTTCATTGAAGATATCATCAGCTGGCGAATACCAAGGGGACTATATTCTTGCTGCACATCATTTCCAGATGGTATAAGATCACAGCTGAAAAATGGGATATCCAAGCCTGGAAATTGAGGAGGCTCGTAACATAGACCTCCGGCATCTTGTTCTGCAGGTAAATTTTGCTTATCATCAGCAGCAAGGCAAGTTAGCAATGCATTTGATTCTGAACCAAAACTATTAACTGAAACCAACTTCCGAGAATCCTTTGCAAGGTAAGATTGGTCTTGTAGGTCTGTATCATCTGTATGATCATCATTAGTAAAGACGAAGACATCATGACCATTTAATTGACTGGGCTCTCGGCTATACATAAGTGTACCATCCTCCACTGAATGAAGTGAAGGAGATGCAGAAGACTGACAGCACGAGGTTGCCAATACCTCAGACCTTGAAGGAAGAGCAGATTGTGAGGCTGGAGTATTTCCAGTTTCGGATTGTTGGATGACTGAAGGCTGACAAAGTGATGTACTTGCACAGCCACCCAATTCAGCCATATTAGACCCTTGCATAAAATTTTCAGAGGCAATGCATCCATCATTCATTGCCACTGAGAATAGGACCCTACAACATTTATCATAAGTTATCAACATATGCTCACCAAACTGGTAATTCCCACTGGAAGAGTACCCAGCTTCAAAAGTTATTTCTGGAACAGAGAAGTTGACATCTTCAAAAGATGGGTAATACTCTTCTGCACAAGGTGCTGGACTGCAATGCTTCTCGTTTTCCACTCCAGGCATTTCAGTCAAGTGTAATTGCTCACCTGTATGTACAGCAGCTTTACATAAATCACTTGTGGATTGAGAGCAACCAATCATATTCGACTGTTGACTGCATTCCAACATGTCCTCTGATTCTTTCATACATTTGGCACCATCATCATTTGCATTGCTCTGCATCCTCGTAGAAGATGAAGGCATGGTCTGACTTTGATTTGCACTAAGTGGGAACTGAAATTGTTCCAGAAGGCCTGATGCTATGTAAGAATCCAACTTCTTTTTGACTGAACTGTTCCAGTGATTTTTTATGGCATTGTCTGTCCTGTTACTCATACAAAGATGGGAATAGAACAAGTTATCAGTAAATTCAAATGCAAAATAAATATATTAACTTCTAATTACAGAGCAATCAGGTTCAGACGAACATCAGAGGATGACTTGCAAACTGCAGTTACAGGGGAAGTGGTAAAGAAATCAAAGACATATAAGTAACCCTGACAATCCATTGATGGAAACGTATGGCCTCTAAAATAAGTACCTTCCTGGCAAGAATTTTGAGAGCTCTGCCCATCTGTTCCCAAAAATCTGATGAGCACGAATAAGAGCCAGCTCCTCTTCCTGAGTCCACGCCTCTTTGTTTATGCCAGGATTGAGATGATTGTGCCACCTACATCAGTACTTAGTTTTCTGAGCACAAATGTAAAACAAGAAAATTTTTCCTTAATTTTGGTGAAATATTTCATTAACAAAATTGTCCACAATAAATTTCAACAAAAATATTTCATAAATTCCAAGAGAATTTGTTCACAATAACATCCCAGAAGGAAAACCTCTAAAAAATTGTTAAATATTCAACAGGGTGAACAATTGTGACCAGACTTTTTGCCTTTTCCCAGTGATTTTTAGCCATCGTGAGGAAGGCCACATTGCAAGGTACAAAATTCCCCTCTTCATGGCCTTCAAAAAAGTTTTAAATGCAGGTGGATTTAAAATATCATAATTAAAAGCTCCATTACACACCTTTCCCTGCATTGCTTTCCAATACGTCCAGGTAAGTGCTGAGCAATGGTTGACCACTTTTTTGGCCCAAATTTATTCACCAACTCAATAATCATCTCATCCTCCTGCTCATATTTTGCAAAAGCAACTTAGAATGTTGTTACAGTATCAAGAAAACTTCTGCTTTTCAACAACAGTCACTTCAAGGAACTGCTAGAAATAAATAAGTAGAAAAGCAATAACCTCTTTTGTCCATGGCCCTTTAACAAGTTCCGGGTTCAGGACCTTTTGCCACCTGTGTAAGCACTGTACATCACTCCGATCCTTGAAACATTCCGCTGCAGATGAACCACCATACAATTAGATTGTGCAAAACGCCGCACAAAGGGCTGCCATGCCACTTCCATTCAAAATCATACCTATCTTTTTCCAATTTTTCCCCTTGAAATATTGAACAGCTTTGCGCAGAATATCATCCTGGAAGTCCATACAATTATGTTGTCAAATTGAAAAATCATTTAAGAATATGTATATACATGCACTGATTGACACAAAAAACACACCCGCATATCTAAATGGACACCAACACTGATTGCATTGAAGGAAAAGAGCAACAGGACTAAAATTAATGAATACTATAATAAATAACACAACAAGGGCAATAAAGGTGCAAAAGGTGTAAACTTATAACAAAATCCAGGAAACATAACTATTGAAAGATAACAATACCTCTTCAGCTGTCCAATGTCCTTTAGTAGATCTTCTTGTTGGACCAGTAGTCCTCCTATAGAAGGAAGCAAACTCAGCAGCATATAAAACAATCAATTTCTTGCAACTTATAAGATAACATTAAAAAAACATTATAGTGGGAGGGCAAGCACGCCCAAGAACCCCAGTAATGGTTTCAAAACTTTTAAGTAAGAGGAACTAAAAATAATAAATACCCATGAATAGGTCGGATTCTCTGAGTACCATCTCTATATCTGAGCCCAGCGGAAGGAGTAGATACGGTAGTGTCACCTTCCATAGTTCCTTTACGGATGAATAAAGCTGCATACCCCAATGCCAACTCTACAACACTTCTCTCAGCAATATGCTCTCGAAATCATTCAAAATCAAATCTAACAATAAAGTTCCTCCCCCGCCACCGGCCAACAGAACAAACTAATATAAAAAAAAAAATTGAAGAAAATTACAACAGAGTTACTAGTAATCAATGGTTTTGAAACTTTTACACATAATTCGGGTAAATTAATAAAACATAAATCAAATATCGGAATTTATAATAAATTCTCTCGAATTCAAACCCTAGATCATGATCATGATCATGATCAAAATCAAAATTATTTTGAACAATTCGATCATCCATTATTTAACTTGAGCATCAAAATCGGTTGAATAAAACTCAAATTCATAAGATAGAAAAAGGGAAACTCCTAATCAAGAAGAAGAAGAAACTACACAGTACCGAACTGAGCTTCGGAGATCGAGAAATGGAGAATCAGTGGAGAGATGAAGTCAAAACCGCAAGCATTTGCAGATTCAAAGCGAATATATTAAAGATAAATTAATGATCTTTTTGAGATCTGCAAATGCACTGCGAAGTGAAACGAAGCGAAACCAGAGAGAAAGAGATATTCGAAACATAAAAGTGGCGGACAAATGGAGATTTTCAAACCCTACGGTGTAAGATCAAATATGTTTTGGATTTGACGGTCACGATATGTCCGCGTCATAATCGAGACCGTCAACATTTTGTTTCATTTTTATTTTTATTTTTTGAAATTTTAACAGCCATTTTTCATTTAAAATTTGAGTAAATTTTACTATAGGTCACTAAATTATTAGTAAAATTAAAAATGAGTAATTTAATTTCAAAAGGTTACAAATAAACTATTTATTTAATCAATTGTTACAAACAAATCATTCTATTGTGTGTCAACTTTTTAGCTACAATCAAGTCTCTCTGATCTATCTGATTATCTATTATAACAATCAGATTATTCATTTTATCGATGGCTACTATCAAGTTACTTAATGAGTGATCTCAGTGATTAAAAAAATATTGATTTCCCAGCCGTTGTATTTACAAGATATGTGTGCATAGTCAATGATTAAGAAATTTTCTGAACATATATTATCTTGAAATCGTCTAAAATATTAAAAAAAAATACAATATTATTACAAATATGTCAATCCAATATTAAACTTGAAATATGTATCTAATGTGTCATGATATAATAATATTTTTATCTAAAAAACTTATACATTCTATTAATTAAGTCGAATCAGATCATCTTTAAATTCGAGCTTGATTAATATTAATTTTTCTTTAAAAAATTATCATGCCCTCACCCAAAACTCAACTTTTAAACAAAAGTATCCCTATCAAATTCAATGAATTAAAATTCATCAGATTTATATATTTTTACATATTAAAATTCATCGATGGTCAATTTTATGGATTTATGGTTAGAATTTCTTTGTTTATTTCTGTAAGAAACTTTTATACTTCATGTTGTTTTCCTCGTCAAATTAATTTCCTTACAATTTAGTCCACAAGCAGGACTATGAAGTTTCCTTATAATTCTCCCCAATTCCACGAGCAAAAGGGCAATACTCACCAACTTCGTACTAATTGATAAATGATTCATCACTCAACAGTGGAAGAAAAAAAATCCAAAGATGCCACCTTCTTATTTGATCAAAGTTTTTGTCTTTTGCACAAATCAAGCAAGTGTGAAATCAAGCGATCTCGGTGGTAAATGAATTGTTATTATTTCTTGAGGTCTCGAGTTCAAGCACCATAAATGCTAGTGGTGTGAGTGTACAATGTCAAATGACGGATTTAAACATATATTGTCTTATATTTATCACAAATTAATTAAAAAAAAGTTTTTCATTCATTCACATTTTCAAATAAAAAATTAATTGCACAGACATCCTCAAAACTTAGGTCAAATTTTAAATTGATCCCTAAATTCCAAAACATTCGTACCAAACTTTTAAACTAAAGTATTGTTCCAGTCAGGTTGTGTTAAATGCCAACGTGGGTTGGGACGACCAAACTAACATTCAGTCCCCGAAAACTTGATCATGATCCACTGAAACATTTTGGAAACCGAGGGACCGATCTTAAATTTAACACTTAGTCTGGGGACATACAATGAAATTAGCCCAAAGAAAGAAACGAAACAACAACATACGATGATCATATCAAGAAGTAGAAGAAGAAGATTGAGTTTCCTTAAAGATGAGAAGACTGAGAGATTCCATGGAGAAATAGATGAAAGTTCCTTTGGAATGGGTGAAGAAACAACTGAAATCTGTGCCCACCACGCATTGCCATCCACCCCCATACATCTTGTCAAAATCCTGCTTATATATATATTAAACAAAGGTTGAAATCCCAGAAAAATTTTCCAGGAAAAGAAAACAGAAGAAGAAGATTAACCTTTTTAATATATGCAGCAATGGGAATTTAGTCAAACACTTCATGCAGATCGAGAGCTCGAGAAGCGGAAGCCAAAGCTCGAGCTTGGATCTCTAATGCCATATCTGTGTCTTCTATCACAGCTTTGCCTTCCAACATCTGTTCCAAATCTATATATATGTATGTGTATGTATGAATTGGAAAGGAGCTGAGAAACTTCATTACTTGTTGCCTCTTTCCTTGAAGGAATCAATGGCTTCCACAAGCTTTTTCCCCCCATACGTCTCTTGCTTTCTTTCACCCCATATGTCACTTCAGTATTCGCTGTTAGCTGTTTGAGAAGTTATTTGGTTTTATTCATGACTTGGCCCTTAAACCATACACATTTATCCATTTTGGTACTTAAACGTTGTTGTTCTGTACCAAAATTAGAAAACTGATATACTTCAAGGCCCAAATTATGAACTAATCCTTTCGTTTGGCAAAAGGATAAAGTAGAAGAGGCAGAGATTAAGCAAGGAATCAATACCTTTAATAACTTTTAGAATCAAATGAAAACAAAAATGTCTTATCTTATTTTGCAATTGGGAATTGCTGACCAATAAGATCCAACTTTAAGAAAATAAATATAACTAATGATTTTCTCATTCGAGTTTAAAATAATGCATTATATAAGCAACGGGTTCGTTCAAGTAGAAAGTAACTTGATATCGCTTAAATATAGTATTAGGTTCGAGTCCTTACATATGCAGAAAATTCTCGTTGAAATACTCACACACCAAAACCAGGTGTGTGACCCGAGTCGATCCAGATTAATCAAGGTGAAGACTTGAAATTGGAGCCCAACCAAAAATAATAATGCATTATATAATAAACAATATATGTAAATAAATGTAGTGTTAATGTTTGATTCAATTGTTATGCATTTTTTTCTTTATATATTTAAATTCATCTAATAGTTAGAGACAATTATACAAATATCATAAAATTATGATCTAAATTTTAATTTAATCCCAAAATCTCAAAATATTTTATATTAATTCTTAAATTATGATCTTATTCTAGCTTAATCCCTAAATCTTTGAAATATTTTATATTTAAACCTCGAACTAAAAGCATATTGATAGAAATTCAAGAGTTTAATTTTCAGGACCTTAAAAACATAATAATTTTTTTAGAAGGTCATATGTTTAATTCTCAGGATCTTAAAAAACTAATAAAGTGAACATAAAGTTAATAGAAGGATCAAAATGAAATGATAATAATAATTTGACTATTTATATAGAATGTTTTAAAGCGTAAGCGTAAGTTTAGAATGAGGATAATGATTTAGAAACTAATATAAAATGTTTCAAAATTTAGAAACCATTATAAAATGAGGGTCATAGTTTGGGTACATCCCATACAATTAACACAATTGTTTACTACAAACTAGATGAGATAATTAAAGGATAAACTATGCATTTAGTACTTAAACTATCTATTTGGATCTATTTTAGTATCTAAACTTTTAATTTTTTTTCAAAATCATACCTAACGTTTAGTTTTAATTTCATTTTAATTCTATGTCGTTAAAAATTTAATGCGTTTAGTACCTAAACTATTAGTTTTAGTCTGTTTTAATACCTACACTTTTAATTTGTTCAAAACTTAACGTTAAATTTTGAACGATATACTAAAATGAAACAAAAACTATTTTTTTAACGAATGATACTAAAATGAAATATAAAAAAACAAACTTTAAGTATAATTTAAAAAAGAGAAATTTCAATACTAAAATGGATAATTTAGATACTAATAACCCATAATAAAATTATTTTTAAATAAATTGTTCCTTGGAGATGAAAATGGGATTCCTCGTCCGTGAAGGGTAAATGAATGTGATCTATTATGATTGATTGAGACTGATTGACACTAATTTTATATGGGTATATTATATCAACCATCACTAAACTTTAATCTATATCTTATTTCACTCATATATTTTAAATTCGTTTATTTTTTCACTGAATTTAACATAATTAGTATTTTTGGTTGCTCGGTGGCCGTTTTTTCACTAAACAATATTATAAATGAGTTGTTATAAAAATGTAAAACAACATTGTTTTGGTAAAAATTTTATTTTTCTAAAATAGCGTTGTTTTAACGCCGTTAAATATTTAATGGCCAAGTAATAAAAAATGTTAATTGTATTAAATTCAGTGAGGAATTTGAAAGGTTTTATAGTATAGTAAGTAAAATAAGAGAGAGAGTAAAAATTATTAATGATTGTTGGAATTTACCCTTTGTATAAATAAATGATTCCTTCTCTTAGCCTAAGCCTTAGCTGCTATATAGATAATGTTGTAATTTGCCATGGAACTGCAAGTCTTCTAGTGGTTGGTTTTAATGGTTTCTGGCAGTGGTAAAAAAAATAGAATTCTCAAAGACTTTCCAGCTATGAAATCCACTGGGAGAGAAAAAACATGGGTTATACAGTGATTTGCATGTGGAGGTTGTAGAACGACTAAAAAATTTGATTACGATGATGTTATCTCCCTCTTTGTCTCCATCTCCACTAGATTCTCCCTCCTCCGTTTCACCGCCGCTTCCGGTGGTGCAGCAGCCACTTCCGCCACCTCCAGTTTCTGCTTCTCCTCCACCCTTACTTGCACCCCATTTGGCTCCGATATCAACCCCGCCACTAATTTCACCTCCAGTTCTGCCGGCCTTGATTTTTCCCCCACCTGCTGCTGTTGCTGCAAGTCCAGTTACACTTACTCCCCCACTGCTTCCGACACCGCCGGTGGTAGTGGTGGTTGCTTATCCACCACCAATATCGCCTGCCGCTACTACGATTAGTCCCATTGTTGCTTCTCCAGCTACACCTCTACTTCCTCCACCACCAGCATTGGTTATTCCTCCCCCATTGCTGCCCAAATCTTCTTCTCCACCTCCTCAACAATCTAAACCTTTACCATCGACGCCACCATCTGTTATTCTTCCACCTCCAGCAACAAGAGCTCCCTCTCTCCCTCCACCAAGGTTACCTATTGATCCACCGCTTCTTGCTTCCATATCTCCTCCACCACCTGCAGCTTCTCATTCTATAAGGGCCCCTAAAACCCCAGTATCGTCTCAGGCATTCCGCAGCCTGCCCCTCCGCCGGTCCCAGCAGCTTCACATTCCATCAGTGCTACTAAGTCTAACACTCTTGGATTCTTTCAGGCATTTCCGCCTCCTGCACCACCACCACCATTAACGCCACCAGCCGTAAAAGGTGGTTTGTCAACCACAAAGCAAACCCCACATTCTCCGATTGGGCTTATAGTTGTATGCATTGGCGCTGGAATTCTGCTATTTATTGTGCTTGCATTTGTGTGCATTTGTTGCAAAGGTAGACGTAGAAGGAGAAAACAGAACCCTTTGGATCAAAAGCAACAATCTTCCGTCACAAAAGGTGAGTTTAATCAGTTCATCTTTGTCTCAGATCATAACTGCTAACTCCAATCTGATATCTCTTTCAATGTTTGGTTGGATGTTAGATGAATTTTTTGCAGCTTCAATCCAACATAAACAAGAAAAAGTTGATCCACCACTGCTCACCATTGCTATAGGATCTGGCTCAAATATAGCTGATACCAATGGCTCACGTGGCATTTTTACTTATGATGAACTACTCATCGCCACCGATGGTTTTTCCAAATCCAACCTCCTTGGACAAGGCGATTTCGGTTACGTGTACAAAGGGCGCTTGCTGACCGGACAAGATGTTGCGGTTAAGAAATTGAATGCTGGGAGCCGGCAGGGGGAGCGTGAATTCCAGGCCGAGGTCGAGACTATCAGCCGAGTTCATCATAAACACCTTGTTTCCTTAGTAGGATACTGCATTAATGGGGCTGAGAGATTGTTTGTTTATGAGTTTGTTCCTAACAAAACATTGGAATTCCACTTGCATGGTTAGTATTTTATCTAATTTTCCTCTTCTTCATTCTCTATGATCAATGCTTCAATGATTCAATGTTTATATGTTGTAGAAAATGGTCAGTCGGTTATACTCTGGGAAAGGAGACTCAAAATTGCTATAGGATCTGCAAAAGGAATAGCATATCTCCATGAGGACTGTAAGGCACTTCGGATTTTGAAATTTTCGTATCATTTCGGTATCTTTCGGAATTCATAATCTAGTTCTAGATGTGGTTGAAGTAGATTCTTTGTACAGGTAGTCCGACGATAATTCATCGCGACATCAAAGCAGCTAATGTTCTTCTTGATCCCAGATTTGAAGCAAAGGTAGGCCTCAAATGACTAGAAGCACTGAAGTGGGAGTTTTGAAACGTTTCCACTAGTCAATGAACTCTGTGTTTTTGCATTCAGGTTTCCGACTTTGGACTCGCCAAGATTTTCTTCGATGCGAGTCCGTCTGTTACACCATCTCTACCAGAGTGATGGGAACTTTTGGGTTAAATTCTTTCTTTTCTCCCACAACTGTGTAACCAAATGAATATTTTCTTATACGTCTGCTCTAATGGCATGCATAATGAAGATACCTTGCTCCAGAGTATGCATTAACAGGTAAATTAACTGATAAATCAGATGTATATTCCTACGGTGTCATGCTTTTAGAGCTTATAACCGGACGTCGGCCGATCATCGAGCTAGAATCGTCGGTAAATCATAGCCTGGTTGATTGGGTAAGTCACTTGTTTGATTTAACTGTTAGTTAAGGCTTAGGGACGCTCCTCGGAGCCTGCACTCTTGCATTTTATTCTCCTACATTCTCCTTGATGATTTAAACATCAAAGAGCATTTCACAACACAAGGTTGAGGAAATATCCGAATACAGTCTGACGAGGCCGGCCTAATCTGGTCGAGCCGGAAGTGTGTCAACAACGTTGTTTTTGGGCATACATAGTCTTGTGGCACAAATCGACTGCAATCCTTATGATTAACTAGAGTTCATTGTGTTGCCTGAACAGGCAAGGCCTTTGCTAGCTCGTGCACTCGAAAACAACGATTTTGATACTCTCGTTGATCCGAGGTCAAACGGCGCTTACAACATTAGCGAGATGGCAACCATGTTCAGTTGCGCTGCTGCTTGTGTACGCCAATCAGCATGGCTTAGACCTCGAATGATCCAGGTACGTACCTAAATACATACATACATATAAGATTTTCGTTCAGGTATGTACCTAATACATACATACATATAAGATTTTCGTTGTTAGAAATGGAGTTTCAAACCAAGATTATTTCTCTTAATTTTGTCCCCCAAAACATTGCAGGTTGTCCGTGCTCTAGAAGACGACATTTCGTTGACGACGTTGTCGAACAGCTCGTTAAACACATCTTCAGAAATGTTCATCCAAAATGCTCGACGGTGCATCAACAATGGCGGATTTAGTGGACACAGTGAATCCACCAGTGAATATGGGCTCAACATTAACCCGTCTGGCTCCAGCACCGAATCTCAAAGACCTAAAAGCCGAGACAATTTCTGATGAAACTGTGCACTATTAGAATATTATCTAGCTTTTGATTAGATTAGTTGATGAATTTTATTTATTTACTTATACAGGGAATTATTTGATATAAAAAATGAAATGAATATATAATTGTTTATTTCCCTAACGAAATAGACCATGAGGGATTGCTCTGGGATTGCCAAATTTGGACAAAGCTGACTGGAAAAGAGTTGAGAATTCCTTGGATGTTCTTTGATCATCAGCTTTGATCTTAACCTGAGCATTAGCCGATGAAGTGTTGATTATGCATTCGACGAGATAATTTGATGACGAGTCCTCAATTTTTGTGCAAAAAAGTAAAACTTGAAGCTCGGGGATTGACCGCCTGATGCGATGCAGAGGATCAAATGACTTTGCATGTGCCGAATAAGCGCTTGAGGAACCGTCAGTGCAGCAACACCATGAGGGTTTACCGAGTATTCCTGCACCAATTGAATGACATGATGAGTTCAGAGAAAGGTGCAACTATTTACATATATAAGTAAAGCTTCTTTTATGGATCAGTCATGGTTGTGTAAAAGTATGTAAATACACATATTGGATACTTTAACAACCCATCACGAGCTTTCAGATCAGCTTTAAATACAGAAAATGTGTAGTATAACATGAAGTTGAAAGAAGTTAGTAGTCACCTTCTGGTATACAACAGATAAACTGTTAAATTCATCAAATTTCTGATCCTTAATTTCACTGCTTTGAGTATCAGCAAAAACATAAATAGCTTGCTTTGGTGGGTTCACCACACGTTCTGCTACAGATACATTATACTGTAACATCCTATAGTAGAACAAGGCGCTGTCATGAACATCCTGCAGTCACACTGAAGATTTAATCGATTGTGTCCAGAAAACAAACTGTACTTTTGACATAAAAGTGTTTGGGGGGGAGGGGCGAATTTAAAAAAAAAACCCATACCTGGTGGAAATCAGCAACACCTGCAGCCAATACAGCTCCAAGTGCCTTTTGGGTCTCAGGTGGTCTTTTGAAAAAACAATTCATCACTGCAGTGAGAAGATGTAAACGAACCTGATCAATCGCATAATCAAGCAACCAAGTAAATGAAATAATTCATAACACGGATCTTTCAATAAGGCGACATTCTACTATTAATGGATAACTCAAAAAATACTCAATCTACAACAAGAAGATAGCAGCACTGCCCTTGGTCGTGAACTTAATGAAAGCGGAAACAGGTAGGATGGAGAAGAAAGAAGAGGGGCTATGAGGTTATGCAGGGGCCTGAATGTATGTTACATAAACACAAAAAAATATGAGATCAAGCACATAAAATTATTAACATTTTCTATGCAACTATACTGTTAGCCATTAGGAAATCAAATTAGCACATTTACTGCACCTCATATCCACTAGAAAGACATTGGAAAAACAATTACAGGAGTAACAGGGAATTGGGAATGAGAGAATAGGGACAGCTGAACAATTGATTAAATGGTTAAACAACCTCTTCTTTTTTCAGAAGGGACCAATTCCAGAAAATGGCTCAAAAAAAATTGGGCTTTAAATGGAATCATAGGACAAATATACATGAAGATTAATTACCTCAGCAGAATTCTCCTCCTCCCAGTTTTCAACTAAACTCTCCAAAACATAAGGGGCATCTTGCATATCCTGAGAATATTCCCCAACATCCATATAAGATCTGCTTTCGCTTTTGGTTCCTGCACATTTTTGCTGCTTATGTTTCCAACAACCGCAATGCAGGATATTTTCTAAGAGGATCTTTCACAAGAACCTGCATTATTTAAAACACACAATCTCAATATAGATCTGTTGGCAATAGGGAACTATCATACTTTTTTGGCACTGAAAAGGCCTTTTAGTAGGAAGGGGATAGGATAAGCAACACTATATTTAATATCCCAAACATCTAGTATAACATAAATATTTATTTACCAGGACTTCAGCAGTCACATAGTCTTTCTCCATTTCAAGAAATTGAAGAAGCCTATCAACAATTGCATTTACATCATACTGCTGCAGTGCTATTTTGCCAACAGCCCTGATTTACTCTCTGGCAATGTGAATATCAATATTTGCAGCATATTCACATAATTCGGTCTCTGAAAATGAGTCAACAATATCAAATATCAGAATACTCAATAGGGAACATTCAGGTGGTGTTTGTTTTTGCATAGGTAAAAGGTCTGCAGTCTGCGGAACACATCTGCAGGCATCTGCAGCAGAAAAGGTGGACCAAAAGTCTGTAGTCTGCAAGAAGAAGACTGTTTGTTTTTTAACGTCTGCAGATTGCTAAAATGAACTGAAATATAAATAAACTGATTTTTTAAACTTAAAAGAGTTTTGCAATACTGAGATTTAAATAATTTTAGTTTTACAATACTGAAATTTAAATAATCCATACAACTACAATAATAAATTATTTAAAATAAATCAATCCATATTTTAAAATAAATCAATACATACTAATAAATTATTTAAAATAAATCAATCCATACTAATAAATTATTTAAAATAAATCAATCCATACAACTACAATAATAAATTAATCCATATTTTAAAATAAATCAATCCATACTAATAAATTATTTAAAATAAATCAATCCATATTTTAAAATAAATCAATCCATACTAATAAATTATTTAAAATAAATCAATCCATATTTTAAAATAAATCAATCTATACTAATAAATTATTTAAAATAAATCAATCCATACAACTACAATAATAAATCAATCCATATTTTAAAATAAATCAATCCATACTAATAAATTATTTAAAATAAATCAATTCATACTAATAAATTATTTAAAATAAATTATTTTAAAATAAATCAATCCATATTTTATAATAATTTATTTTAAAATAATTTATTTTAAAATAAATAACCTTATTAAATTATTTAAAATTATTTTAATAAATAACTATATTTTATAATTGTTCTTGAAGAGGTTTGAAGACCTTTGAAGACATAAAACCAAGTATGCACCAAGAAGAGCTCGCGTAGACGTTTGAAGGGCTTTTATCTTCTAAAAAACAAACAGTCTGCGAAGCCTAATGTCTGCGCGTGGTCTGCGCGACGCAGACATAAGTGGTTTGAAGAGCTTGCACAGTGAAAACAAACATCACCTAAAAGTTTATTGATGTCATCTTTTTCCCAGAGTCCCTTAAAAACAAGTGTGAGGATATTTACTTACCTATCTCATAAGTATTGCTCTCATTTACAACTGCAGTCAACATTTCAAGCTTCAATCGTTTGACATAAGATGGTTCATTATACTGACAGTAGAAGTGTTTGTAGTCTGAGGAAAATATATAAGGTGCCCGCATCACCAAGAGGTGCAAATGACTTAATACAGCGTAAGACTGTTCTGGGATTCCTGAACCAACAAGGGTCAACATTGGTGCTTTGATACGTTCATACACCTTCACAAATAAAGGACTTTGTCATCAAGTTCCAGGATCCATAAACAAAACCAAGCGATTTAAGAGATACGTAACCTAACTAATTCAATCAAGTATGGTTTACTGTCAAAATGGTCTATAACGATTCAAGGTCAAAGATACCAGCGCTGAGATTTCCTTTCAAAAGTGATGAGAAGAAATAACTTAATTGACTAATTACAAACTTGACACGGTATTAAAGACAACACTGACGAAGTTTGTAATTTAGTCTGAGATTAAATGAAATTTTTAATCTGTCCGTCATTCGAGCAAGATGATAAATCTTTGGACCATCTATAAGACCTTTGGGCAATATGTTTTTATATGATGATAGTGAAGAATGAGAAAAACAATTTTCAAAGTTTCTCATTTAATGTTTTCAGAAAATGATTTTTTTGAAAAGTAAGAAAATCATTTCCAAAATTTCTTACCTAATAAACTATTTTCAAGATAAGTCCTTCGGGCCACCAATAAGTCTTTCGAGCATGATGATTAAATCCTTCGGGTTATCTGTCAACCTCACTTGAGGCAGCATCGAGATGGAACCGGACAAAAACGTGCCATATTCTTGTTAACATAAACATGGACAAAGAGGGGCAGCTATAGATGCTTGTTTTGTCTAGGTTATTGTTATTTAATATTATTAATATTTAATATTATTATTATTATTTATGTTTTTATTAATTTTACAGGCCCAAAATTAAATACAATTAAGACCCAAAAACTATGGCCCAAAAAATTGAGCCCAATTGGAGGCCCAACGTTACAACCCAGCTGAAGCAGGCCCGAATCAACCCAACAAGCCTAAACTGAAGTGAGCCCAAGTTTCTAGGGTTTACAGAAGTCCTAGCTCCCATCAGGTCCCAACGCCGCCGAGACTCCAACCGTCCAGATCTCGCGCGTGAGATGCACGCGCGTCGATCCAGCAACCATCACGCGTCATCAACCCACACACGCCCGATCAAGCCTTACCCCGTGACTTCTCACCTTCTCGAGGTCTACCACCATATCCTGTCACCATGAAAAGTTTGAGAAGAGGGCCTCGGGGTAAATATTTTTACCTCATTCGTACGTATGTCCGGCGTGTCTCACTCTTCTCAGTCAAAGTAATAGAAGCAAAAAAAAAAGGGAAAACAAGCAAAAAATGTCAAACCCTTACCTAAAACATGCAACATTGAAATAAAAAAAGAAGCACAAAAGAGGAAAAATCCTCTTTTTTTCGGTGATATATATCAACCAACAACACGAAGAATTGAGACTTTTCGAAAGGAGAAAGAGAAGAAAGATAGAATTACCACCCGAAGTTGTGCTTCTCACAACCGGAGATAAAGGAGGGGTCGTCGAAAACTGAAGGTAACCCCTTCGTTTCTTTTAGATCTAGGATGATAGGGGTAGTTTTAGGGGAAGTGATGCTTGTTTTTGGGTTTAAGGTAGGACGAGCGTTGTTTTGAGTAGGTTAGTTAAACTCCAGCCGTCGTGGGCGACAGTGGAGTGCTCCGGCAAGCAGTGCCTGGAGGCTTTCGGCCCCCCCGACAAGGAAAAAAAAGAGAAGGTAGAAAAAAATTACTCTTTTTAGAGAGAGTGAAAGTGAAACAAATTAGGGGTTTTGGCCATTTTCGGTCGTTTGTTGGGTATATTTACCATGGCCTATACGACATCGTTTTGGGAGGAGATTTTTGTGTTTTGGGCATGTGGGTAAACCCCTTCCCGGATCCTTCTAGATTTGTAACCTTCTAATTTAGTCACTAAATGAAATTGCATTTCTTTTCACTTCGAGCATTTTATTTTACCCGTATTTTGTTTTAGTCCCTTTCTACTTGCTATTTTATTTTTATGCTTGTTTTAATTTGAGTACCTTATTTTAATAACTACCATTTTAGTCCTTAATGTTAATGTTGGATTTATTATGATTCCAGTACCTAGTTTGCGTGATATTTTTGTTTATGGCCATGATTTTTGTTGGTTTTACAGTTTAATCCTCAAAGTTACTATCTTTTCACTCCAGTATTCATTCACATATTCGATTAATTTCCTATTACTTGCATAAGTTTCCTGCGTTCATGGTATTTTGTTTAAGTCCTCGTTGGTTTCTCTTTACTGTAAATGCATGTTGTATTGGGATAACATGTTGTACGTGGAATTTATAGAAGCGTACTTTAACTAACAAGGTGTTCGTTTCCAATGATTGTTTTCGTATAAACCAATACATATATTTTTTACATTTCAATGTTTTTAAATATATATATATATATATATTTAATTTATGCAATTCATTAAAAATTAGGGTAATACTATCTCATATGGAGAATCCATGAAAATGCCCCTTAACTGACAAGTAAAATATTTTCGAGAATTATTCATATAAGATAACACCTCTATTAATTTATATATATACATAAATGATCTTAATTTAAATGTATATTCAAATTTTCCAATTTCTATATTCAGATGATGTATAATCGCTTAGGTATCGATTTTGGGCACTGTGGGGATGCTAATCTTTCCCCACGCGTAATCGACTCCCGAACCCTTTTCAAAATGAGTTTTTGGTTAAATGCATATTACTTTTTATATTTTAAAATTATTTTTTAAAATTATTTTAAAAGATTTTGTTTTAGGTATTCGACCTACCTAACCCAAAGGTCGATGATGACTCCAAATTTGTTTATTTATGTATTTATTTAAAAAAATCATTATTTTCTAAAATTAAGTTGGATCGTTTCCCCTCCATATCCCTAAAAAGCTTAAAGATCGTTCTAACAATATGATTTTAAAAAAATTAAAAGTTTAGGTACTAAAACGGATCAAAACTGATAATTTAAGTACTAAATGTGTAGTTTACCCAATTATCTATGGCTATGACATGAATTTAGACCAATAGTTAATAATGGTGGTACAATTAATTATAAAACCCATAAAAATCAAATTTATAACAATTTCGGTAAAATACCCAATGGAAACAACGTAAAATCAATTAATCTTGCATGCGGAAACAATTAATACATAAGGATCTTGATAGGGTAATTAAATCAACCAAATCAAGCTAATGACATAATAATTAAGAATTACAGTAAAAGAAATAAAAACTTACTTGATGATTCAACTATGATAGTTGAATATCCCAAAAGTAAGAAATGATAAATGTTATCCAATCCTAACATTGTATAATCTTCAATTCGCCTTGTGATGATATCAAGACTTGTTTGATTTTTGATGAAAGAATCATAACTCCAAAACAGAAAGAGTGTTCTTGTTTTATTTTTAAGAGAGAAAAAGAGAGCCTTGAAAAAAAATTGTATGCTACTGAGCTTTTTAAAAAATTGATTTCACTATATTTTTAAATCACAAAATAACGGAAAGGCCAAAATAACTGAAAGCCTATACTTTTTTCAGTTACACATACCACCACTCAAACTTATATTTTCACGGTATGGGACAAAGGGATTTACACCTGATAATTACCTTATCAATACTACACTAATCATCATCGTGTGTACAACAACGATAATCATAAATTACTTAAATTATATGAATCAATATTAGAAATCAAAATTTCTAACATTCTCCCACTTGATTCATATATGACAAGTATATAACATATTAACATAATTTAAGCTTACTTAAATAATGTAATATACAAGTCACAACTTCATAAGAACTAAACCGAGCGAACCATGGCGGTCACGGGCTTGGCAAACGTCTCAATTACTTTCATGTATTACAGGTCAATCCAATTCAAGCAGACACAATTTAATAAGATAGACACCCGAAAATATCTTATCTTATAATGTCTTAAAATAAGATCCAATATATATAATCATAAAAAAATATGCATAACTGAAATATGATTCATAGAAAAGAAAAATCCAAACAAACATCGATATCTATAGTATCAACAAACATAAATGTGCAAGACACATATTCATATATGTATGACTAATCATCCGCTATACAAAGACTTCACGACTACTCCTATTTCACTAACATGGTCAATAAATGTCTTAGGAGCTAGTCTTTTAGTCAACGGATCCACAATCATATCATTGGTGCCCATGTGCACTATCTGAACTCTTTGATTTTGCACCTCTTCTTTGACAGTTATGTAACCCCCTATACCCGACCTGGACGTTATACCCAAATCTAGGCGGTTACATATCTTATTCAGAAATTTCTTTTCATATTTAAAATAACATTAAAATCCATATTCAATATAATATGAAATTAGTCATAAGAAAAGTTCATATGATAAACGCCCATATATCAATATATACATATATCAGAAAAATCATATAAAACATATACATAGTAAAATACAGGTAGTACAAATATATCAAGACGGAAGCAAAAACTAGTGTCACCAAAGTATAACAAAAAGGTATATAGAGATATACAGTGGTACAAAACTTTGAGTAGTCGATCCTCCTGATGCCATGTCTGCTAGTGTACGGTCTGCTACTAACTGAAAAAGTTAAAATTTACAGAATGAGCTAAAAAGCCCAATGTGCTCCTTATGGTGTATAAAAACATACATATAAAATATTTCAGTAAAATCAATTTATCCAACATGTTTTAAAAATATGAACACTACCCTTATCCGATCACCAGAATGTGTAGGTTCCTCATAATCATACACCCACATGTACACCCGGCAAGGGCCTTATACACATAGCATAAGGACAAGTGGTAAGGACTTACCCTGAGCACAAAGTTGAGAAGCCTGCGGTAAGGACTTACTCTGAGCACAAAGCCGATGAGCCTACAGTAAGGACTTACAAGTCATAGACTAGGCCTAAGATAATTCCTCCAATAATAACCCCAATGATAGTAATAACATGTATATATTCGTGTGAAAACGAAAGTTTAATTTAGTAAAACATGAAAATATTCTAGACTTAGAAATCAGATACAAAAATACAGAAATCATAGATCATGTAAAAAATGTACAGTAAATCAAATATCAGATAAACAATATTTGAAAAATTAGGTATCGTGTCATTAAAATATTCAAGTATTATAAGAAATCTAAAACAGTTCAGATGAATAATTTAAAACAATAATGTAACACCATCATGAAGCACACCTGTGTCGGTCTTAGTAGTCTGATAAGAAAGCTTATTATTGAGTCTATCGATCACGATCAGCGGCAGCGCTAGATCCTACGAATCGAAAAATTCATATCGAATCATAATATGAATAATAATAATAATAATTCCTATTTAAACAATTTACAGATACCTACGAGTAACTCTCGAGGAACGCAGATCTTGCGGATCTGACGAACGGGAAGCACCGGATCTAACCGACCCTCGATCTGTGAAACACGAGTACCTTCATAAAAATATATTCTCGAATCAATTTCATAATCAAATCTCAAATAAATAAGCAAAAACACTAAAAATACTAAGCATTTTCATATTAACGGGCTCGATTTGGGGCTTTCGGGTCAGAATTTGACAAAACAGATTGTGGAATCAGACTCAAGACATCGAAAAAAATCAAGATGGAGGTTTTCAAAAAAAGTCAACGCCAATCAACAATCAACTGTCAATGGTAGGTCAACAGTCAATGATTGACTGGTTCGGTTTGGGTCAGATTGGGCATGCAAGTCAGATCGGGTCGTGTCGGGTTGGGTTAGCCCATTATCAAGCAATCCACCAGGCGGTGGAACTTCCCCACGCGTAGGGGCGGCACGTGGGGGCGCCTTCGAAGGTCGGAAAAATTACGAAATTTTTTATGTATTTTTGAAGGGTTTTTAGACACTTACCAAGCTCGGTTCACAACGGTGAACGGCTGAGAGCTCAATTTCAAAACGTCGAAAACTTTATCTTCCTTACCATCTCACACGCTAGCGACAACGGAAAAAATGTGGACTCGAAACGACGCAAGGAACATGATGGTGCGGGAGGTGTAAAAAATGGAGCAATGGTCGACGACGAAACGACGATTGAAGTTTCTTTTGCTAAAAGAGAAAAGCTTGAAAAGAGAGAAAATGTGTTTCCAAATGAGGAAGTTTTTTGGATTTGGGGGATATATAATCCCTAAAAAGAAAATGGTAAAATTACACTTTAGGTCTTCTAGTTTTTTATATTTTCTAAATTTGGATATGGATTTAATCAAAACTTCACTTTGGCTCCCAAATTTAGTTCAATTTCAATTTAATCCTCGAAATAATTTAAAAAAAAATTAGGCCCTAATTTAGAGTGTGACAAGATAAATACTTTAAACATACCTTAGTTTATTATCCATGAAGCCCATGGCAATATATAGGAAAAGGGGGAAGGAGACAACTTTTTTTCTCTAGATTTTTCATGAGAAATATCTCATGTACACATGGCTTAATTTCTAATTAAAATGAAATTTAAATTCATTTTATTCTAAAAGTCCAATTTGCCATTAATAAGTCTTAATAATTACCCCAATGCCATCATTTTTATCTCAATTTTAATAACATTAAATAAATATAAAAATCTCATTTATTAATTTCTATCTTTGCCCTTTCAATTTTCTAGATTTTCAATTTAATTACTAAAATTCACTATTTCACTTTAACATGGATAATCCATTTAGTTCCCCTATTCCTTGTTAAATTCTACTGATTAAAAAATATAATTATAATATTTCTACCCCACACTATCAACCTTTAAATTTTTGTAAACTTTCGATTTAATCTGATTATCCATCGAATTTTATTGCTTCAAAACTTTTTACACAAACTTCGGATCAAAATATGAATTTCATAAAGAATCCATTTTTAAGGATAAACTATTTATTTATAGAATAAAATTTCTTTTTGAGAAAACTAATACTTTGGTCCTGGAACTTTTCCTAAGTTTTTACTTTACCACCAAACTTTCAAAAATTACATTTTAGTCACTAGTCCAAATTTTGGGTATTACAATTAATATTTAAAATTAGAGGTGTTCAAACGATTCATTCGACCACCGATCGAATCGAATTATATTAACCAAATTAGTCGATTTTTTCTTTAACCTTTAATCAAACCGATTTTTTCAAATATTAATTGAACCGAACTTTATTTAATTTATGTAAATCATTTTCTATAAAATTAATTATAGTGTACCAAACAATTAGTGAAAATAGTTTACACAATATCATTAAAACATCGTAAATAAATTTCAAAATCTATTTTCTAAAAAATATAATTTATTTTACGGAAAATAATTTTAGATAATTCATTTTGCATAAAATAATTTCCCAGATAATTTATTTTACCTATATTATTTTTCAAAAAACTAATTATAGTCTATAAATATATCCTTAATAAATTTAAAATTTAAATTAATGCAATTCATTAACCAACTCCAACAGCTCTAGTCTAAATTCAAAAACCATATTATAGGATTATAATTAATGTAGTAATAAAACTTCGTCGTGTAACGTATTTTTCCTTTTTTTTTGTTCAAAATATAATGTGACCGTTAATTAAAAAATATAGAGAAAAAGACGCGAGTACAAATGTATACCCCACTCTCATCACTCTCTTTGCCTCTGCCTGTGCAGCTTTGCTGCAGTGTGATTGTCTTCTCCCTTTCTCTCTGTACTCACACTCTCTGTATCCCACTCTCTCTCATTTCTTATCCCCCAACCCAAATTTCGAAAGCCAAAAACACCGCATACGGCGCACCATTTGGGTTTTCTTGACCGTCGGAGCTGGTGGTTACTATTGGTAGCTGCAGGGTTCACTTTTTTTCATCTAAAAATGGGGTGTGCCCAGTCTAGAATCGAGAACGAAGAATCAGTGGTTCGTTGCAAGGACCGGAAGAATTTGATGAAAGATGCGGTTGTGGCTCGCAACGCCTTCGCCGCCGGTCACGCTGGTTACGCCATTTCGTTGAAGAACACCGGCGCTGCGTTGAGTGACTACGGTCATGGAGAAGCCGAAGAGCCTCTCGAACACCAGCATGAGATTCCTCCTCTTGACGCCACTCCTCAGCCACCTCCTCCGCCGCCTATGATGGACAACCTTCCTCCGC
Source organism: Hibiscus syriacus (assembly GCF_006381635.1). NCBI lineage: Eukaryota > Viridiplantae > Streptophyta > Magnoliopsida > Malvales > Malvaceae > Hibiscus > Hibiscus syriacus. The sequence goes on along the minus strand of NW_024062866.1, from coordinate 170,996 downwards.
CTCCTCCGCTTCCTAATTTCTCCCCTAGTCCCGTCCCGCCCATCCAACGCGCCGTTAGCATGCCGGAAATGCCCATCAAGAGTCGTAAGGAGTTCGATGCTTCCCTAGCCATTGAAGAAGAAGAAGAGGAGGAAGAAGACGAGGAGGAAGGAGAAGAAGGGCATCATCTAGAAAACGAGGTGCTTGAAAAAAATCACAATGAAGGGCCTCACAGGGAGGAGATAACGGCATCAACGACATTGGAGAACAACAATGTGACCCGCCGCCCGCCGCCGATGCCGGAAGCTAAAAACATGGCTTGGGATTACTTCTTCATGGTCGATGATAACATGCCGGGTCCGAGCCTGGATTTGGACAACAATCACAACGAAACCGACACCCGAAATGCCAATGCTTTGGAGAACAATGTCACCGGTGTGGGTTTTACCGGTGAAAATGAGATTGAGCCCAAGACGCCGGAGAGAGTGACGGCAATGGCAATGGCAATGGCTATGGAGATGGATGATGTGAAAGGGAAGCAACCGATAGAGATCGAGCATTCTAAAACGGCTCCGGCCGATTTCAGGAGAGTGGTGAAGGCCGTTTCTGGTGTGAATTTGATGCTGGTTTTAAATGAGATCGACGACCATTTCTTGAAATCCTCAGAGAATTCTCAAGAGGTTTCTAAGATGCTCGAGGCTACTAGGTTGCATTATCATTCCAATTTTGCTGATAATCGGGGTAATCTGCTTGGTCCTTAAGTTACTTTGATGATTGCTAATTTGCTAATGCATTTTTTACTGAGACAATTCGAGTTTTCGAGGGTCGAGTGCCATAAAGGTAGCTTAGATCTTTATACTTAATGTGAAAGCTTGAAGCTTGAAACCTTAAGCAAAAGAAAATTGTGTTTTTGAATGATCTAATGGACTTTTTGTCTAAAAGGTGGCTTTACATTTAGATCTTGATGTCCTTTACCTTTACATGTTAGAATCAGGCCTTGACCTAGATCTTTATGCTTTATTCTTTAGGAAAGAAAATGAAAATAAAAAAGAAAAAGCTGCAATTTTTTATTGTGTCAAATGGTGCATAATTGAACAGTTGTTTCTTCTTTTGTGTTATTTGGATGGGTGAAAGACACCGTGTTTCCGGTAGAGAAATGCTTTAATGTATAATGATCAGACATATTAATCATGGTAATGAGTCGGCTGATTGCAGGACATATTGATCATTCTGCGAGGGTAATGCGTGTCATTACATGGAATAATTCTTTCAGAGGTATGACGAATGGTGAAAACGGGAAGGATGAATTTGATTCAGAACAGTACGAGACTCATGCCACTGTTTTGGATAAGTTGCTAGCATGGGAAAAGAAACTTTACGATGAAGTAAAGGTATGCCTTTAGGTTTTCGGTTTATCTGTTCTGTGCTTTTCAATGGCCGGCTGCTTTCCATGGCAATCTGTGTAGATGATAGACATGTTAATATATATATTTGGCATAAACATCGTTGAACTATTCTTGTTCTTGTAAAATTTGGTACCTAATGTAGCAAGGAGAGCTGATGAAGCTCGAGTATAAAAGGAAGGTGGCTTGGTTAAACAAGCAAAAGAAACGTGGAGCTAGCGCTGAATCTTTGGAGAAAACGAAAGCAGCTGTAAGTCATCTACACACGAGGTATATAGTTGACATGCAGTCCATGGATTCAACGGTGTCTGAAGTTAACCAGTTACGTGACGAGCAGTTGTACCCAAAACTTGTTACGCTCGTTGATGGGTAAGTTTTGCTACGAAAGTATCAGTAGGTTGTATATTGATTCTCTCATTTCTATGTGATATCTTTTCTTCATAAACGTGTCTGTTACTTTTAGTGTTGCTCGAAGTATCGGATTAAGAAACCGACTTATTGTTTACTCTCCTTGCACTTAAGCATTTGAACATCATGAACCAAATTCAATCATGACCGCAAAAGTCGACATCCAATTTTGCAGGATGGCGAACATGTGGGCAAGCATGTGCATACATCATGATAGCCAACTCAAGATTGTTGAAAAGCTTAAATCTCTTGACGTTGCACTCGCATCCAAAGAAACAACGAAGCAACACCATGATCGCACCGTCCAACTTCATAATGTAGTCCAAGAATGGCATTCACAATTCGATAAGCTCGTGACTCATCAAAAGCAATACATCCTAGCTCTCAACAACTGGTTAAAGTTGAATCTCATCCCTATCGAAAGCAGCTTGAAAGAGAAAATCTCATCTCCTCCACGAGTTCCAAACCCTCCGATCCAACCACTCCTCCACGCCTGGCACGATCATCTCGAAAAGCTCCCCGACGAGGTTGCTAAATCCGCCATCTCTTCATTCGGCGCCGTGATAAAGTCCATTATCATTCATCAAGACGAAGAGATGAAACTAAAAGAAAAATGCGAGGAAACCCGGAGGAATTCTTGCGCAAGAGCCAGGCATTCGAGGAATGGTATCACAAGTACAGGCAACGCAGATCCGCGTCAGATGAAATAGATACAGAAAGAGGCGAAGACGCCAACACCAAGGATCCCGTCTCCGAAAGGCAATTCGCAGTCGAGAGCTTGAAAAAGAGGTTGGAAGAGGAAGTCGAAGCTCACAGAAAGCATTGCATTCAAGTACGAGAGAAATCTGTAGGAAGCCTTAAAATCCGATTGCCGGAGATATTCCGTGCTTTGTCGGATTATTCCCATGCCTGCTCCGATGCTTATGAGAAGCTGAGGGCTGTCACTCGTTCACAAAACACAGATGGCGCCCCTTTATAATTATATATACATATATGTATTGAACTGCAGCTCTTAGGCTGGATTATTGTTCTTGGCAATGCAATGTAGTAATCTATTGTTTATCTTTGCTATCTTTTTGGAACTTGATTGTGTTCGTATCATTGCTCATGAATGTTAGTTGAAGTGGTCAACATCAAGCTTACTAATTTTGTGATTCTAAGCTTTAATGATTTGTTCTTTTGAAATATGAGAAACCTTATTGGATATAATGAGTTTACTTTTTGTATTTGCAGGGACAACATTAACTATGATGTGGACATAATACCTTACCATCAAAACTAGATTTACAGTGTTCTTGGTAGGTATCGTAAAATAATTATTATTATTATTTGAGGTATCGAATTCAATCATCAATAATATTAATGGTGTGAGCGTTTAATGTCAAATGATTGAGAGAATATATATTTTCTTATACTTATCCAGATTAATATTGATACTCGATTAGTTAAATATTCACCCTATTTTACCATTGATTAGCATTTGATTTCTTAAAATGTCCAGCCCCATGTCTGGATTAGAGATAACTTGTTGGTCTTCGAGGTAAAGCTTGAGCAATAAATTATTGAACCCGAGATATTATGTTTGCAGAAGCATGTTGGAGTGTCTCTCGGTTTCTGCTCTTCCTGCTGGTAAAATTATTTGGGTAAATTACAATTTTCATCATTAAACTTTAATCTCTCTCATATTTTGTTCAATGAATTTAACAGTTTTCAATTTTCTCATGAATTAATACATTTGATTTTTTTGTCACTGAATTTCATTCTCTCTCCTACTTTGGTCACTCCGCCGTTAAATAGTTAACATGCTAAAAATAACTCAGTTTAAAAAAATAATTTGTTTACCAAAATGATATCATTTTGCATCTATATAACAACTCATTTTAACGTCGTTAACTACTGAAAGGACGAGTGATAAAAAACCTCAATTTATTAAGTTTAGTGAAGAAATTAAAAAAGAGATTTAAAGTATATTGCATGAAATAGGATAGAAAATAAAGTTCAAAATTCATAATTTAACCTATAATTTTACAATCTCAAAGCAAAGTGAAACAACACATCACAAAACAAGACAAAAAGAAAGAAAACATGGAATGTCTTCAACTTTTAAAATATAATTTGCAAGTAGACGAAGATGCCTTTTATTTCCCATTTCTTCACCATTATTTCACTAGTGGAAGACAACATGATCAAAAAGCAAAGAGAATCTTTGCTGTATTTAGTGTTTATCTTCTTTATAACTTGTGAACGAGGTAGTTGTGATGTACGACAGTCTAATATAAGGTTAAGGAAAAAATTTATCAAAAATATTAATATTTTTTTAATATTTCCGGTATAACATTATCTAAAATGTTATTTTTTCTTTCAAAAATATTAATTTCGCTACCTAAAATGAATATTTTCGATATTAACATTTCCGATAGAAAAAAATAACATTTTAAGTAGCATTCAATATTATCGCAACCGCCCTTCGGTTGAGCCCCGAAATTGGGATTGGACTTGAAAAGTTGTGGATTGGAGCCGCCACCGATCATTTATTTAAAAATAAATGGGTTGACCGGATACCTTATAATTTACCTGATCTGCGTCTTACCAAAGATGTGTCGGATTCGGGAATCGGTTACAGTCAAGGAAGGATTAGCACCCTTGAACTATCCTTTCGGTACTACGTAATTTCCAGTTGTCTTTAGTTAAGAAAAATGTAAATTTAAATTAAGAGGTAAAATAGCGATCTCGACTACTTAAAATTGATTGATTTGAAAGTGAACATTTTAAGAGTCAAAATGTGTATTAGAAAGGGTGATGAAAATAACTTAAACTTGAAAAAATAAAGAAAATAAAATGAAGAAAAAAAAATAACAATAAATGATACACCAAAAATAACATAATCGACATGGAGATATAGAACATGAAGGAAATAAGAATGAAGACAAGTATGACAACATATGATAAGGTAAAAAATGAGAGAATAAAGAAATAAGAAAATAAGACACAATAAAACGAAAAAAAAGAAAAGAATAAATAAATAAGGAAAGCATAATAAAAGTGAAATAAAATAATATATGCAAATGTGAATAATAAGAATCAAATAAAACATACATATGTATATATAAAAAAAATGTAAAATAGTATCGTATAAAGTAAATAAATAAAATTAACAAAAACATATAATAATATAATACCATATATATAATAGCTAATATGAGAGAGAGGGAAAAAATATATAACAATAATAGAAAAACTAAATAATGAAAATAAATATAATAATAAAAAAGTAAAGAATAATAAGATAAAATACAGAATATACATATATATGTATATATATATAGTATAGCATATAGGTAAAATAATAATATACTAATAATAATATATACGAGAGTTAAAAAAAACTAATGATAATATAAAATATATATAATGCTAATAGTAATATCTATATATATATATATATATAATTAAATATTATAATATTTGGAAAAAGGAATTACAGGGAAAAGGACCAAATTGGGAGATAGACAAGTTGGGTGCCAAATTCCGAATAAAACAAACACGAGGAAGCTCGATTTGGGGTCAAATTAGGCTCTTAAAGAGTTAAGGGGACGAAAAGGGTGATTTCTCCAAATTTATTAAACACGCGGACCCCTGAACAGGGTCGGGTCGAGACGGGGTCGGATGGGCCAATTATAAAGGCCAAAAAAAAAATTTTAAACTCTCATTTTCTCTTCAGAAAACCGAAGCCTCTCCCTTCCATTCATTTCTCTCTCGCCTGTTCTTCATATATGAAGAACACGGCGGGTTTCCAGAATCCGGTAACCATACGCCGCCTCGCCGCCGCCGTTGAACGGCGACGACCACCGTTCATCGGCGGCAAAACCTAAAAAAAATTGGTTTTTCTGAAAGCCCTTCTCTCGCACGTTTTAAAAATCAAAGTATTTTTTCCAACCAAGCCTCGGGGAACCGTAGATCTAAGAGAGAATATCACGGTTCCCTTGTGTTCATCGGCCCCAAATCTTCTGTTTTTTCGAGTAAAACGACAAGGACATAATGCATGCAAGGTAAAGAAGTAAGAAAGGTATAAACTTTCACCTTTTTATTTCTTCTTGAAACGTTTACAAGGCTCGTTTTTTTCGCTGAGTAATTTCCTGTGTGTGCTCTCGTGATTTCCAGTATTTTTTTGTGTGTATCCTCCCCGGATCATGTTCACTTTACATGTATTTATAGTCTAAGAATACTAGTCTCAGTCCCGATTTTCTAGCATTTTATTTGGACTAAATCACTGCTTGGTTGGTTGTGGATGTATCCTTGTAACACACGTCGTTGTTTTGTTGAACATGCGAGAAATGACTGTGAAGGAGGCGTGCGGCCGTGAAACTCGGGAGTCGTTGGAGAGGCTGCAAGCTGTGGTGTCCTCGAGCGGCTGGAAACAAGGGATGCGTGGCTGCTGGTGAGGGGCGTGCTAGGGTTTGGAAGCATCAGAAACGAATTGTTGAGCCCGGGTCACTTGGGCCATTTTATTTGCGTGTAATTGGCCTGTAAATATGATAAAACAATTTGTAAACATATATATATACGTTAAATAATCATATAAATGTGTGACGAATTATGTGTCTACAGCTGCCCCTCTTTGCTCATTATCGTGTAACGAAAGTGGAGCAAAGATTACAAGACACAAATTTTGTCTATATCAAACATCCTCTGTCGTAGAGTTGAAATCCGAGTTACGTTCAATATCCTCCCGCGTGAAGTTGAACTGGTTCTGAAAACGTTGTGGGAAATTGGGTTGAGATTGGAAACGGTCCCTTCGTCGTGAAGTTGAACTTGTGTTGTCCGGAGTCCAATATCATTCGTTGTGAAGTTGAAATTGGCTCTGAAATTGAGAAGTTGTCGGTTGACAGTCAGCGGTCCCTTCGTCGTGAAGTTGAACTTGCGTTGTCTGGAGTCCAATATCCTTCGTTGTGAAGTTGAAATTGGCTCTGAGATTGGAAAGTTTTGAAGTTGAACTTGCGTTGTCTGGAGTCCAATATCCTTCGTTGTGAGTTGAAATTGGCTCTGAGATTGGAAATTTTGTTGACAAGCAGCGTCCCTTCGTCGTGAAGTTGAACTTGCGTTGTCTGGAGTCCAATATCCTTCATTGTGAAGTTGAAATTGCTCTAAATTTGAGAAATGTTTGTTGACAACCAGCGTCCCTTCGTCGTGAAGTTGAACTTGCGTTGTCTGGAGTCCATATCCTTCGTTGTGAAGTTGAAATTGGCTCTGAATGGAGAAATGTTTGGGACAACCAGCGGTCCCTTCGTCGTGAAGTTGAACTTGCGTTGTCTCGAGTCCAATATCCTTCGCTGTGAAGTCGAAATTGGCTCTGGGTAAAACCTGCAAAGATATGCATATATGCGATGGTATGGATGTCATGCTCTTAGGTATGCCTAAAATGTATGGGCAACATATGTTATTCTGGGCTCTGGAGAGAAATCTTGATTTCCGGTGGCCTGTCATTGTTGACTCTTGATTTTGAAGGCTTGAAGTTCCGATTTCTAATCTTGAATTCTTCAAATGTTTGAATCTGATGTGCACATTTTTTTTTTGGAGCTGCTCCTCAACCATCTCAAGCACGTGCATGAGCCTTGATCGGCTTCTGGGTACCTGTACTTTTCAATGAATCTTTGTACAGTAAATGCGATCTTTCATAAAAATAAATAAACCATAGGTTTAAATCTAATTCAAGATGCTCAAAAGGTTGGAGGAAAGATGGTCTTATTCATAAGGGAGAAGAACATAATACATGGCAACATTCTAGAAAACGAATATACAATGATGTAAATGAACGTCTTAGATCTCGATAATGTGGGCACTTCTGAGCTGATAAGTCGTTTGGTGACTTGAATGCAGCCTTTGCCAAAGGATTTTGAAAATGCGACAACGTTTGGGAGTGTGACATTTCTCCGATTTATTGAGTTTGTAGAAGATTCCTGTGCCGGATGTTTCCATTGCTAATATCCAATCGCCCTTTCCGGGTTTTTAACTTGGACTCATCCTTGGTTGCAAGACGCCCTTTGCGGTTTTCATCTGAACCCACCTTATTTCTCTTCTTTTATTTCTTTTCCTCTTTTTTTTTCTTTTTCAATTTGGGCGCCCTTTCGAGTTTTCCCTAAACACTTTTTTTTTTTTTTTTTTTCAACTTAGGACGCCCTCTTGGTTTTCATCCTAACGAAGTATTTCTTGACTGCGTCCGAGTTGATGGGATGTGGCAGTTCAGGTCCGTCATTTCAGCCAGACAAGGGCTCCTCCGAGAAAGCCTTTTCACGACATAAGGTCCTTCCCAATTTGGCGTCCATTTTCCTCGGAAATCTTTCTGGACTGGCCAAATTCTTTTTAGCACTAGATCCCCTTCACGGAATATTCTCGGGCGCACCTTTTTATCATGTGCTCGGATCATTCGTTCTGATAGATTTGACCATGATGGCTTTCAGTCTTTTTCATCTATCAGATTAAGCTGATCATATCTGGATTGTGCCCACTCTGCATCATCCAGTTTGACTTCTGACAAGACTCTGAGAGACGGAATCTCAATTTCAATGGGTAGCACTGCTTCCATTCCATAGGCTAGTGAAAATGGAGTTGCCCCAGTCGAGTTCATACCGAGGTTCGATAAGCGAAAAAGCAAAAGGCAACTTCTCATGCCAGTCTTTGTAGGTTTCAGTTGTTTTCTCCACTATCTTCTTAATATTTTTGTTTGCTGCTTCTACTGCTCCGTTCATCTTTGGTCTGTAAGCAGTGGAATTGTGATGTTTTATGTTGAACTGTTCGCAAGCAGCACTCATCATCTTATTGTTCAAGTTTGTTACGTTATCGGTGATAATCCTTTCAGGTAGACCATATCGACATATAATTTCTTTCTTCAGAAACTTGCAAATAGTGGATTGAGTGACACTGGCGTAGGACGCAGCCTCTACCCATTTCGTGAAATAGTTAATTGCTACGAGAATGAAACGGTGACATTCGAAGCCTTTGATGGATTTGCCCGATAACGTCCATGCCCCACACAGAGAAAGGCCATGGTGATGTCATTACATGAAGCGGATGGGTGGAACATTTATCTTGTCTCCATAAATCTGACATTTATGACATCTCCTAGCATAGTTGATGCAATCACTTTCCAGTGTGGACCAAAAATATCCGCATCTCATTATTTGTCTTGACATCGTATGCCCATTTGCATGTGCTCCACAAACCCCATCATGTACTTCTTCCACTATCATTTTGCCTCTTCACATCGACGCACCTTAACAGAACTTGGTTATGGCTTTTCTTGTATAAAACCTCTCTGTCAAGGACATATCCGCTGCCAACCTTCTAAGGATTCTCTTCTCGATTTCAGTGGTTTTTTCTGGATAACTCCGATGCTTGATATACTGCAGAATGTCGTAGTACCAGGCTTAGTATTTTCACTTCTTCAATTTGGTAACAATGAGCTGGGTACTCATACGACTGCATGTTGATTGGCATCATTTCAGACTCCCCCAACCCTGAATGCGGCTGCCAATGTAGCTAAAGCGTCAGCCATTTGATTTTCTTCTCTAGGCACGTAGTGGAAGGTGACTTCGTCAAATTCTTCGAGTAGATCCAGCACTAGTCTCCGGTATTCTAACAGTTTTATATCCTTAGTTTCCCATTCTCCTCGGAGCTGATAGATTACTAAGGCTGAGTCTCCATACACCCGCAAAGTCTTTATATTTTGTCCCAGTGCAGCCCGAATTCCCAAGACACAGGCTTCATATTCTGCCATGTTATTGGTACAATCAAAGTTCATCTGCTGGTAAAACGGGTAGTGACTCCCTTCTGGGAGACTAGATTGCCCCGATGCCATGTCCTAGTGCATTTGATGCCCCATCGAAGTGCATCTCTCTCCAGGAACTGTCCTAAAATGCTTGCTTCCTCTACAGATATGGCCATTAAGTCTTCGTCTGGAAATCAAAGTCCAGTGGCTCATAGCTCTCATCAGTTCTGCTTGCCAAAAAATCGGATATGGCGCTGCCTTTTACCGCTTTTTGGCTCACGTATTCGATGTCAAATTCAGACAAAAGCATCTGCCATCGGGCTAACCTTCCGGATAGAGCAGGTACACCCATCATGTATTTTAGTCTAACTTGGAAATCAGCCAATGGTGTGATACAACATGTATTGTCGAAGTCTTTTTGTAGCCCATACTAGGGCACAACAAACCTTCTCAATAGGAGGATATCGGACCTCGCAATCGGTGAACTTCTTGCTTAAGTAGATGGCTCTTTCCTTCTTCCCAGACTCGTCGTCGTGTTGACCCAGGACACACCCCATGGAGCTCTCGAATATGGAGAGACAAGAATAGAGGTTTTCCTGGGATAGGGGACATCAAGACAGGAGTGCGAGATAAGTACTCTTTTACCTTCTCGAATGCATCTGACAGTTTTCATCCCATGCCCCAGGGCTATTTTTCGAAGAAGGCGAAAGATGGATCACATTGTCGGTTAACTGAGATATAAACCGAGCTATGTAATTCATCTTCCTAAAAAACCTCGGACCTCCTTTTGTGTTTGTGGTGGAGGTAACTCTGGATAGCCTTGACTTTATCAGGATCAACCTCAATGCCTTTTCTACTGACTACAAGCCTAATAGCTTCCCGATGTCACCCCGAAGGTGCACTTGCTAGGATTCAGCCGTAACTGAAATTTTCTCAATCTCTGGAAGAGCTTCTCAAATTCTCGACATGTTCATTCTCAGTTTGTGCCTTGACAATCGTCGTCGACATAAACCTCGATTTCTTTGTGCATCATGTCGTGGAACAGGGTCACATAGCTCTCTGATGTTGCCCCAGCATTCTTCAATCCGAAAGGCATCACTTTGTAACAGAAAGTTCCCCATTGTGACGAAAGTGGTCTTCTCCATATCTTCAGGCATCTTGATCTTGTACCCCGAAAATCCGTCCATGACGAAAAGTATGCGTTCCCGGCCGTATTTCCACCAGAGTGTCTATGTGGCAGAGGAAAGTTGTCCTTGGGACTGGCCTTATTAAGGTCCGGTAATCGACACACATGCGCACTTTCCCGTCCTTCTTCGGCACAGGCACTATGTTGGCCACCCACTCAGGGTATTGGTACTTGGAGAAAACCGGCATCAAATTTCTTCTTGACTTCCTCCTGATCTTAAGGAGCATTTCTGGTCGCATTCTTCTCAGTTTTTGCTGCACAGGTTTGAATTCTGGTTTGATTGGCAGTTTGTGAAACTACCATATCCGTGTCTAGTCCCGGCATGTCTTGATACCCAAGCAAACACATCCTACTCCTGAAGTAAGACTATCAGGATTTTTTCTTGCTTCAATCGAAAGTTTTGCCGATTTTGACCTCCTTTCGATCTTCCTCAGTGCCCAAATTTAAGATTTTGATCGCCTCCTCATGTGGCAGTATTTGCTTTTCTTCTCTTTCTATCATTCTTCAACAATTCGGTAGGCAAGTTGTATCCTCCTCATTATCACATTCTCAAATTCCCCAAGACAAATGGTTGTTTCAAAATCCACCTCCGGATCAGGATCATCAGTGCCCACATTATCGTTATCTGGGAACCTGAAAGGAGGAAGATTGATGTGTGAGATATATATCCCACACGGAATGGTCAAGAACTAACTTGAGAGTAACTGGAAATGAGTACTGGAATGAAGGAGATAATGAATAAAGAAAAATTTGTTTGCCATGGAAAAGAAAAATGCATCCTTTATTAAACTTAAACAAATTTATTCACCCTTACAAAAGATCACCTATTGCCCCGGGTATAGGCAAATAGGGATAGTTCGAATTTACTCTGAAAGATTCTTGTAAACACAGGTAGTTCTTCCACCGACCAACTGCTAGGCACGAACCCATGTGGCAGAAGGCATATCCCGGATCTATCTCCGTTGTCAACATCTTCTGTGGTCACGGCATTTAATGTTCAGATCTTCCAGAGCCGTTTCTAACTCGGATATGGTGGTCTCAACACATAACCACCTGACTTGAATGTTCTGAAAAGCGGCGGGAATGTCATGGGCTTCCATTGAAATTCGTTCCCAGTCAATCTGGCCAATCTTCTCTCCCGGTTCTTTGGATCTCCTTTCTCTTTTCATGATAACTGGGCTGAAAACCGAGCCCAAATTGGTCTAGTTTTGGGATAGGAAGGGCAGGATTGATCATTCCTTGCAAATATTTCCCAAAACCTCTCCCTTCTGGCACTCGGCCTAGGTTTGCTTGATCTCATCCTTGTGCTTTGGAGAGTCGAGGTCTTGGATTCTCTTTCCTTCTGCCACGAATGTGGCATTCACAACTCCAGGGAGCGGAACGAACATTCTACCGCTTCCCGTACTTCGATGTATGGAGCCTCTGTGGTCACGCTTGCCACGATATCTTCCTCAGCGTTGACAATTACTAAGGCCCATCAATGACAATTTAACTTTCTGGTGCAACGTGTAGGGTATGCACCTGCTGATGAATCCACGCCACGGCCTTCCAAAAGACAGCTATAGGATGATATATCACAAGGAACTCACATCATAGGTGGCTGGTCCAATGGTCAATGGTATCTCGATCTTTCCGATTACCTCTCTTTGGTCCCATCAAATGCTCGGACCACATTCTGACAAGCTCTCATATGAGAGGTATCTATTGGTAGCCTCTTCAATGTAATCAAGGCATCACGATCAGGCTGAACCATTATCGATTAAGACACTTGGTAAAGCGTGCCCCTTACAGTAGGTAATGTAACGCCTTCGTTCGGCCTCTTCCTCCTGATGGAATCTCATCATCTGAAAACGAGATGAGATTATCAGCTTGGATATTGTTCACCAGTCGATCCATTTTACTGACTGGTATGTCTTGTGGCACGAACGTTTGATTAAGGACATTCAACAACGCTTCTCGGTGTGCTTCCGAGCTTAAAATAGTGCTAGCATTGAAGTACGTGTAGGTAAGTTATGGAGCTATTCTACAATGTTGTACTCGCTGTGCTTCAAGATCTTGAGGAACTCTTTAGCTTCTTCTCCTTTATAGGTTCATTGACGACTAGCACATCTTCTTTGAATGGCTCCAATGGTTTTTGCCCCATCTTACTATTACCTCCTCCGGAAGTACTCACCTGACACTCGTACTTCCAGGGCACTTGTTGATTGTCCTTATATTGAAAAGGCCGAGGTGCGGAGATTACCACTTTGGCTGGTGTTGTCACTGTCATACTTGCCTTAGGGGTAATTATCAAAGGACTACCCCTACCAAATTTTCTATCTGATGATTCTCCGGTGGCACAAACATCTGCTTCCAAGAATCTAAAATTTCTTCATAAACTCCAGCTCCTTTGATCCATCATGAGCTGGACTAACAATCTGAACTCCGGCAATCTTGCACTTTATGCCCTTCTTTGTTGTGGTAATAACAATGATTACCGTCTTCATTTTCTGTCGTATCTGGATATGGTGCAAGAAATCCTGTCTTTACCATTTGGCTCCATACCCAAGACAAAGGAGATTTGATTTCCGAAACACTTGATTTAATTCTCCTTCCCCTTTCAGTAGTAATGGCATTGATTCCTATCTCCTGATGATTGGGCAAGGGATTCTGGGCGACGTTTGGTGCTCCGGAGTTGAAAGTGATCAAATTCTTGTTTCTCATTCTTTGCACAAGTCTCTTGAATGCGAGACAACTTTCAATCGAATGCCCCTGCACACCGCCATGGTATTCGCAGTGAGCGCTCTCGTCATACTATTTCGGGTAAGGGGATTTATTGGATTCGTAGGATAAGGCGACACTGCATGAGTGTCGAAGAGCTGTTGGTATAATTCTTTATACGTCATGGGAATGGGGTCAAATTGCTCCCTTTCCCTTTCTCTTCTCGGTTCTCTCTGGTTCTGTCTAGAAGTACCGGATGGTACAGCTGCTGTGGAATTTGAGCTTGAGATCGTAACTCCCTTGCTGACACTGTAGGTGTTTACATTGTTGATCTCTCGCTCTTTGTTCTTCATGGAAGGTTTTTTACTGGAGTCTCCTCCCTCAATCTTTCCTTGTTTAATGGCCAACTCGATCATTTCACCGGCCATGACCAAATCTGAGAAACTTCCCAACGTGATTGCTACCAAGTGCCCGAAGTAAGGTGCCTCTAAGGTCTGTACAAACAGCTTTCTTGTTTCCTTTTCATCCAAGGGCGATGAACTTGCACAGATAAATCCCTCCACTCTGTGCGTACTATCGGAAACTCTCATTGTGTTTCTTCTCTAGGCTTTGTAACATGACCCGGTCTGGTCTCATATCGTTGATATGCTTATACTGCTCCAAGAACTTGGCTAAGTCTTTCCACGTCTTGATATGAGTTCGGCTAAGCTGGTTGTACCACCGAATAGCTGAACCGGACAGGCTCTCTTGAAAACAATGGATCAGGATTGGTCATTCCCGCTATATCCTGTCATCTTTCGACAGAACATAGTAATATGGGCTTGAAGGTCAACTGTTCCCGTCAACTTCTCAAACTCAGGAACTTTAAAACTTTGGTGGAAGCACCAAGTCTGGAACTAGGCTTAGCTCCATTGCGTCCACTCCATAATAATCATGGTCTCCCTGGACCATCTTTATTGATCTTCTAATATTTTTATCTTTCTTCCTCTTTTAGCTTTATCTTCCTCGTCAAAGTCGGGACATGATAATCATCCGGATGAACATCAGGATGAATGAGAAGTTTGTATTTTCACAGTAGGTGAACTTTCGCTTTGGTAACGAATGAGTCCCGGGTAGTGCTGCTTTCCCTTTAGTAGCAGATGCGTCCCGGGTAATATTCCGGGTGAGAGAACCACTTGCGGGTGGTTGGTGTATGGCCACCCCCCTCGGAAGAGATGCCCCTGATGCACTAGCTTGCTGTAGACCCGACAACTTGGCTACGATTTGGTCGACCAAGGACTCCTGATTTTTCTTGATGGACTCAAGAGTACTTTCACTGTTCTGAGCCATCTTATCTTCTAGTTCCTTTTGAAGTCTTGCCATGTGCTCTTCGATCTTCTCCATTCTGGCTTCCATTTGTCTCTTTTTTGCTCGAGTATTGTGCGGGTGATGTGTATCTGATGCTTGCGGTGGTAAGCTCGTTGTCTGAGACATGTTCTGTTAGTTAATACGAATGTAAAAACATGGAAATATAAAAAACAACATGAATATAAAATGCAAGAAAGCAATGTATGATGTTGCAATTGGAGGCATTGATCCAGAAAAAGTGTTCATTATTATAAATAATCCTTATTCAGACAAAATGTTTTATCTTTTTAGAGACATAAACGATTAAAAGGTACATTTGACATAAATCCTCTAGACCCCGAACAGCTTCCAGTAGGTTGACAAGTCTTCTGCCTTCATCTGTCACTGGTTGAATGCCTTGTCGACCACACCAGCTTCCCTTGCTATACCGTGAAGAGACGGTTGCTTTTTGCACTTGATCCAGAAAATCTCGTATGGTTTGCGTCTCGGCCCTCACCATTCGTTGTGCTTGTTCCCAACGGAAACGCCATTGTAATCATCCGTCGAAAGGCACTATCTGAAGCTCGTTTGCTTGCCTCTTGAACCTATCTACAATAGCTTCTAACTCAGCTATCGTCTTGCCATCTTTCTCATGCTGTTTCTCTAAGTCAGCTACTCGAACTCTCAAGCGTTGGTTCTGATATTGACTATCTGCCAAGCGTCTTTGGGCAATCTTTGTTTGTTCTTTCCAAGCTCTCTCATCAGGCCCCTCGAACTTCCTTTTCAGGCTATGAGCTTCGTCTTTCCAGTATTCAGAGGTTACCTTCAACTTGGAGTTATCCTTGACCTTATCTTGATACCCCTTTCTCAAGTCTTCGAGCTCAAAACGGACTCTTTTTTGTTATTTTTCCAGTTTTTCTGCCCGATCTTTCTGAGAGTCGGCATCAAGCTTCCACTGATAACGTTCAGCTTCAAGTTCCTTTATCCTTTGCTTCAGCTCATTATTCACGGCTTCAAACTCGGTCTTGGCTATCTCGAGTTCAGAAGGGACATGCCTGAGATGTTCTTCCATGGTCCGGGTGTCATCACAGTCTGGCACAGGGATATTGTCATTCTTTCTCAATCTTCGCCACTCCACATAATCCGGAGTGAGCATGCTTCTGGCAGCTACAACATCCATCCGGAATACTTTCCTCCAAGAATCAGCTACTTCTTTGATCATCTTCTTATAGCTGTCGCCGTGATACTCAAACTCTGACCTAGCTAACCCGCATGTTGCTGGGACGAACTGACGTGCTCCATACTGTCTAAGTGCTAATAGCGGAGCATACCCGACTGCTCCCCAAAGTCCAAGTAAGGTCACAGTGTCGGAGTCACCACACCGAAAAAGAACATCACTGAGGAATAACCAAGGGGCTCTCAGACAATATCTCGTCTTGAAGATGCGTAAAGACCTTCATCCATTTTTCTTTCGAGGCGCCTTCATGCCATTTTAAGGTAATAAATTCACCTAGAGGTGAATAGGTGGTGCTGAAACGGCGGTAGGCAACCCCGTCAGTCTTCCAGAAGTGGCTGTGAATCCAGACTTGAAGGAGCTGAATGCACCCGGTGAATCTTCCTCTGCCAGTTCTTTGGCAATGATTGAGAGATCGAAAGGTCTCAGCCAAGATGGCTGGTGCTGGATTGACTCTTCTCGAGAGTTGTTCGTATAGCTCCACTACGGTGGCATCGATGTATCCCAAGGTCTTTGGGAATAAAATTAGACCATACAGACCTAATGCAAACAGGTCTATTGTCTTCCACTCATCGGGATGGTGCTTCATTAGTTGTTTGATATAAAACCAAGCGATTCCTTCTCCACTACCCTTACATCGAGCTCGGTCAGTTACCCATTTTTCATCCACTCCGGCAACCTTAGCTAGTGCATTTTGGAAAGGTTGACTTTTAATGTGCTTAAGGTAGGCCCGCTCGAGTTTGATGTTTTCATAATGCAGCAGTGTAGTGTACTCTTCTATGGTGGGCACCATGTCTTCTCGGTTAAAGGTGAAGCAACTGTATCCCGAGTTCCAGAACTGAACCAAGGCTCTAATTAAGGGCTCATCAATCTTAACATGAAGCAAAAGTGCAACATCACCATACCGTTGGCTGAACTTCTGTTTCACCTCATTCTTCCAACTGTCCCAGATGTCCCGGAGCTCTTGTACGTCATTCTGCTTTAGGCTGATCGAGGCGTAGCTAACCAGCTCTGACACATAGCTGTCTTGAAGACTGTCTCCCTTTTCCTTCTGAGTCTTTTCGGACCATAGTCGTACCTCAGGGTTTTTAATCTCTTGTATTACAACACCTTTATCCATTAATTCAGATTATTTGTGCGTAATGAACGTCTTTTTAGGGATCAATGGCCTCTTGTTATGATGCAAATGCTAAAAAACAAACACAAAGGTAAAAAGTTAGTAAAAGTAGAAATAAATAAATAAATGAAAGAAGAAGAAAAAAATGGCAAGGAAAAAAGCATAGGGACAAAAACATGGTTAGGTAAACAATATCCTAGGTTTTGGAATGTGGTTTTGGGGTAGGCTATATTTCTTCGAAGTCTCCTGGTTTAGGTTCTAAAAAAACGGTACCCGAGTTCTCCTTGCTGGTGCCCCCTTGGGCTTACCAGACCCTTAGTCCTAAACCCATCACAGGATTGTGTGGACTAAGTTAAACTCGAGGGGACACATTCCCTTATGTCTATGCGGAGAATAAATTCACACGAAGACATAAGGTATATGAATCCCGAAGGCTACTTGCTAGGCATATGCGGTGAATAAATTCACACGAATGCGTCGTTTTCACCCCCACTTAAAGGGTTCGGAGCTCGGGTATAGAGCCTTTGGATGAAAAGTTTGGAAAGTGGAATCATTAAAACGTCAGTCCAACTATTTACTCGAAAAAA
The DNA here is from genome assembly GCF_006381635.1 of Hibiscus syriacus. NCBI lineage: Eukaryota > Viridiplantae > Streptophyta > Magnoliopsida > Malvales > Malvaceae > Hibiscus > Hibiscus syriacus. Next base: position 153,291 of record NW_024062866.1, on the reverse strand, counting down.
AATATATAACCAAAAGTAAGTAAAAGGATCGAAATGTTACCTTAAAGTTCAAACTTACCCTTTTCGTTAAAAAGACAACTGGAAATTACCTTAGCCTGACTCACTTACCTGTGTCCCCAGCGGAGTCGCCAAGCTGTCGCAACCGCCCTTCGGTTGAGCCCCGAAATTGAGATTGGACTTGAAAAGTTATGGATTGGAGCCGCCACCGATCATTTATTTAAAAATAAATGGGTTGACCGGATACCTTATAATTTACCTGATCTGCGTCTTACCAAAGATGTGTCGGATTCGGGAGTCGGTTACAGTCAAGGAAGGATTAGCACCCTTGAACTATCCTTTCGGTACTACGTAATTTCCAGTTGTCTTTAGTTAAGAAAAATGTAAATTTAAATTAAGAGGTAAAATAGCGATCTCGACTAGTTAAAATTGATTGATTTGAAAGTGAACATTTTAAGAGTCAAAATGTGTAGAAAGGGTGATGAAAATAACTTAAACTTGAAAAATAAAGAAAATAAATGAAGAAAAATAACAATAAATGATACACCAAAAATAACATAATCGACATGGATATAGAACATGAAGGAAATAAGAATGAAGACAAGTTGACAACATATGATAAGGTAAAAAATGAGAAATAAAGAAATAAGAAAATAAGACACAATAAAACGAAAAAAAAGAAAGAATAATAAATAAGGAAAGCATAATAAAGTGAAATAAAATAATATGCAAATGTGAAATAATAAGAATCAAATAAACATACATATGTATATATAAAAAAAATGTAAAATAGTATCGTATAAAGTAAAATAAATAAATTAACAAAACATATAATAATACTAATACCATATATATATAATAGCTAAATATGAGAGAGAGGGAAAAAATATATCAATAATAGAAAAACTAAATAATGAAAATAAATAATATAAAAAAAAGTAAAGAAATAATAAGATAAAATACAGAATATATACATATATATATATATATATATATAGCATATAGGTAAAATAATAATATACAATAATACATATATACGAGAGTTAAAAAAAAATGATAATATAAAATATATATAATGCTAATAGTATATATATATATATATATATATATATTATATTTAAATATTATAATATTTGGAAAAAGGAATTACAGGGAAAAGGACCAAATTGGGAGATAGACAAGTTGGGTGCCAAATTCCGAATAAAACAAACACGAGGAAGCTCGATTTGGGGTCAAATTAGGCTCTTAAAAGAGTTAAGGGGATGAAAAGGGTGATTTCTCCAAATTTATTAAACACGCGGACCCCTGAACAGGGTCGGGTCGAGACGCGGGTCGGATGGGCCAATTATAAAGGCCAAAAAAAATTTTTAAACTCTCATTTTCTCTTCAGAAAAACCGAAGCCTCTCCCCTTCCCATTTCATTTCTCTCTCGCCTGTTCTTCATATATGAAGAACACGGCGGGTTTCCAGAATCCGGTAACCATACGCCGCCTCGCCGCCGCCGTTGAACGGCGACGACCACCGTTCATCGGCGGCAAAACCTAAAAAAAATTGGTTTTTCTGAAAGCCCTTCTCTCGCACGTTTTAAAAATCAAAGTATTTTTTCCAACCAAGCCTCGGGGAACCGTAGATCTAAGAGAGAATATCACGGTTCCCTTGTGTTCATCGGCCCCAATCTTCTGTTTTTTTCGAGTAAAACGACAAGGACATACGCATGCAAGGTAAAGAAGTAAGAAAGGTATAAACTTTCACCTTTTTATTTCTTCTTGAAACGTTTACAAGGCTCGTTTTTTTCGCTGAGTAATTTCCTGTGTGTGCTCTCGTGATTTCCAGTATTTTTTTGTGTGTATCCTCCCCGGATCATGTTCACTTTACATGTATTTATAGTCTAAGAATACTAGTCTCAGTCCCGATTTTCTAGCATTTTATTTGGACTAAATCACTGCTTGGTTGGTTGTGGATGTATCCTTGTAACACACGTCGTTGTTTTGTTGAACATGCGAGAAATGACTGTGAAAGGAGGCGTGCGGCCGTGAAACTCGGGAGTCGTTGGAGAGGCATGCAAGCTATGGTGTCCTCGAGCGGCTGGAAACAAGGGATGCGTGGCTGCTGGTGAGGGGCGTGCTAGGGTTTGGAAGCATCAGAAACGAACTTGTTGAGCCCGGGTCACTTGGGCCATTTTATTTGCGTGTAATTGGCCTGTAAATATGATAAAACAATTTGTAAACATATATATATATATATACGTTAAATAATCATATATAAATGTGTGACGAAATTATGTGTCTACAAATATTAATATTTCTGATAGAAAAAATAACATTTCAAGTACCTTTACCGAAAATATTAAAAAAATATTAATATTTTCGATATCACACTTATATCATATTATCTTTCCTTAAACATAATACTCTCTCATACGTGCGTTTTGCCATGTTTTACTCCTTTTATTCTTTTACTCCTTGCATCCTCTTCATAGAAGTCGAGTTCCAAATCTCATTTTTAATTACCTCATTTTCTAATAATTTTTTTGTTCAAATAAAAAAGGGTAAACTGTACATTTAATACATAAACTATTATTTCTGTTCTGTTTTGGTGCTCATATTTTATTTTTTAAATTGTATCTAGTTTTATTTTGGTATCCGTCGTTAAAAACTTAACGGTCATATTAATGTATCATCATTAGAATTGAGTAATGAAACCGAAAAAAAAAATCGATCCGAATCGAATTATTTGTTCAGATTTTTTAATTTTACGGTTCGGTTTCGATTCAATTTTAAAAAAAATATGAAATTTGCTTCGGTTTCGGTTTTTCTATATGGAAACCATTTGAACTGAATTAACCGATTAGAAAAATAAAATATAATAGGTAGCCAAAACACATTCATTTTAAACTTATTATAAGACAAATTTAAATAAATAAAATATTAAAACTAATAATATTTTTATAAATTTAAATTTATATATTTGTACTCTATTTAAGCTTTAATTTTATTATTTTTAGGTTGAGTTTGAAAATAGTGAACAGTCAAAAATCATCGAACTGAATCGAAAATCGTAGTTTTTATGTCATTCGTTTCGGTTGTCATCTTTTAAAAACCCGCAAAATATGATTGGTTACATATTTTAATGAAAAACTAAATCGAATCAAACCGAATACAACCCTAATCATCATAATGTAACACCACATTATTATTGGAAAATACAAAAAATATCTTATTGCCAATTCTACTAGATTTTTAACGATAAAAAACTAAATTAAAACATAAACTAAACATTATTACATATGATGTTAAGAAACAGCAACTCCGTCAAGTAAGGCCTCAAACATAGGGTTGAGTTCATTTGAACCAACTCGACCGAAAACCATAGGTTAAGTTGGTTTGGACCGACTTCCTATTTCGGAGAAAGTAGATATAAAGCCTAAAGCCTTAAGGAGATGGTTGATGGTCCTATTTTCATGTCGGGATATTTGATAAATTATTAGGTCATTTTTAAAATTAATTTAAAATTTATGATATTTATTTAAGTGGTGCATTAGCTTAAACCTCAATGTAATAAATTTTAATAAAAAACATTATTTAGATAAACTCGTCATGTGAGTGTTGTGACAAATTTATTTTATATTATACCATTTATCGTAAATCCCAAAATAAAATCTGAATGACCTAATGAGCTAATTTTTTTACACACTTAATTTGTTGGGCCAATTTGGCGCGGGATATTTCAATGAAAGCCCAACAACAAAAATCTAAAACACAAATACTAAACGTCACCGCTCAAAGAGGAGATCAGCAGCCGGCAAATTTCGCGCAAAAAAAAAACCCCAAATTCATATCACAAAACCCTAACTGCCTCAGCTAACAGCTTTCGCCTTAATTTTTCTTACCGCTTAGAGATCTCTGATTTTTATCATCTCGGCGAACACTGTAAAATCTCTTGGAACGTTCATCGATTTTGTGTTGCAGATACATAGAAGGATCGAAATCGACAAATAAACAGCGGTGATTGAGATGGAAGAGGTGGAGAAGGCGCGAACCAGTAAAAGACCTCGTATGGGGTGGGACGTGCCGCCATCTGGGCCAGAGGTTGGTTCCTCGTATAAAAAAGGAAAGGGTTAGGGGATTAGGACATAGGCAACAGCCGGAACAGAAGGGAGAAAATTAACGTAAAGGGCTATAGTTGTTTACTTGGTGTATGAGTAAGACTCTGACCTTTTTAGGGTGGGAATTGGTTTGTAGGCGCATCAAGATCCGGCGAAGATTCCGCGGTCGTCGCCGCCCAAGAGGGATGATGATCATGAAGGCCATTATGTTTTCAATCTCGGCGAAAATCTCACTCCGAGATGTAAGCTTTATTACTATAATTTTGCTTTTGTGTGTGTGTAAATATGTTTGTGGTTTAGTTTTGATTAATGCTTTGTATAATTAATGGTTTGACAGATAAAATACTTAGCAAGATGGGTGAAGGTTAGCCGACAAAGTGCTCCGCTGTGAGATCTTTTAATTTTTCTGAATCTGGTTGTGGCACTTCTCACCGAAAGTTGCTAGTGTTGTAGGCACATTTGGACGAGTTTTGGAATGTTGGGACCGTGAAACACGGGATTATGTTGCGATTAAGGTAGTTAGAAGCATTCGTAAATACCGTGATGCAGCTATGATTGAAATTGATATACTTCAGCATCTGGCAAAGAATGAAAAAGGCATCTCAGGGTACATGTCTTTCTATAATTTGTTAATGTATCAACTCTTGTTTCATCTGTGCTAACAAACACTTTTGATTACTACTTACAGCTGTGTGAAGATTCAGAATTGGTTTGATTATCGCAATCACATTTGTATTGTAAGTACTTGAGAACATTCTTTTAAACAATTTGAGTTTCATTTCAGTCATGCACGTCTCCCTACGCTTTTAAATTATGTGGCAGATATGCATGATTTACACTTAATCCATACTGACCTGAAGCCAGAAAATATTCTTCTTGTATCTTCCGAATATGTAAAGCTTCCTGGCTGCAAGGTATTTGGCCTTCTATAATTAACAATTTATGCCATTTTTTATTGGGGTTACAATGCTAATGATAATAAAAATACTTGGAATGGTACAGAGGAGTTCTTCGAATGAAGCGCATTTCAGGTGCTTTCCAAAGTCGAGTGCCATTAAGTTGATTGATTTTGGTAGTACCACATTTTATAATCAGAATCATAGCTCCGTTGTTTCCACAAGACACTACAGGGCCCCTGAGATTATTCTAGGTAACCGATTATTGTGTTCGAAAATGAGAATGTATTTTTCCTGTTTGTTTACTTGGTGTCTTTTTTTTCAGTACTCTAATTGTTGTTTTAGCACTCTTCAAGTAGTCTATCTGTTGTTTTGATGCATTTATAAATACATTGATGCAGGTTTAGGTTGGAGTTATCCATGTGATCTTTGGAGTGTTGGTTGTATACTTGTGGAACTATGCACGGTCAGTCCTGCATATCTCCATATGGATTTCGCTTTGTTTAGATGTGGAGCTCCTGATCTTATCCTACTTGTATCGTGTGTAGGGCGAAGCATTATTTCAAACCCATGAGAACTTGGAACATTTGGCAATGATGGAGAGGGTATTAGGATCTATTCCTGAGCATATGATTCAGAGGGCAAAGTAAGTCAAGCTTACTTTTTAATCTCATATATCAACTGGTTAGAATTGCATTCATCTTATCCTAAATTCGATACGATACAGCCGAGGTGCAGACAAATATTTTCGGAGAGGCTGTAGACTAAATTGGCCTGAAGGAGCAGTATCTAGGGAGAGTATCAGGGCTGTTAAGAAGCTTGATCGCCTCAAGGTCAAATTTCCTTTCATGTGTCTGCTTTTTATATGTACTTTACCTTGCTCTGATCAAAACTTGCTTTTTTTTCTTCAGAAGATGGTATCACATGTAGAGAGTTCAAGATATTTGCTTGCAGATCTGTTGGAAGGTTTATTAAAATATGACCCATCAGAACGTCTCACTGCGCTTCAAGCTCTAAACCATCCTTTCTTTGAATCCAAGTAGAAAAGAGGTTAATAATGGTTGGATATCTATGAGAGATGAATGGCAATGGCCATGAGAGCCCAAGTGCATGCAACATTTGGCAGATGGAGGAATTTTTGGTTTGAACATCTTAAGAGATGAGCGTTTCAAGACTGAATTCCTGTTTCATTGAGTAGCGATAAGCATGATGGATTCGTGTCGTGTAGCTGCTGGCGAGTTTCGGACAGTGGTTTATTGGGGGCATAAACTGTAACATTTGTGTTTATAGTAAAATCATGTTGCTGCAATCAGGATAATGTCATAATTCATAGAGTAAAATACGTAAAAACGATTCAATGCAGTGAAGTCCGACTCAGATCACATGTAAAAATGGCAGAAGTGGGATATGATCACACGCCTTCTTTCGAAGACCAGAACTTAAAGTGTGCCTTAGACCACTCGGCCATCCTGACTACTGTAGATGGTGAGGTGAGAATTTCATAAAATCACAAAATTATTCAACTACCAAGTCCCTCTATCAGAGTGAATATATCAGGTCCATCCATTACAAATATTGGTTCAAATTATTCGATATACTATTGAATGAATATTTTTTTTAGAAAAATCAGTATATTGAGATTAAATCTTAAATTTAAACACAGTTGTATGATCAAAACAAGAACTTTTTATATATCGGTGTTGAGTGGGCGTACCGAACTTCAATCATACTTGAGAATAAATAATGTTGATGAGTCGATATTACCTTGTTTTTCAATTAGTTTATCTGTTCAAAATATGAAGATGAACTGAATTGAGGAATGGTTTTTCTTTTTTGAAAAAGGTTTTGTATGATTAAGATGATACAGTACCCATACAACAAGACATCGAAATAAATTTCGTTAGAAAACCTTTCTAAACTTAGATGGAAGAGAGTGTTCTTGAACGATGCTCATACGGATTCAGTTCAAACATCATCTGATCACAACACAATCAACGACAAAATATGGATACTAAATGACCATGGCAGAGCCCACACTCTCGTCCAGAACAACCCCACTGAGATTTTAGATGACCACAAACAGCACACCAAACCGCAAACCTAGCATGTTAAATCATTAATGGAAGCGAACGAGTAAAAATAACCCAGCAGCTTTTACACTGCATAATTCTCGAACCCCACCAGCAGGCCGTTAAGAATGATTTTGAAACTAAAAAATATTAAAGGTTTTTGCACGCTTCGAAAATAAATGAGGAGTTTAATCTATACTTAGGTTATACGCATTCGGATATAGCGTATGATTTTTTTTTATTACGAGGGAAATGGAACAGATTAAAACATGTTTATACCTCTAGGTACAAAACCCCCATGCTATTTGCATCCAAGAAAAAACGGATTACCATTGGAGGGGTGTCAAAGATGATGAGCTCCCCTGTAAGACCGTAACCCATCTTCGAGAGAACATGGCACAATAGTTACTTTCGCGATAAGAATGATGGAACGTTAGAGACCAATTCCAAGCTTTAAGACTCCGAATATCCTCTATAACCGAACCCAAAAGAATAAAAGATGCGTCGACGTATCACCAGATTCAAGAAGCCGAATAATCACTTGGGCGTCTAATTCACAATCAACATTGCTGAAGCAGTATTTCCAGGCAATAACCAGACCAGTCCTTAATGCAGAGCTCCGCTTCCACACTAGAACAAACACCTAAATGAGCCGCAAATCCCATAATCCATTCTCCAGTTTCACTTCGAAGAAGACCACCCACTCCAGCAGTACCTGGTTCCCTTGGCTAGCTCCATCGGTGTTAAGCTTCACTCTACCAACCAAACAAAAATATTATATGCTCGCATATGGGAGGTACTAGTAAGTAAGAAATTATCAGGTTTATGGATTCTGACTTATTAAAATATATATGCAAAACTTTGTCACATGAATTACTAATTGTGGATTGATAAGAAAGATCACTTGAGTTATTTTGTGACAATAAAGTTGCAATCTTTTATTCCACATACAACTAAAACACCTTAAAGTCTAAGCACATAGACATTATGTTTCTAGTTGTTAAAGAAAATTCATATTGATTGTGTGTTTATAGAGCATATTGATACAAACTCATAATTACACGCTTATTTAGGAACTGCCACCTTTGGTCTTTTATGAGCACACTATTCATGCGGGTGTAATATCATTTAAGGATATTCATTTTTAGTGAGAGTTTGTAATTTTAATGCTCGTTTGTTTAAACACAATTTCAGTTACTTCAACATAAGAATAATTCTCAAATTTCGATATCAGTCAAGGAAGTTGGTCTCGGTAAGTTTTTCCTTCTTAAGGATAGATCACAATGATACAATTAAATTATTATTGACTATCTACAAAATACAAACTTTAAGTTTGATTAATAATCTCACTAAATTAACAACCCCAAATATAATACTATTAATATAATGGGTTAAAATCCATGTTTTACTCAATATTTATGTCAGTTTTAGCATGCCACTTAAAAATAAGTATGTAGGTAAGTAACTCTTACTAATTGCATCTTATACAACTCTTAAATATTTATGAGATTTTTTGACATCATATGTTCCGACATGCATAAATCTCATCTCATGCCATTAGGCCCAAACCGTTTTGATAGCCTAATTAAGTTAAACCATTTTAAACATACGAGTAGCACCATTACTCATCTTGTCTCACTAATGTAACCTAATGTACTTCTGCAGTACACATTGAGGTGATAAAAGTCTTGACAAGTGTTTTAAAAAGAATTACATTTAAACTTAAATTTTATGAGTAGCATTTCATTCACTTAGCATCACATTCTTTTGTCCTTGACAGCCGATAAGTATCAATTGAAAACTTTCTAGAATCGCATAACTATGCAACAGGTAAGATGGTAAAAATACCTTCCTAGTCCCTCTATCATAGCAAGTATATCATTTTGTCCTTGTAGACTTCATTTGCATAATTGTGACCAAGCAAAAAGCTTCCTGTGGGTGCATTTTGACGGTGTTACCAGGTGTTTGAGAAGCATGGACCAAGTTTATTTGATTTTCTAAAGGGAAATAAATACTCCCCATTTCCTGTGGATCTTGTTCGGGAATTCGGACGTCAACTTTTGGAATCTGTAGAATGTGTGGATTGTTCTTGTCTCAACATTATATCATCTTTTCGTTTCCCAACGAATCACCTTGTTCTGTTATTTGGCCTTGTTTAACGTCTCCCTACGCTTTTAAATTATGTGGCGGACATGCATGTTTTACACTTAATCCATACTGACCTGAAGCCAGAAAATGTTCTTCTTGTATCTTCCGAATATGTAAAGCTTCCTGGCCGCAAGGTATTTGGCCTTCTATAATTGACAATTTATGCCATTTTAGATTGGGGTTACAATGCCAATGATAATAAAATTACTTGGAAGGGTACAGAGGAGTTCTTCGAAGGAAGCGCATTTCAGGTGCCTTCTAAAGTATAGTGCCATTAAGTTGATTGATTTTGGTAGTACCACATTTTATAATCAGAATCATAGCTCCGTTGTTTCCACAAGACACTACAGGGCCCCTGAGATTATTATAGGTAACTGATTATTGTGTTCGAAAATGTGAATGTATTTTTCCTGTTTGTTTACCTGGTGTCTTTTTTCTCAGGTTAAACAAGAGACAGAAAGTACGCTGTAAAATATGAATCGTCAACTTGAATAACTCGAAATTTCAAGTTGCATGGTGTTCCCCGATCAATGGTGAGCAATAGGGATCCAATTTTTGGAGCAATAGGGATCGAATAACTCGAGATTTTTATTTTCTCTTTTCCTTTCTTCTTCCTTGGGATATTCCTCCATGGATAAAGCTCCAAGGAGTGGTGAGCTAGGAGCCGAAAGGAGCTAGCGAGCTAGGTGGTTCGTGGTGGCCGAGAAGAGACCTCCGGTGGCACGTCGAAGGCTTCTTCTCAACTTTCCTTTTTGCTGCTATTTTATATTTATTTGTGGGTTGTTGGAACAAATATTTTCATGACTTTGTGTTTGGATATTTTGAACCCCACCATGAACTAACTTATTTGGTGGTGGTTGATTTAATGGTTGTTTGAACTTTATTTTTAATGGTATATTTAAGTTTATTTTGGTTCTTTATTTGCTTTGCTTATGAATGCTTCACCATCTAGGCTTGTAAGAGGCATGGAAATGTCAATTTCTTAGATGAAGGTTAGGTATTAGGAAGAATCCTAAGCTAAAAATACTTGTAAGTATTCGAAAGAAACGCAAGATAAGATCCTCATAAGCAATGAGTTATAGTATTTTCAAGAGGCTTTGAACTGGAGGATTATTTTCTTGGATCAATCCCTACCATTCATTCTCTTGGAAGCTTGTCACGTGAGGATTATTTTCTTTTCATTTTATTTTTATTTACTGTTTTTACCATTTTTCATTGCCTTGACATTTCACCATACTCAACATCAAACATCCATCATTGCCTTTGCATTTCCATTTGCTACACCATCAGACCATCACTACATATCCACCAGCATACACATTTACATTGCCGTGACATTTGTATATATCAAGACTAACTATACTTAGATAGAATAGTGCATTGCTTTGGTTAGACTTTTGTAATTTCACCAAATCCCTGTGGAGACGATACTCACTCATCATTATATTATTTGAGCGATTGTGTATACTTGCACATTACTTGCGTATAATTTATAGTACTCAGAACACGCGATCATTGTGACTAAACAAAAAGCTTCCTGTGGGTGCATTTTGATGGTGTTACCAGGTGTTTGAGAAGCATGGACCAAGTTTATTTGATTTTCTAAAGGGAAATAAATACTCCCCATTTCCTGTGGATCTTGTTCGGGAATTCGGACGTCAACTTTTGGAATCTGTAGAATGTGTGGATTGTTCTTGTCTCAACATTATATCATCTTTTCGTTTTCCAACGAATCACCTTGTTCTGTTATTTGGCCTTGTTTAACGTCTCCCTACGCTTTTAAATTATGTGGCGGACATGCATGTTTTACACTTAATCCATACTGACCTGAAGCCAGAAAATGTTCTTCTTGTATCTTCCGAATATGTAAAGCTTCCTGGCCGCAAGGTATTTGGCCTTCTATAATTGACAATTTATGCCATTTTAGATTGGGGTTGCAATGCCAATGATAATAAAATTACTTGGAAGGGTACAGAGGAGTTCTTCGAATGAAGCGCATTTCAGGTGCCTTCTAAAGTATAGTGCCATTAAGTTGATTGATTTTGGTAGTACCACATTTTATAATCAGAATCATAGCTCCTTTGTTTCCACAATACACTACAGGGCCCCTGAGATTATTATAGGTAACTGATTATTGTGTTCGAAAATGTGAATGTATTTTTCCTGTTTGTTTACCTGGTGTCTTTTTTCTCAGGTTAAACAAGAGACAGAAAGTACGCTGTAAAATATGAATCGTCAACTCGAATAACTCGAAATTTCAAGTTGCATGGTGTTCCCCGATCAATGGTGAGCAATAGGGATCCAATTTTTGCTAGCGTTGTGTGGGCTGAAATTGCTAGGCTGCAAGGAACCGATACGTGTCTAAGTTCTGCCTACACTAGTCCGATGGTCAAACCGAAGCCTTAAACCGCTGTTTGGAAATGTATTCACGTTGCATGACGGGGGATGAGCCAAGTAAATGGGTGCAATACCTAGCTTGGATGGAATATTGGTACAACACGGCATTTCAGGCATCCGCAGGTATGACTCCATTTTAGGCCTTTTATGGCCGTGATCCTCCTACACTAGTTTCCTATATTGAAGGGGTTCCCTTAATCCTCAAGTTAATAAGGCTCTCACCGATCGAGATGAAATTCTACGTGAACTAAAGCACAACTTGAACCAGCTGGCTCAGTTGAGGATGAAGAATCAGGCGGATAAAAAACGCAGGGAAGTAGAACTGACTATGGGTGACTGGGCCTTTGTTCGACTTCAACCGGCATCTGTTGCTTCGCTTACACAGGCATCAAAAACTCAGTCCGACGTTTTTTGGTCCTTACAAGATCGCTCAGCGCATCGGCCCTGTGGCTTAAAAATTTGAGTTGCCCGAAACAACATGTATTCATCCGGTCTTTCACGTCTCCCAGCTGAAGCAATGCAAAGGCCGACCCCTACACCAGTTCACACCGTTGCCCTTGTTCAAGGAGTTGTCCTCCACCTCCGAGCCAAACCTTGAGGACAAGGTTTTTCCTTATTAGAAGGTTAATAGAAAAAAAATCATGCATTTTAGTTAACACTGGTGGAGATGATAATAGATTCTGTTGAAAAAATTCCTGCATTTTTAATTAATATTATTAATAGAAAAAATATAAAATATTTTTAATAAAAAATTAAATTTTACAAATTTTATTCGACTAATGCGTTATTTACCCTATCTCTAGTTAGATTCCTACTTTCTAGGATTTTACAAATATCCCTTCTCTCCATCTTAACAGTGTTTTTTTTCCCTTCAATTTTTTCACTTTCGAAATATTCAGGCACCCATTCAACAGCTTGAAATACAGTACGAACCTCAACTAAATATGTATTGTCAATATCCAATTCAAATTGCACATGATTAAGGAATTCTCCTGTCCAACTCTGCAGGACTGCTCCATCTTTAGAGTAATCATTTGTCCTCAACGGAAATTATATAACATCTGAAAATACAATTATATTAATTTATACAAGATAAAATAAATAAATAAATATTATAAATTAATTATCACCCTATTTTAAGATTTTTCCAATAATGGATCATGGTTGTAGTATTAATCGTGGTACGGTAGTCAATATAATCAATTATTGTATTACGATACTTCAGTTCCATAAGAATGCATCTCGATAAACAATTAGATTATTCACTGCTCACACCAGCTAATTCAATAATCAAATATTCTAAGTAAAATTCGCGCACAAAATTGAATCAACTTTATAGCATTATCAATCTAAATAAATTTAATTCATCATTTATTTTAAGTTTTTTTTATCAAATTTAAACCACATGTTCATATACCACAATAAATTACAAATGTAACTTCAATTCTTACTTTTTTTTATTAAAAATATACTCTCTCTATTTATTCTCTTAACTTTGCATTTTACTCAATTTGGTAATTTGATTACAATTGTTTGCAAATTCTTTCTTCCCATCAATTCCTTGACTCATTTATACTCCCATCAATATTTTATCCTAAAAATATTTTCTTTAAAATATAATATTATGAATATATATCTTACATGGTCATAGAAAGTCAAAGAATTAAAACAATTCCTTGTCATAATACTATAAATAGTTATAATAAAATTAGTATAGAAACTCGAATAACTCGACTCGAATTTCTTAAACTCGAATAACTCGACTCGAAAAAATTTCAAGTTAAGTTGGAGTTGTAAAATACGACTCGTAAACTCGAATAACTCGAAACATTTTGATTCGACCCGAAGGAATGTTCACCCTAGTATAGATAACCAATGATGCGGTGACATTGGTCAATCTTATGCCCCTTAACCTTGCAATGGGTACAAATACCATTGAATATGCGACGAACAGAGAAGCCGGACACATTCAAAATATAATCATGTCGAATCAGTTAAAGGGTATACACTACCAAGATGAATCTGATGAGATTCTTCTTAAAGAATCATCGAGTAAGCTTGATTGACGCTGGGTAAAGGTCGTAGAAGCAGAATCAAGTTCTTTAATGGCACGGTACAGCTCCTTCAAAGTTCTTCGTTCTTGCCTTACTCCATTTTCAGTATCATGGATGCTTGAAAGTTGGCATGACGCATGCTAGGAATGATAGTGGCTTTCGGGAACTTTATTCCATCTGAGAAAACTTCATTTGTGAAATGCAATTCAAAACAAAACAAGGAAAAACATTTAAGATACGGAATGATGGAAATCACAACAACAATTAAAAAACAAAACCAGTGAAGACAAAATTTCGTATATTCGAGCTTAATGCATATTTTATATGGTTTGACAAAAAAATATTTTACCAAATCCTTAGAAGTTGTATAGTAGTAGCTCTTTTGATGATCCCATAGATCCAAGGTTGGTGGAGCAATTTGATGGAACAAGAGAGGTCCAATGTGAGTTTCCTTTGTTATGCTAAAGCTTCTGATCAGATTCTTGTATTTGTTTTACATCAAAAATTTGTCCCAGGTATTGAAATATCTTCGTATCACTGAAAAAGATGAGATCTCATGGGCACTGATCCAACCTGCAGCTGCTTCAATAGCTCAAACGGCTGTCATAACCACTCAGGCGGTTGGTAAGTGGCACCAATACCTTCTAGGTTGGCGTTTTGTCATTATTACCGATCAAAAGGCTCTCCGCGAGTTAACTCAGCAAACCATTCAAACTCCGGAACAACAACAATGGCCGATGCCTTGTCTCGGAGCAACAATATTATCAATGCATAACATCACGTGCACACCTATCCTAACAACAACAACATCAAAAAAGGGAAACGGGAGCCTTCAGGGCATATATCACATGCATAACGAATTGGATTTACTTGAGTCTGTAAAGAATCAGCATCGATCTTTCTATATCCAGGAAAATTTTATGGATATGGAAACCTATTTTATTCTGGTGGGTTTCATGCATGATTTTCAGTAATTCTTTCCATCAAATACATACTTCTTATTATTATTAGAGAAAATAACCTCAGTGACCAAAAATGCCTTATAATATACGATTTTAATCAACTTTTTTGGATTTGTCAAAATGACCAACTAAATCGTAATACGATCGATAATTCACAACGCGATCTCCGGTATCGCAAATCAGTTTCCAGATTCGCAACGCGATTCTGACTATCGCATTGCGATTTTCCAAATTCGCGTTGCGATTTTCCTAATTCGCAATGCGAAATCGCAACGCGAATACGTAAATCGCAACGCGAATACGTAAATCGCAATGCGAATACGTAAATCGCAACGCGAATCTTACTATCGCGACGAGATTCTGACTATCGCAACAAGATTCTGACTATCGCAATACTGAATTTCAAATTCGCAACTCGATTTTTTGAATTCGCAACAGATTTTAGTTTCACAACACAAATGTTTTGGGTATATAACTACGCAGCAGCAGCAGCAACTCATAACCTAAATCCCTAAATCGCAACTCATTCCATCTCCATCTATCACTCTCTTCGGCGACATCCGTTCCTATATCCAACGACATCCTTCCCCATCCGGCAACAGATTTTAGTTTCGCAGCTTGTTTGTTTAGTAAATTAATTTACAATAATAAAATCATCTAATGTTGATCATGTTTGGATAGATTTGTGTTTTGGAGGGTCATGGGAGAATGTTCATGGTGTTTTACAATATATGTCTTTACCCATGAATCTTCAACTAAAACTGTCATTAAAAAAGTTAACTTATGAAACTATAATGTTACGTGTTGCAAATAAATTGAATTTAGAGCCCTTAAGTGGATTTAGGCTATCTTATCAGAGAAAAGGTAAAGTTTATTTGTTAACCGACAATGAAGATGTTGAACGATTCATTGCTTACATTAGTGTTTCGCAAGATGATGTTACATTGTATGTTGTTGAACCTAGAAGTAGTGAAGTTGGGTCAGTAGCGAGTAGTAATCAACTAAGTTTTTCAACCCCAGATTATGGTGCTCAAAATTTAATGGTTCCACCACAATTTCATCACCAAGAAAATTTTGTTTCACCACATTTCCAATACCAAACACAATCTCAAAACCTACAACCTTTCCCTAATCCAAATCCCAATCAACTTTCAGCACCAAATTCCGGTTTTCGTATTAACCAGTTAGACGATGATGAGCCAACAGAAAAAATTGTGAGTACTAGTCGGTATTCGAAATTTGATCTTGGTTAATACCCGAAATTTGATCTTGGTCAATACTCGGATTTTGATGATGTTTCAGAAGAAGAAACAGACCCTACGTGTAATGATTTTGATATTGGTCAATACCCGAATTTTGATGATGAAACAGCCGCTGTCGAGGAAGATGTTGTTGATGATAATGAGGAGGAAGTTACAACTGTGAATGAACATGTTTGAACATCCATTCTGTAATTCATATAACCCTGAAGAAGAAAAAGAAGAAGAAGAAATCCCCGAAAAAAAGTCCCCGAAGAAAATGCCACGGGAGTATAACTGGGATATGCCAGAATTACTTCAGATACCGGAAGAAGAGTTGGTAAAAATAGCAGTTGATTGTTACACAAAAATTATTCGTATCAAGAAAGATGATTGTTTTGATACAAAGGAAGACTTGAAGATAGCTTTGTATACGAAATGTGTGGAAGATGGCTATCAACTAAAAGTTAACAAATCAAGCAAAGATCGTTTCGAAACAAGGTGTATGATTGACAAAAACTGTACGTGGCGTATAATTGCAAAGAGGATAAAAGATTGCGAAATGTTTCAAGTTAGGACTTTTATTGATAAACATACATGTTCAAGAACCCACGTTTTTCCTCACCATAGACAGGCAAAAAAAAGGTTTTGGGTGGTTTTCTGGCTGAGTTAATGTTTTTGAATGGCAGGGTATATCGGAGACATGAAATTATGAATGACATGAATGTTCGGTTCAAGATTAGTATCTCATATTCTCAAGCTTGGAGAGCCAAATGTTATGCCTTGGAATTGTTGAGGGGGTCGCCAGAAGCATCGTTTGCCCAACTGTCGGCTTATTGTCACAATTTAAAGCTGAAAAATCCTGGGTCGGTAACGCATATCAAAACAGATAGAGATGGACGCTTTGAGTTGCTGTTTATCGCCATTGGTGCTGCGGTTAGTAAATCAATATAATTTTGTTGACTCATTTTTGTTAGTTACATGCATTTCACATTTAAATGATTATATTTCTTGTGTATATGATTTTGTAGATTCGTTCGTTTATTACTTGCATGCGCCCAGTTATTATAGTTGACGGAGCACATTTAAAAGGTCGATACCTTGGAGTAAACTTATTAGCAGTAGCCATGGATGCTAACAATGGGATACTGCCAATAGCTTACGGGGTTGGCAAATCTAAAACCTCTGATTCATGGACATGGTTTATGGGGCATCTTAGGGATTGCATAGGTCCTATTAGCAATCTGACAATCATATCCGATAGGGCAAACTCAATTGACAACGCTGCTAGAAGGTGTTTCCCAGATGCTTTTCATGGACTTTGTGGTGTTCATTTGTATAGAAATCTAAAATCAAGGTCTGTTGGTATAAAAAATCACAAATGGACATAATGGAAGGCTGTAAAAGCTTATCGGGAAGTGGATTTTAATAAGCATATAAAATGTTTAAGACGTGTTTTGCCTCAGTGTGCTCAAACACTAGAAGATGTCGGGTTTGAAAGATAGTCAAGAGTACATTAACTTGGAGCAAGATATGGTTTCATGACGTCTAATAGTGCAGAATCAATCAACGCTCTAAGTCGTCATTCCCGAAAATTACCCATTACTATATTAATGGAGTTTTTTCGAGCCTCTATTCAACAGTGGTACTACAAGAAAAGAAACCATGCATGTATTATTTCTTTAAATTCGTAACTTATCATATATTTTACTAAGTATTATTATTTAAATTTACAGGAACATTGGAACATCGTGTTACGCCATGGACTGAAAAAAGATAACGAAACGTGTTGTGAAGTCAACGTCATGGAGAGTTGAACCATGCTCAAACACTTTGTTTGAAGTACTGGATAATAACTTAAATGGGCATGTCGATCTAAATGCAAAGACGTGTAGTTGTATGAAATAGCAAACATCTGGTTATCCGTGTGAGCATGTTATAAAAGTTGCTCTTCATCTAAACCAAGATGATTCAAGCGCATACGCTATGATTGCTACACTACAGAAGTATATCGACATACTTATGTCGAGATTGTCTACCCTATTCCACATCCTTCTGAGTGGGACATACCAGATGACTTACAAACAGTTTTGCCACCAGCCATGGACAGAAGGCTACCTGGCCGACCAAAAAGTCACGATCGTATACCGTCTAAGGGTGAAGAGAAGAAGAGATCGACATGTAGTCGGTGCAAGGAAAGTAGTCATACAAGGTTGACATGTGGATCACCAGTGCCATCACAATCATCTTTTCCTCTACCAAAATATGGATCCTCATCAAAATCCCAATCACAACCGGCTTCACCTTTTGGGACTGTTAACTTAGGTGATTTTGAAATGCAAACGTTGTATTATGTGTATATTATGTGTGAACTTTTAACATTTTCAGTTAGGCATGTATTAGTAACTTGAGTTTGAACATTGCTATGATATGTTCAGTTGTTATCACTTATTAGACATTCATTTGACTATCGCAACGCGGAAATTGCAACGCGAATATGACTATCGCAACACAGAAATGACTATCGCAACGCGGAAATGACTATCGCAACGAGAGAATCGCAATGCGAAATAAAAATCGCAACGAGTGAATCGCAATGCGAAAATGAAAATCGCAACGCGAAACTAAATTCGCGTTGCGATTTTCATTTTCGCATTGCGATTCACTCGTTGCGATTTTCATTTCGCATTGCGATTCTCTCGTTGCGATAGTCATTTCCGCGTTGCGATAGTCTGTTTTGCATTCAACATAATGCAGATTGAAATCAACAAATCAACTATTACATTTCAATCAATTAAACAAGCACAAATAATAATTATGTACACATCAATTAAACAAATCAACATTTACAAATCATCTTTTACAAATATATTAAACAATCAAAAAAATAATAAGAATTATTTCCTCATCAATTATTGAATCAACTTTTGCACCCATACATCCATTTCACGCAGCTCACTTCAAGATTAACCTGTAGAAACCAAACATTGAATCAACAACACTTTCTACACATCTAAAACCTACAAACAACAAATTATTGAATTCTAGCTACTTAACCAAACATTTTCAAACCAAAAAGAGTATATATGTTTAACAACACTTGCATTTGACTTACAAATTGTTTATGGACACTTTCATAACGCGGATGCAGGTAGGCAGCGTCTCACATATATCGCTCTAGCCATAAAATGCCGAAACCACAAGCCTACTACACCTCTATCTCTATCGGTGGGAGGTAGAAACTGTGTACTTCCTGTCGTCAAACGCTCCAAGCACATGCATACGAGAGGACCACAATCCCATCTGGCTTCCTTCGTTTGTTGTGGCGCGGTCTCGTCTATGATAACTGTAACATTGAACTTCTTTGGCTTCTTGTTTCCAGAATTAGTCCAATAATTAATTGCATCCAAGAATTTAGCCAAATGAGAGCTCCATCCCTTAATAATATCTCTCAAATCAGACAATGATATGTAATTTATCATGTTGTCATATACTATTGTCTTTAGGGATGGGAGCTGAAGCTCAACGAGAAGCCAATGAGTACGTTCCAAAACAGGGATAAACACCTGCATCGAAATGTAATAATTCAAATTGCGCACTTATTTATGAACACCTTTAAAATATTTAAACAAATAAATACTAACCTTATCTACCTCCCACCATGCAGGATAAAGTTTAGCTTGTCCATTAGCCAACACATATGATTCCTGTCGTTGATTCTTTAAGTGAACTACGTGAAAAGACGTCGACATAATTGTATATCGCGTTTTTTTTATATTTTTCTTCAATTTCCTTACAATTAGAAGACGTGTCACCCATGCATCAATATGTTGTTTTACAAAAAAAAGACATATATTAGTGAATTACATAAATTTTAAAAAAATTAATCAAACTGAAATATAAGAAGAAATATAAGACTTATCCCCCCATCGAAATAGTCGTTGTCTTCAACCCCTAATAATACACCCCACCAAGACCGTTCAATCAACAAATGCATATCATCGTTGAGTTTGTATATGTCAGCGTAACACCCTTGGCTCCGCTCATGTAGATAAAAATCAACTGTGGTCTTAGCCCAAAGGGTATTATCCAGAATTGTTTCCGGTAGTTGTTTCCTCTCCACTTCATCTGTCAGAATGGTACTGGCCGGTAACTTATACGAAAGCCAACAGTCATCCATCATGTCCGGCACGTGAGGGGGCTTCTCAATAATTCGATATATTACGCCGTGTGAATCGGGCTCTAGAATGTTGGGAGGGACCTCTTCAACGATGACAGTGGCCTTTTGAACGGTGGGAGGAGACTCTTGAGGGATGATAGGGGCCTCTTGAACGATAGGGGAGGCCTTTTGAACGATGACAGGTGAGTCGGGCTTTTTCTTACGGATTCTTCGCACTATTGGGGTGAACGGAGACGTAATGGCACGTGTACGTCGTCTGATGCGTGAACTCCATCTTGCAAGAAAAACACGACGTAGAGCATCCACCTTAGCGGGCCGCTAAAAATAAATTAATACATAAATCAGTAAATAAACAGACATGATATTAAACAGTGAAAACAAAGACAAATATATTTCAAACTTGCACGGTATTCACCCAAGTCATTATTATATCATTGTTCACAAAATGCATCAGATAACATTCCAGAAGTAAGCACTTATATAAACATTTAAAAGGACAACATATAGGTTTAGTGCAGGTTCAATGACAACATAAAGAGTAGTAGTTTATTCTTAAAACATAAATTTTCAACACTGTAAAGTTAGTAGTTGTCTTTTGGTTGAAGTAATGCAATTCATTCAAGTTTCAATTTGCAGAAGAAGAATAGAATCTGAAACTTAAAATCGCAACGCGAAAATGACTATCGCAATGCGAAAATGACTATCGCAATGCGAAAATGACTATCACAATGCGAATTTGACTATCGCAACGAGAGAATCGCAATGCGATTTTCATTTTACATTGCGATTATTTCGTTGCGATAGTCAAATTCGTATTGCAATAGTCATTTTAGCATTGCGATAGTCATTTTCGCGTTGTGATTTTTTTGTTGCGATTTTCATTTCGCATTGCGATTCTCTCGTTGCGATAGTCATTTTCGCATTTCGATAGTAAACTATTCTTCTTCTGCAAATTGAAACTTGAATGGATTGTATTACTTCAACCAAAAGATAACCAAAAACAAATACTAACTTCACAGGGTTAAAGAATAAACAGTTAAACAGTATTGGCATCAACCGAATGAATTTACTAAGCAATTTAAGTGAAATTACGAGTAAATTTATCATCAAGTTAAATATGAAAAATATTAAACTTACCTCGTTGCGTAGAGTATGAACCTCATTCTGCAACGATGCTACAATCTCACGTAGAGCTACTACCTCACCACGTAAAGTAGACACCTCAACACGCCATGCACCATTGTCATCGCGTAAAGTATCGACCTCCTCATGCAAGGCATTGACCTCATTACGTAACTCCCCTAATTCATCCCGTGGAGGTGGAGGTGGAGGTGGAGAACAAGGAGATAAACGTCGTGGCATCTTTTCTGGTCGCCTATCATGAGGTGATGGTGGAGAAGAGGCTCGATGATTTGACAGAATAGGTGATGACTCTCGTTGTAGAGGTTTATATTCGGGTCGATCAGGTGATGGCTCTGGGTGAGGTGATGGCTCTTTAAGTGGTGGCTGCTCATCATCCGTGCCATCAAAAAACGCTTACTAGCTTGCCACCAATCAGTGGCAAGCTCAGCTTCCGTGGGTGTCAGCCTCTGTAATGGAGTGTTGGCCTCCTAACAATATAAAAGCTCAAACAAAGTTAAACGTGTACTAGTAATAACTTGTTTATAAACATGTGGTAGTATTTGTGTTAACTTACATTATTTATTGTAGTATACGGTAGTAAATCTTCCCATTGCTGCAATGACCTTTTCCTCTTCCAGGAAATAGCCTTAGGAATATCATTTGAAGTTTTTAATGCATATGTCTGCATGACGAGAAAGGCCTCAAATATCCAAATCTACAAACAATATAATAACAAACATTAGTAATTGTTAAAGAATTAATTATAATTTTGGAAACATTATATAAAAATTATTACCTTAAAGGCCCAAATAAAGTCTGACAAAGTGTATTTGGAACCATCGCCACGCAAACTTTTCCGATCATCAAAGGCAGACGACAACTTATTCCATGTAGATCTCCATAGATACGAACCCCACGGAAACAAGTTCCATGCATTTAGGTCCTCTACCAATTTAATTAGATCATTAGGAATAGGTTGTCGGGCCTCTCTGCCTAAAAAGCCGGCTTGCAAAAGTATTAGAAGGCATACTCGGAAAACATCGACGCCATCTATCCGAGTAAAACCATCTTTCTTATTCAATAATCTCGTCAAGTCTTCCATGTGTAAATTCGACTTCTCCGTTGACAGCTTAGGAAAACCCCGGGAAAACCATGATAGGCGGGTAATATGTCTAGTGTACCGATCTACATCATCGTGTCCGAAGCGTAGACCGGTGATTAAGCAAAACTCCTCCCGCCCAAAACACGTATACGCCGGTGGAAAATCAAACCATATCTCTTCATCACGACGTTGTATAGTCTCTGGTAGATCGCTAGTCATGGTTTGAAGAAACAGATGGGTCAACATAGCATCTCCACCCGGATGTTGTACTTTCAGCCATGGCCCGAAGCAAGTATCCTCAAATATTTTTCTTTGTGCAGGTGAAAGCTTCGACACAATTGTTTTGGCCAGGCTTACTTTATTTCTTAAGGTCAATTGAGCCGAATAAAAGTTCTGCAAAAACAATAAACATACCAATTTAGATATACCAAAAACTACACTGTGAAGATATAACAAGAACATTAAACATAAAGAGTAGTAGTTTATTCTTCAAACTTAAATTTGCAACACTGTGAATTTAGTATTTGTTTTTGTTTTTTGGTTGAAGTAATGCAATTCATTCAAGTTTCAATTTGCAGAAGAAGAATAGTTTCTGAAACTTTAAATCGCAACACGAAAATGAAAATCGCAACAAAAAAATAACTATCGCAACGCGAATTTGACTATCGCAACGCAAGAATCGCAACGCGAAATGAAAATCGCAACGACAGAATCACATTGCGATAGTCATTCTCGGTTTCAAATACTAAAATTGAAAGAAACTTGAATGGATTGCATTACTTCAACCAAAAGACAAAACAAAGACAAATACTAACTTCACAGGGTTAAAGACTAAACAGTTTAGCAGTATTGGCAGCAATCGAATGAATATAATAAGCAATCTAAGTTAAATGGTTAATCTATTATTGAAAACACCAGTAAACTTGTCATCAATTTCAATATGAAAAACCTAATAATAATGCAAAAATTTCAAAATAAAAATAATTAAAAAAACTAACCCTCGGTGGTTGATTTGGTTGATTTTCCATTTCTGACCGTGAACGATTTCGCCGGAGATGGAGACTGATATCGTCGGAGATGGGGACTGATTTCGTCGAATATGGGGACAGATGTCGCCTTAGAGAGTGAGGGATGGAGATGAGACTGAGTTATGATTTAGGGTTTTAGGTTATGAGTTGCGATTACGGGATATACTGTGGACGGTTCAGTGTTCCGATATATTAATATATTCGTGTTTGGAATTTGAAAAAAATACGCGTTGGATACGAATGGCGCTATGTAAATTTCATTGCGATAGTCAGATTCGCATTGCGATTTACGTATTCACATTGCGATTTACGTATTCACATTGCAATTTACGTATTCGCATTGCAATTTACGTATTCGCATTGCGATTTACGTATTCGCATTGCGATTTACGTATTCGCATTGCGATTTACGTATTCGCATTGCGAATTAGGAAAATCGCAATGCGATAGTCAGAATCGCGTTGCGAATCTGGAAACTGATTTGCGATACCGGAGATCGCGTTGCGAATTATCGATCGCATTGCGATTTAGTTGGTCATTTTGGCAAATCCAAAAAAGGTTGGTTAAAATCGTATATTATAAGGCATTTTTTGTCACTGATGTTATTTTCTCTTATTATTATTATCCTTCTGTTGTGCTGTTACGTGAGCCCAACAAAACTCACACCGGTAGAGATGATGATTGATTCTGTTGCAAGAATTCCTGCATTTTTAATTAATTATTAATAGAAAAAATATAAAATAACTTTTAATAAAAATTTAAATTTTACTATTAATACTTACAAAAATTCTTCGGCTAACGCTTTATTTATCTTATCTCCAATTAGATTCCTGCTTGAAAGGATTTTACAAATACCCCTTTGTCTATCTTAACACGCAGGGTCGAGGAAGAAATAAAGTTTAAGGAATTTTTTAAAGAGAAATTAGATATAACTCAATTCATATTATCACTTGTGATGATATCCATGTGTTTATACATGTCTTTAATCAAGAAGTGAATCTATAATGTCAACAAAATTATTTTCAACAACTCTCTATTTAATATGAAGCTCAACAACCTCAAAGAACAAATATCATTAAGAATATCCACGAGATGAGAGAAATATTATTTAAGATTATTATGTTTCTACAAGAAATAAGGATGACAATGTAATGATCAAGCATAATCTAATCAACCTTCAGCATGTCATAAAAGTTCTGACTTTCATAAATGGATTAATGTCATGGAAGAAAATATAAGTTTTATACTAGATAATAAAGTTTGAGAACTTATCTCATACCTGAAAGTGTAATTTTTGTTGTTGTTGTTGTTGAAATTGGATATTTAAAACCAAGATGGATGTGAATGGTGATTTTGACAAGTATAAGGCATATCTTGTATCTAAATAATATACTTTTAAAGAATGCATTAATTTTGTAGAGACTTTCTCTTTGATTTTATTGAAAGACTCCTTCATGATAATCATGATATTTGTTGTTTATATTTGATCTTGAATTACATAAATTAGATTTTAAAATGGTAACATTGATTAAATGTTTTATAAGGTGTGGAGAGACCAATTCTTGTCTGGACTTCGTTCGAGATTTGATACGTTTTTTCCCTTTAGTGTTGTTAGATTAATATAATTAAGTATGAATAATTATTAGTTGTAATTTAGTTTTTATGTTATGTTATTCTATTTGTTTTATTTTTACGTTTTGTTTTTGTTTTAATTAATCAATATTTCTAATAGCGTATCAGTGTTATGTAATATAATATTAGTTACTTATTTAGTATTATTGCTATGTATTGTAATATTTTATGATTATTACGTGTTCTAATTTTATTTTTTGGGGTCTTCTTGTTATTTATTATTGTAAGTATTATTATTATTTTTAATATGTTATTATTATTATATGGACATATATATTAGTATATGCAAAAAATTGAAATGGACTCTTATCAATAATGTCTTTTTATTGTAGGCCCAATCTATTACAAACCAGAAGCCCAACTGACAGGCATCTATGACAAATTAGGGTTTTATCATTAACCCTCCACCGACCAAGCTCTCAACCATTAGATTTGATTACTATCGATGGTCCAGATTGTTCCAGATTAGGGTAAGCCAAAGAAACCCTAGATGGAGATCTTAACCTCCGCTGTTGTCGTCGTTTGCCCTTTAGTTATTAGTTTCCTCTCATTTTAGTCATTAGTGTACCCTTTAGTAGTAAGTTAATATATATATATATATATGCATTTCATGTTTTATGAGCATGGGTGGTATATATATATATATATATATGTGTGTGTTGTAAAATTATTATTTTATTAACTTGTAAATGATGTTGGACTATAAAATGTATATTTATTTATTATACGCGTGAATATATACCTATTTTCATTTTTTAATAATAAAGTTATTTTCATAAAAATTAAATTATATTTGGTAACGTCTTGAACAAATAGCGATCTATAAGGAAAACATTCAAAAAGCATGAATTGTCTTTCCTTAGGACGCAAGCGTGAAAAGATATCCCACTAAATTTTAAACTAATAAAAATAAATATTGAATGTGTCCTCTTTATTTTATTTATTTGTCCATTATTTTTATCCGCACGTTATTTTCGATATTTATCTATCATGTACATATCATTTATTATTGAGGCATTGATAAATTATGTATTTGTTTTCTTGTTTTCTAAAACAATTAAAGATAATGTTGTTTTGTGTCGGAAGGTAATGGAATTACGTCCAACATGATTGGATTTTAATTTCCATTAATTTATATAGTAAAGAAGACATCCTTTTTTAAATAAAACTGGGTGGATTAAGTACTTTTCATCGAGTTGATTTTTTAAAGAAATTCACTCATTCTTAAAAATCATTGCAATAAAAGGATCGTAATTTAAATTATGATTTCAAATATATAAAGTTCTACTACTTAGACAACATATAATTAAGAGGTACCAATTTTGGGTGTTGTGAGGGGTGCTCACCCTTGTCTTATGCGTAACCGACTCCCGAATCCTTAAAAATAAACTTATGATTAAACGCATGCCAATTTTGACTTTTTATTTCTTAAAATTGTTTTAAAAGACATTTTTAAGTATTCGAACTATCTAACATAAAGATCGATGGTTGAATATTTTGTCTAAATATGAAATATTAATAAAGCATATGATATCTTGAGATAAGGTTTAAGTCTATTCAAATTTATTATTATTATTTTGATTATCTTTTAATTGAAAGATAAAATTAAGAGAAATTGATTGGTTGACAATATTTATATGGTTTTATTTATATTGTTAATGTATATATGCATATATTCAATTTGGTGTTTAAGTTGGATTGTTGGTTATTAGAATATATATTGAAACAAATTAATTCATATTTTTTTTACTTTTGAAATATTCCAACACCCATTCAATAACATGAAATACAATACGAAGCTCGGCTAAATATGTATCACCAATATCCAATTCAAATTACACATGATCAAGGATCTCTTTTGTCTAACTCTACAAGATGAATTCACTGTCAGAGTAATCGTTTGTCTCTGAAGCATCAACGAAAACTATATGGCAACTGAAAATACAATTATATTAGTTTATACAAGATAAAATAATTAAATAAGTATTATAAATTAATTCATACCATATTTCAAGATTTTCCCAGTAATGGATCACGGTTGAAGTATTAGTCACGACACGGTATTGAGTATAATCAATTCTTGCATTACGAGATTTCAATTCTTTAAGAATGTTTGGAACATACTTATCACCTGCATTTTTTATCCAGTTGGCCAAGCTTCCAACACTGATTCTCTTTGAAAGTCACCTTTTATTTCTTTTTAATACTTATTCTTCATATGTATGTATTTTATCTTTAAATTAGTGTATAATTTCTTCTACTTGTTCTGAAGATAAAACAATGAATTCAGACATTTTTTTGCATATAAGAATATTAAATTAAATAAATTTCAATAAACAATTGGATTATTCACTACTCACACCACTAATTCAATAATAAAAATTTCTAAAAAAAATCACATGCAAAATTGAATCTACTTTATAACATTATCTAAACATAAAATCTTACGAAAACACCAAAGCTTACATCATCGTTATAATTTCATCAATTTTAACTTGCATATAAAAGGAAATAGAGTGTGTTTGGCGAGGGAGAATAAAGAATAATGTATTGTTTTATCTTTAGATTGAGATTGGAGAATATATGAGTTGAAGAATATTTGATAAATTAAAGATCGAATTTGAAAAAAATATGATTTGACTTTAATTCAAAATTAAATGATTTAGAGAGAGGGATGGAGAAACTTATAGAAAATTGAGATTTTTATGAAATTGAAAAAAATTAGAAGCCTCAATTATAAAGGTAGAAATTAAGATTGAAAAAAATTAAGGAGTCTCAAATATAAAGGTAAAAGTGAGATTAAAAAAAATAAAGATCTTAGTTATAATAGAAGCTCAATTTAAAGGTAAAATGTGAGATTAAAATAACTAAAAACCTCAATTATAAAAAATAGAAATTGAGATGGAAAACATTGGATCTCAATTATAAAAACTAAAAGAGAGAAAATTCAAGAATTAAAAAAAGAATAAGTGAAGCGAGCAGTTAAGTTGAATGCATTAAGAAGAATTGATTGAATTGGTCGTTGATAGGTTAATGTCCCAACGACTAGTGTCATGAACTTATACTTCTCTAACTCGTGTGAAACTTTGACACTTCCTTTTTTTTAATAACTAAGTCAGCCTAAACCTTTTAAAGATGTGTTTGACGGAAGCTACACAAAGAGTAAAATAAGGCAAGAATACTTTATGGACTTTGGAGAATGTTTTACAAGTTTGCTTCAATGGATTGATGGATGCCTTTAGTAAATGGCCAAAGCTCCTTTATATAGCCTTCCACCTCTCAATGGACGGTGGAGCTTAGTTTGATCTTACGGTCTACATTTTACATATAAAACTTTCTATATACATCTAGAATTTTCTATATAAATATGGAATAACCTAGACCTAGGGAATTCTCCATATGCTTCTAGAATCTTTCACAAGTCTTCTCAGTATTTTAGAATCTTCTTCATAGTCCTGGGATCTTCTATGATGTTCTAAAACCTTCCACAATGTTCTAGAACATTCTAGAGTAATCTATGACGTTCCAAAGTATTCTAGAACCTTTTTGTTATTCTCTAGAACACTCCACCAATGTATCCAAATTTCTAATTAAGTATGAAAATATAGGTGAAGAGATTTAATTTGGGACACTAGAGATAGTTGTAAATGGCATGACAAAACTCCTTCACATTGATAATGAATTTAACCATTGTCAGTTAAATATTTAACGATGATACTGACGTGAATCTTTTTATTATTTAATGATCGATAATCAAATTAGGAAAAAATATAACGATGGTGATGATTTTGTTAAAAAAATAGTTTGATGACCAAAATAGAAAATAAATAATAGATTGATGACTACTGATATAGTTTACCAATTAAACAACTAATATCATATCAAAATGATTTGTCAAGAATTATTACTAAATAAAGTATGGGCAATTTTGGGAAAGACCCAACAAATTCCATGATTTTCCCCATTTTAGACGTTTCCAATATAGTTCTTCGTGGCCGCACATTGTAATCAAATCAAACACATCAAACATTTAAAAAGGTACCTCATGTAACCCATTGCAGCACAAGATTTGCATAACAATGAATTTGTAGTATTCTTTTTGAGATAATACATGAGACCCATAAATTAATCTAGTGAATGAGAGACACTATATTCTTTAAGTAAGGTCAAGAGTTTGAATCATGACATTTGTTAAGGGAGCAAATTGGATTAGAAGGATCGCCTTCACCTCTATAATATCTGATCTGGATTAGTCGATTAATAAATAAGATATCAATAATTATGCTAAAATAATAATAATAATATATTTTACTAAACTTGCTTAAAGATATCTAACATATTATTTTACTAAATCAAGTGATGGTTAATATATTTGACGGTTTCTTAATTTCACGTGTATAAATGAAAAAAAAGCTTCAGCTCTAGCAAATAATTGAATGAAATCCGAGGTCACAGCAAAGGATAGAGTTGGTGATACAATTAGGACGATGTAACTAAAGAGTATGCTCAAACAGACAACCATTCTCGTACGTAATGGTGTTGAAACTGTTAATTGAATCAATTTTCATTAATTAAATTAATTGAATTTTTGTAACCGTTGATTGAATTGGATTTCTTTTTAAATATTATCTGAATCGAATTTTATTCGGTTATTTCGGTTGGTTAATCGAATTAATCGAATTTTTTATAATTTTTAAGTTAGATTAATTTGAATATAATACAAATATTTTTTATTTGGGTTAAAATTTAATCAGGTATTAATAATTTAATGAGTATAGTGTGGTTAAAAAAATAATATGATCTTAATTCTAATGAGTTTGAGCTTAAAATATGAATTTAATATATATAATATATTTAATATTAATGATTTTGGTTAATTTTAATTAACTGATCTCAACTAAATTAAATGTTAATTGAATATTGAAAAAATTTAATCATTCCTCGACCAAACTAATTCAATTCGATCAATTAATTCGATTAAAACAAAAAAAAATGAACGCTCATACTCACACCGACAGAGCCAATATACATGGAGGGGAGTCAATTGATACCCAATTTTTTTTAAAAAAAAAAAGTTGCTATATAAATTATTTATATGAAAAAATTAAATTAAAAAATGACACCACTTATAAAAATGTTTTTGACACCCTCTGAAAAAATTGATCCCACATCCTGCAAAATATTTAACAATAAAAACTGTAATAGGCTTTTAAACAAATCAAACATTTAGCGAACTGTTTGATAGAAAGTTCGTTTATTTATTAAACGAAAGAGTATGAAAAAGGTTTTATATTTATTTAATTAAATGAACAAACATAAACATAGGGCTTTTCGTTCATTTACGTTTGTGAAAGTTCAATAATTTGTTCGTTTAAGTTCATTCATTTATTTTCGTTCGTTTATATTTAGTCCAATCTCCAGACTCGTTTGAAATATTAATACCAAATAAATTTTAACCTTAAACTCGTTAATATTTTAAAATTCAATTAATTATATACCCAAATAAAAATTACTCAAATCAATTAAAGAAAATCTAAATCCTAAAACTATTTGGAAAGGAAAAAAACTCTTCTTAAATATAAACTCAATTAATTTTATGTTCATTCATTTATGTTCGTTCATTTATGTTCATTTACGTTCATTCGTGTGTATTCATTAACGTTCGTTCGTTTGTGTTCGTTTATCATTTTAACGAACGAACATGAACAAACTACATTTCTTAACGAATGAACAAAAAATTTTGTTCGTTCATTTATTCAATTAAAGTTAAATAAAATAACTTGAACATACCATCGTTCGTATTCATTTAATTCATTTACATACCTAAAATTTAATTCTCAATTTTCCCACTCAAAATAATTCTTCATATAATTTCTAAATTTACATCCTAAAACAAATTTTCTATCTCCGCTACTCATTCTTAAATATCTAAATATAAATATGTTAAGCAGATGGCCAATATATATGTTTCATTAATTAATAGGATAAATTATGTTATTCTTCACTAAACTATATTATCTTTCCTATTTTACTCATCATATTTTTTATTTTTCTAATTTATTCACAGAACTTTTGAATTGCTCATATTTTGACCACTCTAAATTATTTTATTGTTATTTTCGTATAACGTGACATTTTTTAATATAAAATAATTGAAAATATAAAATAAAAATAATAGGTGATAGGACGTCAACGTCGACCACCGTTGACCGTCGTAGATATCAATCTCTTGAGTCTGAAATTTCATGGTTTGGTTCGTCTCTACCCCTTAGTCCGAATATGATGGTTTTTTCATTGGAAATTATCCCAAAACCCATGAATCCCGACTGAAACGTTTCGACTTCCTCACTTTCACTCTCCAATTCGTGGAATTCGGATCAAGTTCCTACCAAATGAATGTCGGAATCGGACTCACGGAGTCGAGGCGAAGCAACCCATGAAATTTGGGATTGAATGGTCACCATATACGACGGTCAATAGCGGCTGACGGTGGTGCCCGATCACCTTATGCTTTTATTTTATATTAAATAATAATAAAATAATTTAAAGTGATCAAAACAGGAGCAATTTAAAAATTCAGTAAGATTGGGTGAAATATTTTACTAGTCCCTCTATCATGGGGAGTGTATCATTTGGTCCACCACTAAAGGTAAAATGTCGGAAGTGAGATCTGAACCCACGCCCCCTGTCGAAGACCAGAACTTGAGTCTGGCGCCTTAGATCACTCAGTCATCATGACAGCAGACAAAGATCAGCTGAAACCTTCCTAGTCTCTCCAACATAGCAAGTATATCATTTTGTCCTTGTAGACTTCATTTGTATAATTGTGACCAAACAAAAAGCTTCCTGTGGGTGCACGGTGTTAGCAGGTGTTTGAGAATCTTGGACCAAGTTTATTTGATTTTCTAAAGAGAAATAAATACTCCCCAGAAACTATGTGGCAGATACTGACCTGAAACCAGAAAATACATCAACTGAGCATATGATGGAGAGGGCAAAGTAAGTCGAGCCTACTTTTTAATCTCATATATCAACTGGTTATAATTGCATTCATCTTACCCTAAATTCGATACGATACAGCCGAGGTGCGAAAAAATATTTCCGGGGAGGCTGTAGATTAAATCGGCCCCAAGGAGCAGTATCTAGGGAGAGTATTAGGGCTGTTATGTATCACAAGTAGGAAAGAGTGGGTTAAATGGTTGAATATCTATGGGAGATGAGGTTTATTAGGGACAAATACGGTATGTCAGAAGTGGGATTTGAACCCACGCCCTCTTTCGAAGACCAGAACTTGAGTCTGGCGCCTTAGACCACTCGGCCATCCTGACTGTTTACCAAATTAAGTGACAGTCAATAAAAAGTCGGGAGAAAAAGTATTATTTGGATTGTAAAAAGAAAATGGAGTTAACAAAAGTCAGGTGAAATCATCATTGAGTTATATGTTTCTTTGAAAAATCTTTTTTGTGCGTGTACTTACGTGCATGGTAATTTATTTGTCTTGATAAATTGGGTATAATTGAAGTCTTTAAACCCCAGAAAAATGAGAACAATATAATTACAAGTAGGGTGATCATGAGATAGATTAATTTTTATATCGATTTGAATTCAACTCGAATATCATATCCATTAGGACTATCAACCTAATACTCATTTCAAGTTTTAAAAATTTTATTTTATTTAAATTTTGAGGTTAAATTTTGCATTCAAATCGACACAAACGAAAATATATTTTTATACGTAAAATAAAGAGTAAATTTAAAAAATATATTATAATAACTATTTTTAAAAATATAGATAATTATATTAACATATTGGGTATGAAATTTTCAACTTAAACTCAATTCATCCCAATTTTATCCTTTAGAAAATCCAACTCAATTATATTCGAACTTCTTTTTTGAAAAAAAATTGACACATAAGATCAAAACCCTTCTAATTTAATAAATTGACTACACCTAAGAGGGTAGTTACAATATTTTTTTTATGAATATAAAAAGTTAAAATATCATAAATCGTATTTGATATTCATATTGATCGTAATGATAGATGTACGACTTTTTTTTAAGGTGATTTGAAATTATAATTTTTTTTTCGGTTAATTGTCTATTTTATGATAATGTATATTTTAAAATTTTATTTGTGGTCATTTTATTTTTGTTATATGTTAGCTTTCTCAATATTTTTATTATACGAACCAAATTATTTCAGTAGTTAAAAAAATTGTTGTTGTTTTTAGATGTCACAAATTCGAGTACCTACAACTGCACAGATGATTGAGTGTTCATTGTCAAAAGGTATGGTTATCAAAATCGGACCGGACCGGTCGGTTCAATCGATTGAACCGTGAACATGTGGCCTGTCCAGTCTGATTACCTCACAAAACCGATCTGACAATGAAACCGGCTAAAAACCGGTAGAATCAGGATGAACCGACTGAAAATCTGCAAAATCGGTTTGAATCGCCGGTTCACTTTTTTTCTTTTAAAAAAAATTAAACCAAACGACATCGTTTGTTCAATGAGCCAAGTCAAATTCGAGTATTGTTGAGCTCGACTCGAACTCGAAAACTTTAAAAGTAAGCTCAACTCGACTCAAAAACTCACGAGCTAAAAATTATCAAGTTCAACTCGAACTCGAAATATAATATTAAAACTTGAACTCGAAAAGACTCGAACTCAAAAAAAATTTAGAAGTTCGATTGAAGCCTAAAATTTAAGCTCAATTGAAGCGAAAGAATAGTTCGCTCTGTGGTCACCAAAAATTACCCCTATTATTTATAGAAGTAAGTTGGGATGCTCTTCTATGTTTCTTAGCCATGTGAGATTGTTTTTTTTAAAAAAAAATTAAACCAAATGACATCATTTGTTATGATTTTTTAAGCCCCAATTTTATTTTTTTGATTATAGTTATATAATTATATTTATTATTTAATATGTTTTACCTTAAATATTATGTTGTAGTTGATTTGAATAATTTTGTTTCACTTGATTTTATGGTTTTTAATTTATATATGTTATGACTTGTGATATTTTTATATATTTTAATATTGTAAACTTAAAAAAAGTGTTACATATATATTAATATTGCTTTGAATATTATGTAAAATTAAAAAATATATTATTTTATATAAAATCCAGTTCAACCGCGGTTGAACCAGTGAACCAATACCTTCTCTGGTTCAATGTCTGGTTCGATTTTAAAAAGATAAAAGGTCGAAAATACTTAAAACATATACTACTTTGTAATCATATTTACTTAATAAAAAAACTAATTACTAATTTATTGTAGAAATTTTCTTTTTAATTTAATTTACTCATAATATCATAATTAAAACTTTTAATTTTTTTAAAAATCTAACATGACATTTTACTAAATTAATTGATAATTGATAATCTATCTTTCTTTTTTTTAATTAGGGTAAAGTACATAAATGATCATCTGATTATAAGGTGTTACTTTGTTAAGTTCATTGACTATCAAAAATTTAAAAATGATCTCCTAATTATAGGATGATGCTTTATTGAGTCCTTTAACTCTTAAAAGTTATAAAACAGTCACTCAACTATTTATTATATTCTAAATTCATCATTTTTCGTTATAAATTAACGACAATCTAAGTTTGATGTTAATATGTTGTCTAAGATATGATAAAATATGATTATATAATCTCAAACGACTATCGTATCTCAAACAGCAGATTAACATCCAACCAGATTGTCGTCAAATTTTTAATAGAAAATAATGAGCTTGGAATACAATGAATAGTCGGA
This sequence comes from Hibiscus syriacus, assembly GCF_006381635.1. Classification (NCBI taxonomy): domain Eukaryota; kingdom Viridiplantae; phylum Streptophyta; class Magnoliopsida; order Malvales; family Malvaceae; genus Hibiscus; species Hibiscus syriacus. Next base: position 118,591 of record NW_024062866.1, on the reverse strand, counting down.
TGATCATTTTTTAATTTTTAATAGAGAGACTCGACAAAATAATATTCTATAATCGAAGGATTATTTTATAATTTTTAATATTCAATGCATTGTTTAATTAACGTTGGTGTTGAGTTAAAAAATAAAAGTTAATCGCTCTGAAAATGGCTTCATGTAATTAAGAAAAAGGAAGAAAGATACTTTCAAAGACATGATTGATTGTCCCTTGTTCCTATATAATGGGGTAAGGGGAAGTAAGATAGTAGGCTGTCCCCAACATTAGGTTGAAAGCAACTTCCATATAAGACCTCCGAATTATGAAATACTTTCCGTGAGATTCGATCCCACGACCTCAAGATTAAAAACCTTGTGCTCTACTAACTGAGCTGGATAGTCATAAGATAAATAGGCATAAGATTGACCTAAAATCCTAAATAGAAACTACAAGGGAATAGTAATTTGTAGTTTATCAAACCCTAAAACCCTATACAAAAATCAAACCGAGATGAAAGACACAATCTTTGACGCATGTTCTTGAATCTCCATCTCTGATGAATAAAAAAACTCCATTAAAACATACAAAAATTCATCATTTTCAACCACGATTTTAACATACCTTTCATCATCAGCCATTTCTTGATATAAACTACCCAAAGCTTGCCTTTTCATCTCTGTATCATCAATCTTTACCCTTGTCGACAAATCCCTTACATAGAACCTCATGTCTTTTTTGCAAGCACCAAGGCCTGGTTTTGAAAAAACAATGGCGAAACCCCTGCTCAAAATTCCAGCAGCGTAAATCCTAGAAATATTCTTCACATGGGAATCGAATTTCGCAACGATGACATCAAGGTCACTTTGTACCAAGAGCTCAACTCCTCTAGCTTCGATAGCCATCAACCCATAACTCAACTCTCCTGGATTCTTTCGAATAATTTGCTATTTAATATTGAAAACTTTGATAGAATGAGAAAGAGAAATCAAAGAAGATGTATCCTCCATGACTTGCTTTGTTTTCTCTTCTTCACCCATTTTGATGTTCTAGTCACTAGCATTAAACAAACCCCATTTTACTTTTGATGAAATGAATTAAAAGGGCATCGACCATATATCCATGGATGATGATTTCACATTGTTCTTCTCATTTCTGCCATCGATCCAACGCAAATAAAAATAAAATCTTTTTCACTTTTCACGGAGAAGAAAAATCGATTTTTTTTTTAGATTTTGCAATGAATCTTTATTGGGTTTCAACCGGGTTTCTTTTGCACTTTGCCTATTGTTTTTTGTGAGAAACGAAAATGGAGGGGAAGGGAAGAGTATTGGATTTTGCAGGGATAAACTCAAAGCAAAGTTGATGAATTTAAAATTTGGGAGAAATTTTAGTGTTGTTAGTGATTTTAAGGTCTTGCATGGTTTCTCGGTTGATTGAGTTGAGTTTAAGGAAGAAGAAGGGTTCAGTTTAAGGAAGAAGAAGAAGAAGAAGAAAAAGTTAGAGGACTCTTAAAATAATTTACGATCTCTTGTCAATTACAACCTACTCCCAGAAATCATTTAATGGGGTTGTCTTCACAATCACGGGCCGCTTGAAAAAAAAACAGCGGGCCATATAGCTCTGCCTCTCGGGAACTGGAGTTGTGGACTTTCTTCCGCAATGAATTTGGACATTAGCGTCGATGATTTGAGCTTTGGAAACACGCACACACGTGTATCTATCTATTTCATTTTTTCCCTTTTTATAATTTTTTTTTTGTTGTGATCCCGATTTTAAGGCTTAATTTTAATTAATTTGAATCGATTCGTGTCACATAATTAATTTTGATGAATGAATCTCTTAACAGAGATTTTATATATATAGTAAAAACTCTTTAAATTAATACTCGATAAATTAATAAACTCTCTAAAATAATAAATTTGTCTGGTCCCGACTTGGGCCAATGTAAAAAATTAAAAAACTCGATAAAATAATAAGATAATGATTTTTCGTGAGATCCCTTTATAATTTTCGGTCCCAAAAAAATCATAAATTAATAATTCATATAAACTGAAAAAAAAATATTATATTCTAGTGAAATATGATTTAATAGTTGTCTGTTTTCCTTTAAAGTTCAAGTTTATTTGGAGCTCATTATTAATTTAATTCATCTATTGCAACGTAATTCTAAGAGACATTTACTAATTTATCTTTTTGTTTGGTATGTACAGTATAATGACTTAAAAACTCTTTAAATTAATAATTATTAATTTATCGATAAATTAATAACTCTCTAAATTAATAAATTTCTCCGGTTCTGACATTAATAATTTATAGAATTTTAACTGTACACTTGAATTTAAGATCTTACGATATAAAATTATTCATCACTTAAACTAACTGGATCTGTTTTTTTAGAAATTTAAGATCAAAAGGACAAGCTTTAGCTGTTGCTTCTTTAAATTGCAATTCTCAGGTGCATTTACTCCCTGCGGTCTGCGGCACCCCACTTCCCTGGATAAGTAAAAAAGCTGGTTTCATTTCGGTCTCCCTATTATGTCATTAAAAAGACAATTACAGAACAAAGATTGTAGTTCAAAATCATATAAGACCTCAACTCCCACGGGCGGTTCACCCAAATTTTTTTTTTCTGGTAAACTCCAAATTTCATCACTCAAATTTGATCATATCCTTTTGTTGGTCGTTAAATTTTAAAAGTTATTGGCTTAACGTAAAAATAAGTGTCTAAACTATATTTAAAATTAACTTTGGATACCTAAAGAATTTTTTGTTAGAATTAATTATTTTCTAAGTTTTGGGTTAAAGTTTCACGGGTCTTAAATAGATTTTGATAAGATAAATTATTCAATATCTGAAACGGTCAGAAAAACATCTAAAAATGACGGTTTTTAATGATAACATGATATAAATATAAACCTCTAAAAATTTAAATTTTTTGAAAAGATAATAAAGTAAAAGAATAAGACGAACAACACCCAACTTTCACCTTATCAGAAAAAATGTGACATTATCCTGTTAATTTTGATTTAACGTTCAGGTGAAAAAAATGATCAAACTATAATATTTTAAAGTTAATGATCAAAATATGAAATGTTCGAACTTGAGAGATGTCGTAGTTGACCCTTTTTTTTTTCTTGTTAAGTCATTGGATTGCATGTGCAGCAGAACCTGATCAGCAGCTGGGTTACCTTCATTAGATGTCCTCAAATCAAGGCCAAAATTTTAAATTAGTCCTTAACATGTAAGCAAAACTCGTGCTCATATTGATAGGAGCACTTGTTCGAGATTCAATCTATTGACATCACATTCAAACTAACATTTAACGTCTAATCTTATGGTTAGGCCAACAAAAAAGGATTTTATTACAACATTGATAATTTTGAGGACTCTGTCATAACATTTTGAAATTTAGGCTCTGTTTTAAACTTCGAACCGTAATTCAGGGAGAAAGTTGAATTAGCCCATTGTGTTTCCTTCAAAGACGCAAAAGGCCAAAGGCTATCATAATCCAAGGGAAATGGTGTCGTTTTTATCACAACTTTTGTCTTTACCTTTAACGTTCTCTGCCCTGTACCCCTTTTTGGGTCAATTCAAACATCATCATGTGTTGAAAATTGTAGAAAAAATCTCTACTATCCTTGCACATAACCCATATACTGTCTTCTTCATGGTATGCATATGAAAACTAATTATGAATTGATTATAAGTTAATATATATTCAATTGACGATATGCATATATTTGGATTGTAATCTAACACTAGGTTTATTATAATTTGATATCTCAATGCTCACATACTTATAAACTATGATCATTAACGGTCCAAAGAAATGATTCATAGCAGCAGCTGTCATTGCAAACTTTCAGACCCCGTTAAAAGCAATTCGCAAACAATATTCCTCATAGCAACTGATGATCATAGGTCATATCTTTCCTTTTTTATGCTTACTTTCCCGATTTCCCATGCTTTCCAATTCAGCTTCTATCAAGAAGAAAGAATCAACAGCTTACAGTGAACTGAGCTGAGTGCTGACCCTTTTTTTCTTTCTTTGTTTCTTCGTTGTGAGTTCCAATGGAGATTTTGGTATGGCCAATTTTCAATCTCTTGTTTGTATCCATGTTGATCGCGGTAGTGTTAGCCGCTGATCCTTATTCGGATGCTTTGTTGAGCTTAAAATCGGATATCATTGATGATTCCAAGAGTTTGGATGATTGGAAAGTGGTTTCCGAGGGAATATTTTCTGGGGGAAAATCTTGCATGTTCTTGGTCTGGTGTTGAATGCAACGAAAATTCCACCATTATTACAAGCTTAAACCTTTCTATGAAGAATCTTGCTGGTAAGTTACCCGGAAAGCAACTCGGTGTTTTAACTCAGCTTGTTGGTTTCAACATCAGTCAAAACTCGTTCTCCGGTGAACTTCCGGTGGAAATCTTCAACCTCGCGAACTTGAGAATCTTGGATATCAGTAGGAACAACTTTTCCGGCCGGTTTCCGAGGGGAATCACCGGTATGAAAAACCTGGTTCATTTTGATGCTCTTAGCAACAGCTTTTCAGGGCCATTGCCGGTTGAGGTTACCGAGCTTGAATCTCTAAAGGTTCTCAATTTAGCCGGTAGCTACTTCGACGGTCCAATCCCATCTTCATATGGGTCTTTCAAGAGAATTGAATATCTCCACTTAGCAGGGAATCGATATTGCTGGTTCAAATCTTTCCGGTTCAATCCCGAAGGAGCTCTCCAATCTAACCAAGCTCGAGTCACTTTTTCTCTTCCGAAACGGGCTCACCGGACCGATCCCATGGGAGTTCGGCCGAATAGTTCCTCTCACAGACTTGGATCTCTCTGATAACTTGATTTCTGGGCAAATTCCTGAGAGTTTTGCAGAGCTGAAGAATCTGAGATTACTCAGTCTTATGTTCAATGAAATGAATGGCACTGTCCCAGAAAGCATATCTGAGCTTCAATCAATGGAAACTCTGTTTATATGGAACAATTTCTTCACCGGAACACTTCCGAAAAGCTTGGGGATGAACTCTAAGCTTAGATGGTTGGATGTTTCAAACAATAGTTTCACTGGCAGTATTCCACCTGGTATCTGTGCAGGTGGTAAGTTGTTTAAATTGATGCTCTTTTCAAACAGCTTCACAGGCAATCTGTCGCCTTTGTCTAATTGTTCGTCGCTCGTTCGTATACGAGTCGAGGATAATTCGTTTTCAGGTGAGATTCCTTTGAAGTTCAGTGATTTTCCTGATATCACATATATAGATTTGTCCAAGAACAGGTTTACTGGTGGAATCCCTTGGAATATTTCTAGAGCTTTAAAGCTTCAGTATTTCAGTGTCTCTAATAATCCAGAACTAGGGGGAACCATACCAGAAAACATATGGTCTTTGCCATTTCTTCAAAATTTCTCTGCATCATATTGTAACATCTCAGGGAATCTGCCTCCTTTTAGATCATGCAAGTCCATTGTTGTTGTTGAATTGCAGATGACCAATATCTCGGGATCGATCCCGAAAAGTATTTCAGATTGTCATTCACTTGAGATGATTAACTTAGCTAGCAATCATTTAAGTGATCACATACCTAAGGAGCTTGCCAGTCTTCCTTCTCTAGTTTTTGTGGATTTGTCGCATAACGATCTCATCGGTTCAATACCTGTAGAGTTCGGCGAGTCTTCAAGCTTAGTACTTTTGAATGTATCATACAATGATATCTCAGGTACCATACCTTCAAAAAAAGTGCTCCGGTCAATGGGTAGAAGTGCATACATTGGGAACCCGGAGCTATGTGGGAAACCTCTGAAATCATGTTCAAACCCAATCAATGGAAAAAAGCTTAGGTTAATACTGTTGGTATCTGCAGGAGCAATCATACTCGTTGCAGCAATAGTTTTTGGGCTCATTTATCGTCAAAAAGGAAGCGAAGGGCAATGGCAAATGAACTCGTTTATCGGTCTCCCTCAGTTTACTTCCAATGACATTTTGAGGAGCTTCGATTGTGCTAATTCCATGGAAGAACTGCCACCGTTTTCCGATGCATTTTGCAAAGCAGTGCTGCCTACCGGAATTACCGTGTTGGTGAAAAAGCTAGAATGGGAGCCGAAAAGAGTGAAGGTTGCCTCGGAGTTTATAACACAACTGGGAAGTGCAAGGCACATGAATTTGATCAGATTACTGGGTTTTTGCTACAACAAACAGATGACTTACCTGCTGTATGATTACTTGCCTAATGGGAACTTAGCTGAGAAACTGAGAATGCAAAGAGATTGGGGTATGAAGCGCAGGATTATGATTGGAATTGCAAAGGGACTTTGCTTCCTTCACCATGACTGCAACCCTGCAATTCCTCATGGTGATCTGAAGTCAAGCAATGTGATCTTCGATGATAATTCCGAACCCCGATTAGCCGATTTCGGGTTTAAGCATTTGATGCAGTTGATCAAAGGTACAGCTCCAGCAACTTTTAGATTGGGAACAGGTACATTATCTATTCACTTTCCATGCATTCCTTCAATCAAAAATTTCATACATCCATCTATTACGACTCGAATCCGATTTGATCATAAACAATCAAACTTGAAACAGGCGAATCCAATGATGCTATCAAAGAGGAACTGTACAAAGACATATACAACTTTGGGGAGATAATTCTGGAAATAGTAAGCAATGGTAAGTTGATAAATGGTGGAGCAAGCATTCATAGCAAACCAAAGGATGATGTTCTGAGAGAAATTTACCGTGAAAACGAAGCCGAATCCGCCAATTCATTGCAAGAAGAAATAAAAGGGGTTGTAGATGTTGCTCTCATCTGCACCAGAAGCAGCGCAGTAGACAGGCCTTCCATTGAAGATGCATTGAAGCTTCTTTCGGGGTTGAAGGCCAAAGGTAAATGATAAATGCAACTGCTTCTAAAAGGAGAGTTGCATATTATGTGTGCTTCACAACCAAGCATATACAGTTTGGTACATAGATTTTTGTCAATTAGAGCAAGTGAATTGGTATATTTTCCTTTGTGTTTTTGATTTGGTTGTGAATTGTTTCATAATATACATTATTTTGAATGGAAAAAAATAGATAATTGTAATATTTGTAATATCTTCTCTTAATTAATAGGCTAATGATAATTAAAAACTGATTATCATTAAATAACTCAAAACAAATTGGTTTTTTGAAAAAATTACGTGTCTAAACCCTTCAAATGCACATCAAGCGCGTCAAAGACACCTTGAAAGCTGCTGAAATCGGAACTCACGACGTCGACATCCACCCCCAACCTCTCCGACACGGCCGCCGTGATCGGTCCATGAGCCGCCACCACTAAACGCGGCCACCTCCTGACCATCCTCCAACCCCACCCCAACTCCTTTAAGCTCTTCAAAAACCCTTCCACTTCTCCACTACTCGTAAAAACAATGGCGTACGCTTCATCTTCTTTCTCATCCTGCCCTTTTTTCACCACTCCCTTAACACAATCGGGTCCCGACCATCTGGTTTCATAGGCGTCGACCCGAACCGGGAACCACCAACCGCTCTTCTAATCGTTGAGAAAATCCGGGACGACCGGCGGTTCGTTTAGTCCGACGACTTTAGGAACCGGACATAACACATTTCGACCCTAAGCTGTTGGGAGTGCTGATGGGAGGGACTAGGATTTTAATCCGTTGTAAATGGGAACAAATTTGGGAGATGAAAGGGGTGTCGATAAGCTTTGAATCTTTGCCTAACGCGACGAGGATGAGCATATGGCCGTGAGAGGGGAGGATGAGTTTAGAGAGAGAGGTGACTGCGTGGGAGAAGGAGGAGATGGAGGCGCGTGAAGGGAAGGCGACGGCGGAGAAGAGGGAGAGGGAGGATGGGGAAAGGTAGGGGAAGAGTGATTGGGGAGTTGGGAAGTGGCGATGGTGGGGCACCAGAGGATTGTGGCCTTTGAGAGCGAGGAGGTCGGAGAGTCTGGCGCGTAGTTCAGCGGGGTGAAGATGACGGTGGAGAGTGGTGAGGTTGGGGATTGGCAATTGCCTGATAGGTGCCTTCAACAAAACCGATCGTCAAATCTTGCATCAAATATCAAAATTTTGTTGCAATGTCAACAAGTCGTAGTTAGTGGTGAGTATTCCCGCCTGTCACGCGGGCGACCCGGGTTCGATCCCCGGCAACGGTGCGTTTTTATTTATATATTCATTTTCATGGTTTAATTCTGGTTTTAGTCCCTACTAAAATCTTAAATTCAACATAATAATTAGACCTATATTTTGTAACCCGATCTCAAATTTTAGAAGATGTATGAATCATCCCACCCCACATACCTCTGCATACAAATACACATATTGTGTGTATATAATATTAGAAGTCAGTCATAGGCGACTACACAACAGAACATCGAGCAGAGTATTTGAGAAGAACATAGAATTACCTAAAAGAAGAAATCCATCTTCCTGTCCAATTATTATGGTATATCATACAAGTGCCCTCAAAATTGGCTCCACTTGTTATACCAACGTTGTCGTTCCCTACTAAAATCTTAAATTCAACATAATAATTAGACATATTTTGTACCCGATAATATTTCGAAGTCAGTCATAGGCGACTACACAACAGAACATCGCAGAGTATTTGAGAAAAATAGAATTACCTAAAAGAAGAAATCCATCTTCCTGTCCAATTATTATGGATATCATACAAGTGCCCTCAAATTGGCTCCACTTGTTATACCAACGTTGTCGTCCAACTATTAGTAAAAGGAAACACATTAGTCCAACAGGGGCAAAATCAATGAAATACTGCTTACATCCAGTTAATTGTAGTGGATCCAATGCAACTAGACCTATTGGTTAGACCCTTCCATTCCTCATGAAGTGCCCGCGTCTAACTCATGTATATAGAGGGATATGACCTCCAAATATACAGAACTTCGACGACACTCCTATATGAGGTCCATGGATAAATCAATTGTTTGCTCTCAAATGGAAGTCCTAGAGACCTTTTACGACCACGTGTAACAATATTTGTAGCTTATCTATAATATCTCACCAAATCAAGCAATGAATTCCACTGCCAAAAGGAGGACACTGTTAATAAACAAGGTAACATCTTGGAACCACCTAGTGCAAGTCAATCATAATATGACATATATAAGCTCTGTCCTGCAAAGCAATTGCTTTTTTGAGAGCTAGAGAGTTAATTAGAAAACAATACCTTGTTGTAGCTAGAGAGCTTCCAGAGGGTGAAAAGTAAGCAGAGTGAACAGCCCTATTATGGCTCACAGTCCTCAAGTTTTTGGGTTTATGAGTGTTCATACAGAGTGCCTGATATTCTAGTTAGATAATGCTATATTTCATTTTCTTCAGTCTTGAGTAAAGCTAACAAGGGCTGGAAAAGATGGATCGTTTGTTCAATTCATATTACAGTTTTTTATTCTAGAGCTACGAAGGAAGAACAAGCCAATACATTTGATCTCTTTTCTGTTTTAAATTGTTGTAATGTGGGTTTTTTAATGCGCTTTGTTTCTTGAGCAGGCCGGATGGTATTGAAGCACTCTGTTCAGATCTAGGAGTGGACGACACTGATGTGAGGATATTGATGCTTGCTTGGTATGTGATATTCCGTGGCTTTAACCGGACCCGTCATTGGGTCTGAGAATCTTCTAACATCATGTGTTCTTCATATCTCAGGAAATTAAAAGCTGCAAAGCAGGGCTTCTTTAGCAAGGTCATTAGAAGCACGACTTATATGAATACGGCATGCTCTATTTGATGGATGCAATAATAGAAAATTTGAACCGACATTCACATTAGATGAATGACCTCTATTTTTTTCCTTCTCTTGCACACTGAATCAGGATGAGTGTCGAACTGGCATGAAAGCGTTGGGGTTTGATTCACTTAAAAGGCACTTCCTCACTGGAGATCAAGGAACTTTGTTACTTGTACCTGTTGCAACAGTTATTGCTTTCTTGTAAAGTTATGACAAGTGAGCAGTTAAGTGTAGTGCTGAATTTAGCTTTTCTATATCTGAAAATTAAAGGTGGGGAAGCCATCAGATTATGAGGGTTTCTATACCTATGCATTTCGATATTGCCTAACAGGTTTGCCCTTTAATTGAATGAAAGCAACCTATCTTTTTCACCAAGCCAGCTTCTCTTTTGTAGTAATTTGTTCTTATAATAAAAACTGACATCGATCAACTGCTTCAGAGGAGAAACAGAAGAGCTTGGACATTGAAAGCATCTGTGAACTGTTGTCTTGTGTTCTTGGTGCCCAGTTTCGTCCCAGGTCGATTCATTAATTGAGTATCTAAAGGTTTGACTGTTATTCTTCATCTTTACAAAAGATGCAGATCAGATGCATATAAATTATCAGAACTTGTCCAATGACATTTATAATGCCTTGATTTGCTTGTTAGGTCCAGAGTGGTTACAAAGTATCTTGTTAGAGACTTGACAACTATCTTGTTGGGAAAATGCTCTTCCAGTTGGTCTAATTATGGTTTTGGTTCCTCTATGATGTGGAAATTTGAGATTTAGTTTTTATACTTTAGTTTGACATAATTTTGTCCCCTACTAATATAATTTTTTTTAATACCAAAATAAAAGAAAACCAGATTAAACACAAATTCCAACATAGTAATGGGATTTAATGTTAAACCTTTTCGATTAGTCATTATCAATAGTTAGATTAGTTTGAAATTAAATTGTTTCAATCTTATGACCAAATAGATCATTCTCATTGTTGAAATTAACTGACAATCGTTTCATACATCAAAAAGTTGGTCTTGAATGGTGAATGCAAATTTAGATCCTTAGGGTTTTTTCTTTTTAGAGAAATGGCGTTCATGTGCCATATTATTTCTTCACATCACTAAATATAGTGACATAATAAAACATTAAAGTTTATTGGTTAAAATATAAATTTTAAAATTTTAGTAATAAATATATAATTAATTTAATATTTAAGTGACCACCAGTGTAATTTAACCTAAAAGTAAAAAAGAAGAAAAAGAAAGCATGTATGGTAGCTAGCAATCTCTCTAGAAAGAAATTCCAGCTCACCCGCTTTGAACTGATCATTTCCCTTTCAAGTTTTCACCTTTGGATTGTTGCATTTCCATCATCCCCAGTAAACACTGTGTGTGTGTAGTTAAAACAAAACCCCAGAAAAGAAAAGCAAACAGAAACCACCCATCACCAATCACCACAACGGGAAAAGCACTCTATCACTAACATAAAATTTTAAAACCAAAAGAAATTCTAAGAGAACACGACACCCTTTTAACCAAGCATTTGTTTTCTTCTGCAAACATGTTCATGGCATGTGTTGTTTTCCAGTTTCTCATCTAAAAAACGAAGGAAAACTGGGTTTTTTTGGTTTTGTTTTCTTCTCTATTTGTTAATGGTTTGGTTTATGCTGTGAAAAATTGGGTAATGTGACGTCGAATGTGGCTGCAAAGCTTGCATTTTTCCCACCAGACCCACTAACGTACGAACTTTACATGGAAGAAAACGGGAAAGCTGGTTTTGCCCGGAATAACGGCCGACAAGAACATAGATGTTGCTCGATACCAGAGGTGGTAATACGATCGTGGCCACGTTTTGGAGACACCCTTTTGTATTCACATGCCAACGCTGCTGATATTGGGCAGATGCGTGAATTCTTTCATGAGCTCAGAACCCATCTTCGTGTCAATATTATGAGGTACTCTTTTATCATTAATCTTTCATGAAATTGTAAAGTTTTTTTCTTGAAATGTACTTGTTTTTATGTTTTTTTTTCATGTTTGATGAAGTCTGGTGTTGTTTCTTCTTGTTCATGTACGTTAATGGCTGAATGGAATAGTTTCTGATAATTTTCTCACTTTTTGTTTGCAGTTATGATTATTCAGGGTATGGAGCATCCTCTGGCATGGTAAATGAATCTCTATGATTGTTTTTATTTTCTTTTGTTTCACCAAATTGCTTTGGGACTAATTTGATAAGTTTGTTTTCTGCTATTGGATAGCCAACTGAGCTCAACACATATATGACATAGAGGCCGTGTACAATTGTTTGCAGGAGTAGTAAGGGGTTAAGCAGGGGGATTTGATACTTTACGGCCAATCCGTCGGGAGCGGACCGACTCTCCACTTGGCTGCCCGTTTACCGAAACTACGAGGAGTCGTTCTTCATAGCGCCGTCCTTTCCAGCATACAGGTCTTATATCCTGTTAAGATGACGTTTTGGTTCGATTTATTTAAGGTACGTTTCGATTTTTGGTTCATGTGAAAATCTTCCATTCCTCTGCAAACTTTACAAGTATTTTGATCTGTATATTGAGGAATCTCTTTCTAAATATCTGCAGAATATCGATAAAATCCAACTGGTCACTTGTCCGGTTCTAGTTATACATGTATGTATATCTTCCCTCCGATTAGTTGCATCGTGTTTGTATACTTATGCCGTTGTTGTATACTTACGCCATTGTTGATCAACGGTTACAGGGTACGGATGACGAAACGGTCGACTGGTCTCACAGGAAGCGATTATGGGAGCTTTCCAAGGAAAAGTACGAGCCTTTATGGGTCAAGGGTGGTGGCCATTGCAACCTGGAATCATATCCGGAATACATCCAACACCTAAACAATTTCATAACCACGATGGAGATTAATTCCGCAAGGAGATCGAAACAACTTAATGCTAACCCCGGTATTACGGAATCAAAACACAAATGCTTGAAATTCAGGAAAAAATTAGTCGCGTTGAAAAAGGGCTGTTGCATCGCCCACAAGAATCGATCCCCTTGATAGAGACGGCTTCGTGGACATTGTTTCTTGCAACCTAAGGCACATTTTGCTGCTTAATCTGTTTCCCCTGAGACTTGTAAAATGATAGAAGATATCATAGATACATGCAGTCCTTTTGACCCAGGATCCAGATCCAGCTCTGAACATTTATACGGGTAGAGAGTATATCCCTGAGATCATACATGCTCAGTGGTCTGGATTTCATGTATGATATCATTGAAAAACATGTGGATTAAGCTGGTTCTTGTGCACTCATGCAAATCTAGAGTCACTTGACCCGAATGAATGTGTATTTTTGTCCTGAGAAGAACAAAGATAGACTATTGTTGTTTATACAGAATGGCCTCATCTTCACTTGTGATGATCAGTTTCCTCTGATGAATTCTCATGAAATATTGGTAAAGATAATAGAACTTGCAATCCTTCGATAACATAATACATGATACGGAAAAATAACATGAAACAGGACACAGACCAGTGTCATCGCTTGAGATCAGGGTCATTGCTTCTGCAATCAGTATTCATATTCCATAACATAGATAGACGATCATGTTTTCACCGGATGAATGGGAGCTTTGATAAATTAAAAGGATGAATACAAGGAAACAAGATGTAGCGATCGCCTCAAGTCGACAGAACAGACTTCTAACTTGTAACGGAGAGATTAGCGAACCCTACAAAAAGATTAGTAAAAGCAAAAAGTAAGAAATAAGATATTCATATAGATCGCCTCAGTAACTAGCAGGAACAGGTAAGAGAAGGAAACGGACCTAGAAGTGCCATTTCCCCTTCAAGGGGTATCAATAGAAAGCTATGGTATAACACAGTATTTAACAAAGCTCAACATGCAGAACAAGTTCTTGTATCGCTTCTCCATCTCTCGCATGAGATCAGAGTCACTGCTTCCACAATCGACGTTCGACATAATCTGTGGCATGCTTACATGATCATGTTTTCACCGAATGAATAAAGGGCAACGTTTTGATTAATTAAAAGGATGGATATAAAGAAACAAGTCATAAAGATCAATTCGAGTAGACAAAATGAACTTCTAACCTGTGACCGAAAGATTGGCCAACCCTGTGAAAGATTAACAAGGAGCACAAAGAATTAAATAAGTTATTCACATAGATGGCCTAAGAGTGTCGAGTAACAGACTTACTATATGATCAGTTACAAAATGTAATTCATACTCTGGTCTGTTAATAAAAGGCAAGAACAATGGTTCAGCAGCACTCCAAATATTCTTAATCTACAACCTTGATTCATAGACACAACTCGTGAACATTACCCTGATTCTTTCTTCATTTCAATATATGATTAAACAAGAAGAAATGTGATTGAACTTTGAATCACTGGATCACATCTTTGTTGCATGTCAATAGCTTAAGCATATTGATGCTCTAAAATTAGCAGAAGGTATATATCAAAATCTCAAATTGAAGAAACATGAATGACAGAACAACTTTGGTAACATAACAATTAGTAAAAAAAAAAAAAGCTCAAAATGCAACAAGGGCCGATTCACACTGTAAAGTTTAATGCTTTAGCCAACTAGATCCAAAATCACACTGATTTCACCATAAAATTCTCAACTTTGAAATGAAAATCGGATTTATAATAAAGATTCCAATTAAGATATGAAACTGGGTATTTTCCCCAGCCAGGTAACTCAACCAAGCACAAAACATGGAGAGTGAAAGGGGCTCAGATTCGCCTTTCATCAGACAGGTAAAGAAACCAAAACCGGTGGCTGCAACAGACACGAGTTGCCCCGCCAAGAAACGGCCTTTTTTCTTCAAAAGTCTGAACTTTAATAACCCAAAAAAAAATCATCACTGCCTCATTTCATAGGGGTCTTTGCATGAAGAAGAAGAAGAAGATGGAGTATACCATAGACAGATCAGCAGTAGTAGCGATGATGATGATGATGAACATTATATGTGAATGGATGAATTGAATAGAGAGAGTGTGTTTGTTGTATATTTTGCATAAGCTAAAGTGAAATCATAGGCTTCGCTTATCAATCAGAGGAGGGGAGCAACCACCCTTTAAAGAACCAGCGACCTCCCCTAAGAGCAAAGCCTCATTCTTAAACTACTGAGCCTTTGAGAAACTGGGTATCTTTCCCCAGGCAAGAAAAAAACTCAACCAAGCACAAAACCTGGAGGCAAAAAAAAGGAGAAAATGGGGGGTTAAGGGAGGCTCAGATTCGCTTTTGTCAGACAGGTAAAGAAAACAAAGCCGGTGGCTGCAACAAACACGAGTTGCCCCGCCAAGCAACGGCCTTCTTTCTTCAAAAGTCTGGACTTTAATAACCCAAAAACAATCATCATTGCCTCATTGTGTCGGTGCTTTCGAGTGAAAGAAGAAGAAGAAGAGAATAAACAAATAACCAGATACTGGGAAACATAAACGAGGAAACTTGTGAGTAATATTGTTGTATGTATGAATTGAGTAGAGAGACAGAGAGAGAGAGACAAAGGGCTGTTGTAGATAATCATTTGTAAGTGAAAGTGAAATCATAGGCTTCGCTGATCAATCAGAGGAGAGGAGCAACCGCCCTTTACAAAACCAGCCACCTCCACTGAGAGCAAACCCTCATTCTTAAACTAATGAGCCTTTGAAAACCCTTAAGCCTCTCCCCATTTGCCTTTTATAATGTGTGAAACGGCAAAAAAAGAAGGGGGGGATAAAAGAGTCATTTCCTGGTAAACGAAGGTTAAACTAATGTGTGAAATCATAGTCCTTTCCCTTTTATTATGTTATTTTCATCGAAATATTTACTCTTTTCTAATGTATTTAGAGTGAGTTATTGCGAGTTTGATAATGTTTAATTCGTGTTCATTATAAAATTTTGTTACTCAACTCAACGCGTTGCTCGTTAAAATTTTATTCGACTCGTGCTTATTAAAAAAACTTATTGCTCAACTCGTGTTCGTTAAGCTTGTTGCTCTTTAAGCTTACAAAAAATTTTAATCTTATTTTTTAACTATAGGTAAATCTACTAATACTATAAATTAATAGATTAGTAATTTTTCATGTTTTTATTATCTATTAATAAACTAGTAATTTTTGAATGAAAGCTCAACTCATTAAGCACACCTACTGTTTTCCATTAGATTTTTCATCTTCTCAAGTTTCGTTTTAAGGATTTCTATTGTTTCTATTATCTTTTGCAGGCTGGACTTGCGATGTTCAACCATTGAATCTTGTCTCAACTGTTCTTTTACCGCATCATCGAGGGAAAGCCAGTTTAATTGAAGCTTGTATTGCTGGAATATGCCTGATTGAGTAATGCTGCGGCCATTCCAAAGAACCCGACCGGCTGAAGGTCGGGATATTCCGACTAACAAACGCATGAAAGTGGTCTTGCCGTAGCCATTGCTGTCAATGGGTTTAAATGAACAGAGCATTCATGAAAGTCATTGGAGAAATGCAGCGACCATTTCAGTGCCCTTGAAGCAAAATCCAATAAGATTGTTCATCATATCTTTCTATAGTGAGAAGGACCAAGATCACTGAAAAAGAGGAACGTGATTCTTTCAGGCTATAGATCAAAGTCTCCAATTGAGTAACATGAATGTAACACGATTAGAAATAAACATAAACCCAGCTTGTGGCTCCGTGAAAACTGTGGTGTAACATAACTATTAACAAAGCTCAAAATGCAAAATTAGCAACAATGGTGGATCAAGATCTGGCATTTTTCCAAATGGGAGTAGTCCTCAACTTCACTCTAACAAACAAATAGCTAATCAAAATCAAATTTTGACAACAACCAAGAATCAATTATGTACTTTCCATCTCTACTTTAGAAGGGGTGCCTTCTGATAAAAATCACACTCTAAAAAGTCCATGCTTTACAACTATATACAAAATCATACCGATTTCACCATAAAATTTGCAACTTTCAAAAGAAACTAAGATTATGATAAAGATTCCCAATGAGATATGATTGATACTGGTATTTTCCTCCAGCCAGGAAAAGCTCAAATAAGCATAGAACCTGAAGAAGAAGAAGAAGAAGAAGAAAATGAGATATGGGGGAAAGGAAGGCTCAGATTCACCTTTTGTCAGACAGGTAAAAGAAACAAAACCGGTGGCTGCAACAAACAAGAGTTGCCTCGCCAAGCAACGGCCTTTTTTTCCTTCTAAGTCTGAACTTCAATAATAATAAAAATCATCATTGCCTCATTGCATTGGGGTTTTCGAATGAAGAAGAAGAAACAATATATCAGAGTGAGATATTTGAGTAAAAAAGCCGAATAATTGAGCACAGAGACATAGAGGGACAAAGGGTTGTTGTAGATAAATATCGTTAGTGAAAGTGAAATCATAGGCTTCGCTTATCAATCAGAAGAGGGGACCAGCCACCTCCCCTGAGAGCAAAGCCTCATCGTTAAACTAATGAGATAACCTTTGTTGACCCTCCAATCTCCGCCCATCTTAGCCTTTTATAATGGTAAACTTCAGTTCACCCGAAGGCGCGCGAGTGGACAATGGTAAATCCAATCTGTAGCGAAGAGTGGATCATCAGCCATAAACCCAAACAAAAGAGAGGAGAATATCAGCCCAATTAACCCATTAATATAATGAAAAATAGGGTTACATTTATAAAGTCTTTCACTTTTGCTAAACCCTTTTCCATTCCCCCGTCAACAGCCGCTGCAGACTATCTCTCCAGGGTTCGCCGCTCTTCATGTTCTTTATTTTCCTTTTGCTTTGCTTTCAGTGTTAATTCAACTCAAAAAAATGTCAGGGTAAGTGAAAATCTATTCCTTTCTAAAGTATCAAGGCCATGCTTCGTAGTATACCATTGGTGTTCTAAAAAAATCGATCTTTTTGTTGGGTTTGTTTTTATTTCTCCATGTGAATTGAAATTGCTTGCATTCTAGTTATAGAACCTAGGCTTAGTTGCTTTAGTGTGGAACAAATTGATGAGGTATTTATTGCATGTTAATATGGATTGCTTTGAATTGTTTTTGCTGTTCTAGATTTGTTTCTTAGAAAGCTTTCATCTTTATATGTATTTATGTGATATTCGTGTCGGTTTCTCTTGCAGGGAAGAAGTTGCGGTCGCCCCATCTGAGGCAACACCCGTTCTAGGTGAGCCACTGGACATCAACTCGTCTTTTCCCTTGTGGTGAGGAAGTCTCAAGCTCATTGTGGTCTTGCACGCGGTTTACACGAAGTCGCCAAGGCAATCGAAAAGCACAATGCACACCTTAGCATTATAGCCGATGACTGTGACCAACCAGATTATGTTGAGCTGGTCAAGGTTCTTTGTGCCGATCACAATGTTAAATTGCTACATGCCCCGAGTTCTAAAACTCTCGGCGAGTGGGCCGGTGTAAGCGACATTTCATTGCTCGTTACCTTCGAATTATTATTTGAGCGGCAAATCGAAAGTGACTACCATTGTTGTGAATGTTGACTATGCTTCATCTTTGCATACAGTTATATAAGATAGACTCCGAGGGAAAGGCACGGAAGGTTGTTGGTTGTTCCTGCGTAGTTGTGAATGTATGCATGTATACATCGAAGTGCAATCTAGTTTGCTTAAAAATGTATTTGTTTCTTCGATTTAGATCAATTCATATAATGTACAATGTATGTTCTTCGCTAAGAGTTTAGGGATTTTCTTTTTCTTTTTCCTGTAGGATTACGGTGAACACGAGGCAGTGAAGTTGTTCAGCGCACAAGGATTAAGTGATCATAGGACAGTTTCTTTGGTAAAATCATAGTTATTTTTCTGGTTCATATTATTTTTGGTAGTAAACAACGGATTAATATGGCTTAGAATTTTCTATTTTCGAAGTCTTTGCAATGTTGAACTTGGTGTTTCATATGCATGCAACTATGATGCTACTGCCTTTATTTATTTATCTTTCTCGTTATAGTAAAACGTTCGTTGAGTTTGCCATATTAAAAAATTGGGTTTGAAATTCGATCCGTTTTTAAAAATTGAGTTTGATTTTATTCGATTTCAAGTAAGGTTGATAAATCTTATTGGATTTGTGAATTATTTTAGTAAACATGATTACAAAATAGTTTGTGTTGATGATAAATTAGGCTAAACTCATGCACACCTATAGACATACGTCCGTAGATACTCGAACTCATATCACCTAAGAAGAACTGCATATCCTTTACCGGTTTTCATTGGTTAGATCAAAAGGATGTCTTTTAAAATGTCATGGATATAGCATAGGCACAGGGCAGTTTAACTTTTCGAACTTTTTGGTGTGAATTTACACTGTAGAAAGATTTAGGGAAAACTATTTTTTTGGTTACTCACCTATTATTTAGATTCTATTTTGGGGCACTAAATTATTATTTTTCAAGGTAAATACGTGTTTAGTGCTTAAACTATCAGTTTTTGGTCTATTTTATACCTACACTTTCAAAAAAAAAAAAATAATACCTAACTTTTAGTTTTTGTTTTGTTTTAATACCTCACCTTTTAAAATGTTAAAAACTTAACATTTAGTACCTCGCCTTACCTTTTAAAATGCCAAATTCGTAGCAGGTGATTTACCTTTTTTTATCGGTAAATTGCATCATTGATCACTCAAATATCTTATACTCTTATTTTGATTGCTAAAGTGTAAATTTATAAAAATTAATTACTTAACATTCAAATTACTTTTAATTTCATCATTCTACTTAATTTTTTTATTACATATTAAAAATAAAAGATTTAATGACACAAAAGTTATTTATAAAATAAATTAGATTGACTAAAATAGGAATAAATTGAAAGTTTTAACTTAAGTCTAAAATAGGAGTGAGGATAATTGATAATGAATGATGTAATTTACTTATAAAAATACATTGCGTGGTCAAGTTTTTAACATTGAGGTGTTAAAATGAAACAAAAATTATGTCATGTATGTTTTTTTGAAGAATTCAAAAGTTTAAATATTAAAATTGATAGTTTATATTAAAATGGATTAAATTGATAGTTTATGTATTAAACGTGTAATTTATCTTGTTTTCAAATAGATATTTTACCTAAATTTCATGATTACAAAACCAATTCAAAAACCGTCTTAACTCTTAAGTTAATTAATTAATTAATTTTTAATTTTACTTGTGTACAAAAATATTAAATGTAGTGTTGTAAGAATCAGATGGGTAGTTGAATCAAATAAGTAATCGGATTAAAATATAAAAAATGAAAAATATAAGGATGAAGCTTGTGAACTTTTGAGGACTATATGTTGACAATTTAAGTTGATTGATTCCTCAAATTCTCCAACCTAATTCCCCATGTTTAAGGATTATTCATTATTCTCTAAATACTCTTTAATAAAAGGAAAAGATGGAAGGATTCTTTGAGCTTTTGGTTTTGTTATCCCATATTTATTAAAGAATATTGTTTGTATTAAAAAGTTTTTCCCCATCCTAGCCGCCTCTCTTTTTTCATCTTAATTTAGTTTTTCTTTTCTTTTTTATTTTTGTTTAGTCGATGGTGACACTAATCTTAAAATTTCGTCGCCGGTTGTCAATAATTATTAGTTCTTTTGTTTTTTATATTGCGTCATTTATTTTCTTTTTTCTTTAATCTTTTTTAATTTGAATATGAATATTTGTCCTTGTGACACGTCAACCAACATATTCCAGTTCCAGACTCATCGGATGGTGGGCCATGGAGATTGGATGATAAAAAAATCGAAGAGTCCATTATCGATTTAGAGAGATTTGAGACGTTTTTCGGTGAAACGATGATCGAAATCACGTTCAGGGGTAAAAAATGTGCGAGCTAAAAAGTTTGTACTTTATCGGCCACTAAATACGACTGATCGACGAGCTCATCCTTTAAGTTTTTAATTATAATTATTAAAATGAAAATTCAAGGAGTCGAAAAGATACTAAATGATCTTAGTCAATGCTTAATTACTCCATTATTGAAGACCCATCTCACTTTACTTTGTTGTGTGGAGCCCCACTCATTTAGACTCTTGTGGGCCTTTTTTCTATAAAATACAAACTATTATTCTTCATTAAAAATTGAAGGATTCTCAACTTCTTAATCAAAGGCATTAATTCCATCATATTACAGAATGTAAAATTCTTTTAGTTTTACATAAATTTAGGACAGTTACATGAGGAAAAATAGGTGGATGAGATTAACGGTATAAAATGAGAAGACATTCACTGGAAAAAAAACACAATGAGTCAATCTCAACCATCTATTTTCCCTCGTCCAACAACTATAAATTTGTGCAAAACTAACAAATTTTACATTGTGTAAGTGAATCCTAACCCTATATTTATATATATAAAGATGCTTTTAGACAATAAAATTAATCTTAAATAATTCCAATTTATAATTGGGTTAAATTCGTTTGTTTATTTTTCAATCCAAGTATGGAATTTCATTTTTTTCTCACTTTAACTAAGATATTATGTGTTGTTAAGGTTTATAAAATGAATAGGAGAAGGCAGATAATGTGTAGATTCGTGGGTGGGTTTGAGGTGTAAAGAGTGCCCAATCATCTTCACAAAAGTGAATATACGATTGGCACAAGACAACGACATATACCTACAATGTAATAAAGTATATCTCTACATATACGGTATGAAATAACCATCCAGCTCAGTTGGTAGAGCACAATGTTCTTAATCTTGAGGTCGTGGGATCGAGTCTCACGGAGGGTATTTCATAATTTGGATGTCTCTGCTCTCAACCTGGTGTTGGGGGTAGCCTACTATCTTACCTCCCCTTACCCCATATATAGGAAAAAGGGACAGCCATTCTACATATACGGTAAAGTCTTCTACTTTTTATGTTGATAATCCTGTTTTTTAAACAGTTTTCGCCGACCTGTTACCTTTTAGTAATTACATTTTTGCATCTAAGTTGTCAACATGATTCATTCATGTTATTAATCATAAATACATTATTACGATGAAGTATTAATCGATTAAAAGGGGTACTTTATCTTTTACATTTAAATTTAGATATATTTATCTGTAGGGTGTGTATATGCAATCAGTGGTTAAAAAATATCATTAGCATATTACTTTTATTCATCTCAGACTATTAAAAAAATACGATGAAATTGTGATCCATAACGAAGTTGTGATATAATGAAAAGAAGATATAACGAAATTGTGAGATAATTTTTGATGCTGAGGTTAGGAGGGGTAAAATTATATTATTTTTTAATTTATCTTTAGTTAAGTAATTTACTTGTGGAATTAAAAAAAATCTGTGTACCGATCTTTTTCTCTAAACCTTAAATTTACTCTTTTCTTTTTTGTCGTCGGTTGCTAGACGGTGACATCAATTTTGGTATTGATTGTTGTCGTTGATATTATTATTTTTTTGTATTTTCTATCTCACATTTTTTTTTATTTGTAATAATTATATTTTTATGACATGTTTTTTTGCATGTTTTTTGGTGTTTCAGTCGTTTGGTCATTTTTGTATATATTTTTTGGGGATTGGATTTGACGTTGTCGTGACTGATCAAGATAGTGACCATTTGTTATCCCGATGATTTTTTATGTTTTGGATCTTCAAATTGGATTTAGATATGCAGTCTGCATTTGTAGATAGTTTTCTGACGATGTTGGACTCTAATTTGCATCTGCCGATGATCTTTTAGTAGTTTAATCCATGTTGTTTGTTTACAGCAGCAATCAAATTTGTTCATATTTATACATTGTTTGAATTTTTTAAATGAATTTTTACCTTTTTCTTGTATGATCCATTTATGATCTTAACTATTTGGTTTATTGCGTTAATGGTTATAGGATAATATTTTAACTATATGTTTAATTTACGATTCTAGTTGTAAACCCTAATTCTAATGTTGGATATTTTTTTTTCTTTCTTAACAAAATTGGCCCCTCTTTTTAATAATAAAAATCTCTTTTTATAATCTAATAATTTAATTTTACCTTTTATTCAATTTGGTAACTAGACTATAACTCTTTACAAATTCTTTCTTTTCGTCAATTGATTGACTCATCTATGCTCTCTTCAATATTTTATCCTCAATAAATTTTAAATAATACTACAAACATATAATACAAAAATTTATATGGTATTTGATTTATTAAATAACATTACAAATCTTACTTAAACATATGAAAAGAATATAAAGAATTATACAAGTATATCGTATATAATTATATTGTTTTATAGTGAAACCAACCATTACCTAACATCATAAACAATTATAATTAAATTTGAATATGAAACTCGAACAAATATATTTGATTAAATTCAACTCCAATTTTATGAATCTGATTTAAAAACTGTAAAACAAAATTTGAATGATGAAATAATATTCATGAACTCGACTTATTCAAAACTTTTCATTTAATTCAATTCGATCGAATACTTATATATATATATATTCATGCGTGTGTGAATGCTTTTGTTAAAGTCTCAGCAGCAATATTACGAATGGATGTTGAAATTATGAAGCAGATTAATTTTTTAGTTGACTGGTGAAAATGGAGTGGGAAAATACTAGTTTCTTTTTTCCTTTTTCACATGTCACATGCAGCAATTAATGAAGCCAATGTTGTTGGTAATATCATTCCCTGTTATTTTGAGAAATGTTCACGTTCGACGGTCTTAATATAAGTTAAAAAAAGTGATATCAATTTTGTTATTGTTAAAATAATAAAACATGTGAAAATGACTAAATAGATTATTAGGCGTTACCGGTTTTGTTATTATTGGACATTTTACCGAAATTGGTAAAAATGATCGGAAACATTATTAGACGCTACCGATTTTATTATTGTTGGACACTTTTTACCGGAAATGTTAAAAAATGATGTTTTAGGTAAAAATAATAATATTTTCGATCATTTTTTACCGATTTTGTTATTTAAGCAGTAACAAAACCGATAGCACATTTTTTATCCGTATATTAAGGTGTCGCACTGTAAAACTTCTCCATCTTCACTTCTTTGAAATTATTAATTACATAATTCGCTTCACTAACATTAATTATTTATTTAATGGTGCAAATTCACATTAATATGAAATTCAGATTAATGTTAATTAATATGAAATTCAGATTAATGTTGGTCTATAGTTAATTAGCATTGCTGCCAACTTAGCTATAGTTGGAATGACGCATGTATAAGATCCATACAACTAAGATACAGTATCTTATAAAATAAGAAGAGTAGAACATAATGCTAATCATTTAAGTTTGAATATTTGATATAATTAATACTTATTTTATTTATTCATATTAATTAATTAGTGTAAAAATGATTTTTTAATTCATTTTATCATTATATATATATATATATATACCTTAATTAAAATAAAGGTTCTCTCCCACTAGAAAAATGGAGATTATTTTTGTTAAAGATATTTGATTCAAGTGTTAAACAATTTGATATCATTTAAGTAATATTTTATTTGAGATTTTGTGTACGTAGAAAATTTTTATTAAGAATTTTATCTATCATACGACACGAATCAATCTAAATTAATTATGACAAAGATTTGAAATCGAGAGAACAACGCAAAAAATTAAGGCTCTCTCTAATATAATCGCAAAAGGGTTTTTCTTCGTATACAACACGTAATAAATTTAACAAGAAGAATGTTGCTTTGAGTGTTGAGAGATGTCTTAATCAACCGCGTGAGTTTTAATTTAATAGATTAAGATAATCATAAGGTAATATTTGTTCAAAAATATTTTTAACTTATTGATAATGTATATATACTTTATAAATATATCTGCTCAGACTTAAAATCTCTAAAAGAATAATATTTTTTTATCATTTAAATCCTTTGATGAGTGTTAAATAATATTTTTCGATTAGTATAGGGTAAGTACAATATAGTATATTTTCAAAGATAATTCTAATCATTTGACATTAAACGCTCATTTCCCTGACATTTAACGCTCATTCCCCTAATATTCTTGGTGTTCGAATTTATGACCTTAAAAATAACAACAATTCATTTGTCATCGAGATTGATTGGTTTGTGCAGTGTTAAATAATATTTTAGTAATTCGAATTTGAATTTGTTTTAATTGAATTTAAACCATAGGCTTTTTAACAATGAAGTACACATTATTTGTTATAATAAAAAATGAGTCGAATTAATATATATCATAATTAAAATACAAAAAAATCATTCATGTAATAAACTAATATAACATAGTACGACATCAAGTCAAAATATCATTTAACTTGAACTAATTAATTAGTTAAGGGTACTTCGGAGAATTCACGTTGAGTTTGATAGCGATACCCTAGTTGATAGTCTTGTAGTGGGACCTTGGCAGACCACGCGAAGGAGACCTCAGAGTGTGATTATACATTCTCACGCGATCACGTTGACCGTGCACTCAACCCTCCCGCACTCTCATGTATATATAACTAGTTTTAATTATTGTTCAAAATGAATTTTTAAATAGATGTAAAATAATATTGTTTTTGGTGAAAATTTTGTTCTTTTAAAATAATATTATTTTAATATTATTAATTATTTAATGGTATAATAATAAAAAAAATCAATGTATTAAGTTTAATGAAGATGATAAAAATTTTAAAGTTTAATGATAAAAATAAGGAAGAGAGTAAAGTTTAATAATGGGAATTTGTAATTTAAGTTTAATGAGAAAAAATCAATGTATTAAGATCTCAACCCTTTGCTAAGTGCTTTATCGTCAACGAAAGGATGATGAAAGAGAAGCATAGAAACCAAAACTAAAAAGACAACACCAAAATACCCTGCAACATCCCCTATATTTAGTAATTCCAACCCCCCAAAAAGAAGAAAAAAAAAAGAACAAGAGAGTCCTCCCTTCATCTCTTCTTCATCAACAAGAGCCAAAACCCTAATTTCTCGTTCGAGAATCATGCAGCCTTGTAGTCGTGAAATGCAAGCAATGAACTCTCTCTTAAACCCTTCTCAACAAATCCCTCTCCAAGACCTACAAATCAACGGTCACCATTCGCAGTTCGATGATCCCGCTTCGTCCCACGATGACTTCTTAGAACAGATGCTCTCAACGACGTCGTTCCCTGTTTCTTCTTCCTCATGGTCCGACCTCAAGTCACCTTGGGATCCACCCAAACCCGAGGAATCGGATCCCTGTAACCTCGACAACAATGCCGCCGACGGGTTCCACCACGAAGAGATTCTAGCATCCAAGCTTAGACAACAACAGCATCATATCAACGGCGGAGATGGTAGTAACTCTTTCCAAGCTATGAAGATGATGATGATGATGCAACAACAGATGATGGCAGCGGGAAGACCCACGGTTTCCGCCTCCGGATGCGGTGTGGGAAATCATCAGGTATTCACGTTATGTTACTTTCATTACCCTACATAGATTAGCAGAAGTAACAATGAGTGATTAAATTGTTTTTTTCTTTCTCTTTTTTGTAGGGTGGTGGAGAAGGTTCCATGCTAGCTTTGTTTAATGGCTTCGGCGATGGATCTTTTCATCATCCACAAGCAAGCTTTGGGGCTAATTCAACAACGGAGATAAACCAAAGTCAGGGTCCGACAGCCGTCGCGCCGCCGCAGGAAAAGCCTAAACAAAAAGTTAGGGCAAGGAGGGGTCAAGCTACCGACCCGCATAGTATTGCTGAAAGAGTAAGAGAACAATTCTTGAAACCAATTGCTTTTCTTTTTATCATCTTTCATGCCGATTTTACGGCCTATATTCGAATTCGGACCGTCTTTGAAATGAAATTTGATTTCAGTTCATGTTTAAAAATGACTTCTTTTTTTGGCAGCTACGGAGAGTTAGAATTGCAGAGCGAATGAAAGCTCTTCAAGAACTGGTTCCCAATGCCAACAAGGTACACTTCATCATCTTCTTCTCTCTCTTTTTGTTTCACCATTTTCATCGTAATCCGAAGCTTCATAGGCTCCGGTCTCTGGCTGAAAAACCTGACCGCCGGTTATTGGGTCAATTTTAGGCTACGCGTAAGCTGGACAGGTGTCGATATTATGATAAATTAATCGTCACAGTCCAGTGCCTTTAATGTTTCTCGGACTCATTATTGATTTTTAATTACAAACCACCCGTTTTGGAAACCGGAAAGCCCTCTAAATTATTCGGGATATTTATTGAGCTCAATTATGTCCTTAATACGTAATTAATTAATTATTTTGGTAAAATTATTGTTTTGATCCCTCTACAATGCTTGAATGTTGGAAAAAACCCCTAATCCTCTACTTTTCCTATTGATTAGAAGGGTTATTTCCAAGAGAAAAAAATAACTATTTCACCATTTCAACATGAATAGTTATCAGTGTATTAATTTAATTAGCTCCAATTATTTATGTTATTTTTATGGTATCTCGTAACAGACTATGCTTCTGTATTTTGATTATTTAAACAAACTGATTAATTAGCATCGTGATCTGTGTGGGATTTGGAATGACAGACAGATAAAGCTTCAATGCTTGATGAGATCGTCGACTATGTCAAATTCCTCCAGCTCCAAGTCAAGGTAGCCCTTATTTTCCATTTTTTTAAAAATTATTTAATTAACAAGAATATTATTAGAGGATTCCCAGTATTGACATGATTTGTTTAATTTGGTTATTAATATTTTAATTGTTTCTTAATCCAGTTGTTGTATGGGCTTCTCTGAAATTAAAATTCCTTTCTTTACAGGTCCTGAGTATGAGCAGATTGGGCGGTGCGGCTGCTGTTGCTCCCCTTGTTACTGTTATGCCCTCTGAGGTAAATCTTATTTTTCAAAATAATAATAATAGTATCGAGCAAGGGACTTGGTTTTGTTAAAATCAAAATCATTCCTTGTCTGAAATCCGACCAATCTAAGGAAAACGACAAAGGACAAAAGTAGCACGCGTGCCCTAACTTCCGTAGATTCCTTTTTCCAAACGTATTTTTTGGTCTAATTTTATTTTGGTCCTTACATTGTACTAAAATTTCTGAATCAATCTTTATGTTGTAAATTAGCATGAATTATTCCTTAGGTTCTAACTTTGTGCAAAGTTAACAACAATAGGAAAGTATGATAAATTAAAGTAAAAGGATTAAAAGTAAAAATTTTAATATAGTGAAGGATCACAACTAGGCATTACCCTTTTGTTTATATTCTTTTTAATTGTAGAGACAATTTTATGAAAAAGTACGAATTTTTGTCCTCTTGAAGGGAGGTGGTGATTGCATTCAAACGAGTGCTAATAATGGTGGGTCCCTTCCACGAAGTTCCAATGGCAACCAAAAGCCGCCTGCGAACGACAGCCTGACGGCGACGGAGCACCAAGTGGCTAAGCTTATGGAAGAGGACATGGGGACCGCCATGCAGTATCTTCAGGGGAAGGGTCTTTGTCTGATGCCGATCTCGCTCGCCACCGCCATCTCAACCGCCACTTCTCATTCGAGGAACCCAATGATCAGCAATGTGAACCCAAACACCGGCATTAACGGAAACGGTAGCCACCTCTTGCTACAATCGAGCGGTGGTGATGGGCCTTCCTCGCCTAGCATGTCGGTGTTGACCGTCCAATCAGCCACCATGGGTAATGGCGTTGTTGACGGAGCTGCCTCCGTTTCCAAGCCGTGATGGCGGCGTCTCTGACTGACCATAATTAGCTCCAGTGAGTCAACTGAAGGGCAGCTTCGAGTCTATGAAAATAAGGTGGTCTTAGTTCATTCGTGTTTTTAAGTATCAAACGACACCGTATTTACATAGACTTTATAGGCTAAACCCTAAAGCCAATTCTCGTAATGGAACAACTTTTAATATTATAATTAAATAGCTGTAATTGTTTTTCTAATATAAGAGTAGAAGAGTTCGAAATCCAATTCAAAATTGATGTCAATTATATATTCGAACATAAATCTTTTATCACTCTATTTACAACCAAATAATTTTTCATTGTTTTTCAATTAATTTATTCATATTTCAATTTTTTCCTTTATTTTGTTCATTCATCGATTAATCTGGATCGAGTATTATAGAAGCAAGTGAGACCCTTCCAATTGATTTACTCCGTTCACAATCACTAATATTCGAATCCCTAATGTAAAAGATTTAGTGTCACATCATACTAGACCAACTGGTTGTTGGTTCATATATAACTCTTCAATCGTTAATTTAATCTAAATATTATAGAAATATATGATGAGAATGATCTTATTAATCTTTTTTCTAATATCATAATAATTTATTTTACTTCTATAATATTATTAGTTCATTCAAATTATTAACATTATTAATTATTTGAATTAAAATTTAAAGTTAAAAGATTCTTAAAAGCACTCAATATTAATATCCTTTTTAATAAGACTTTTTAATAAATAATTTAATTAAAATAATTAGTAACATTAACTACCCATACTAATTCTTTTTATTGATTAAGCTGGAGTAATTAAAAAGTAATATATATTCTAAATATTCTCAATCAATTTGACAACGAATGTTTAACCTCTCCACTTCAGCCGTTGGTGCTCGAACCCGAGACGTCTAAGAATATCAACGGTTCCTTTAACCATTAAGGTAAGTTGGTTTGTGCACTATACTAATTCAAATTATATAAAATAAATGTAAATGAATTAAATTTCAAATTTAAATAGAGTAGCATGACTTTCACCTATTTGTTTAACTTTTTTAAGGTTTAATTTTATGCCGACTCCAAGTATTTTATTTCATTTTAACTTTAATCAAAGCTTTTAGATAAATTATGTTTTATAACCTCCAAGAGTCAACGACGTGTTGCTTTTGTCTGCTTTATATTAAAATAAAACAAAAATCTCTAAAGGTGGATGATAGTAAATCAAGGATATATTGTCATATTGATCATTAAATTATAATCATTTTTTTATTTTAGCCTCTGATTTTTTGGGTAAATTTGTCACTGAAATTATATTTTTTTCCCTATTTTGATAATTGGTTGTTGAAATTTTTAATAAAAGTTTAACAGTGATAGTAAATAATAGTTTTAATCTCAAATTTTATATATTTTAATTTCATTTTAAAATAATTCAATAAATCCTTTAAAAAATTATACTTTTTGCAGTACGTGTGGGAGTTACGTCCCGACAAAAGTAAACTATTTTGGCTGATTGCTTAAAGTTAAAGAGAGAAACTTCAAATTTGTCTTCTAACTATTAAAAGGTTTTAATAGAGTTTGCAAAACTTTGAATACTGTATTAATTAGTTTCTTTTTTTATTACATAATGACAGGGGTGTCGTATAATTAGATTGTTGACCGAATCGAATTATCCAAATTTTATTAATCAATTTTTTTTAAAAAAAATAACTGAACAAAACTAAGTCCGGTTAATTAGTCGGTTAAACGATTAACCAAAAGTTATCAAGATTGCATATTATATATTAAATATTAAATATTTTCGATTTATTCGGTTAATTCAGTTAAACCCGAAGTTTAAACGCCTCCAAAGCTAAATAATATATTAAATATTTAATAATTTTAGTTAATTCAATTAATTAACCGATTTTAAACCGAATTAATCAAAATCGAAACTTGAAAAAACTATTAACCATTGACCGACTGAAATTTTGGTTCGGTAGATTAATTCGTTTTTAACATAATTATGAACTCCCTACGTGATGTGGATAAATTAAATGTGAAATTTTAACATTAACTTTTATATTAGGCGTAAGTTTATGATTTTAATTTCAATATCAGCAATGCTTTCCTTCTAATTTGGTATTGATCTGCGGAGAAGGTTGAAAAATTGTGAATTGGTACGAAATAAATTATACGAGTGCAGGGTGGGAGAATTCATGGTTAGATAGGTGTAGACACTCATTTTCGTCCATATTTATTTATTTATTTTGTTTTTTATTTATATATTATATAATTTTAAAAAAATTTTTTGAAAATATATGATATATAATTTTTAAAACATTTTAAAAACATTTATATATTATATAGTTTTAAAACGCTTTTGAAAAGAAATATAATATATAGTTTCCAAAACATTTTTGAAAATATACATATTATATAGTTTTTAAAACGTTTTGAAAATAAATATATAATATATAATTTTTTGAAAAACATTTTGAAAGCATATATAATATGTAATTTTTAAAACATTTTTAAAAATTATATGGTTTTTTAAAAAAAACACTTTTGAAAATTATATAGTTTTTTAAATGGTTTTTTAAATTTATATATAATATATAGTTTTTAAAAGAAAAATTTTAAAAATATATATTATATAGTTTTTATATTTATTATTATTATTATTATTATCATTATTTATTATTATTTTTTATTACTTATTTTATTTTATTTTTTTTCCCGTTTCAGGTCCAAATGGGTCAACTGTCCAGTCCAACAAGTCACGGTCAGGGTCCAAACACAGATGGGCTTGATCCAGCTTGGTAAGTTTAGGGTTTGGAAACCCTGAATGATATCAGTTTCAACGGCGCCACAAAACCAGGGAGATGAACGGTCAACAGTGCCAACGACCGGCCGAAATCCCCGGGACTGACCCATCCCGGGGTGACCGGCCACAACGGCCACGAGCACCCTTATTTCGGAACCGACAGGCCTCCGATGGGGGTATAAATACCCCGGTGAGGCCATGCAAAAGGGAGGACATCATCAAGACCCAAACAGAGAACAAAGATCATCAATAAAAACAGTAAACCGAGACAGAGAATCCACAATACCGAACATCAACAGAACAACAAGTTCAAGCAAACATCGGAGGCTACGCAGAACAATCGGAACCATTGAAACCGAGAGCCAACAGTAAACACAGAGAACCACACATCACAATAGTAAACCAAGGCGAGCCACAGGATCGCAAACAGTACATAGCAAACAAAAAAACCGAGAACGAAAAGGCCACCTCACAACAAATCACGAAACAAGGCACCATCGAAACAAAAAAACTACATACAACAGTGAGCAAAACCCACCACATCAACCAAAAAACCGAAACAAAACACACAAGAACACAAGAACACAAAAAAAGATCGAGAGCCGAGCAAAGCGGGAAGTAAACATGCCGGGAAAGTGAAAGGTCTCGCTGGAAAAAAGGTAAAGGCCGAGTTTTGTTTTGTAGATCTACGTGATTCGGCTTTGGTTGCGGTGAATCGGGGTTCGATTTCGGTTTGAGCGGTACAAGGGGGTCATTTGGTGAAGGTTTTGGTGTTTTCCGGCTGCCAAGGCCGACGGCCGGAGGCGGCGCTGAACGGTGGCGGGGGGTTCGGCCAAGGGGGCTGACTGAGAGAGTTATCTCTCGTTTAGAGAGATGGTTTTTTTCGGCAAATGCTGAAAATGAATTCAAAAGGGAGAGTTTTCATATTTATATACCAGGGGCCTCTTTGCAATTAGAAGTTTTTTTAATTCTCTCCGCAGTCCCTGAATGTTTGAATCGCTTTACAATCTGGTCACCGTATGCAATTTGACCTCTGAATTTGTGATTTATTCAATTCAGTCCCTACTTTTAATTTACATTGTTTTGCAATTTGGCCCCCTTACTTTTTTATTTTGCAGTTTATTTTTAGTACCTGGTTAACCCATCCATTTTAATTTATTATAATTTAGTCCTCGAATTTTTTTTCTCCTTTTTAATTTTAGCATTTTTTAATTATTCATTTTTACCTTAATTTTAGTGTATTTTTATTCCTTTTCTTATTTTTAATTTATCACTTTTAAAATCTAGCATTTGTATTATTTTTTTTCCTTCCTTTTATTTATTCAATATTTTTTTTCTTTCCCCTAACATTTTTGACTTTGTAGAGAAATTTCAATTGATCAAAGGTGAGTAATTCGAATCGAGTAATTTAAATTTAAATTTAAATTTTCTATTTTTCGCTATAACGACAACCGGAAAATTAATCGGTACCGAAAGGGCGGTTCAAGGGTGCTAATCCTTCCTTAACCGTAATCGACTCCCGAACCCGACACGTTTCTGGTACAACGCAGATCAGGTAAGATGGTGTCCGCACCTAAATTCGTTTTAAAGTGGTCGGTGGCGACTCCAACCCAATTAATCTAAGTCGAAGCCCAATTCCGGGGCCCAACCGGAAAGACGGTTCCGACAGCTTGGCGACTCCGCTGGGGACCAGGTAAGTGAGTCAGGCCGAAATTAATTTTTGGTTGTCTTTTTATGCGAAAATGTTAAATGTTAAATTTTAATTTATTTATTTGATTCTAATTATTTATCTTTGATTATTTTTGTTTCAAATAAATAGTTGTACTGATGTTTTTTATTGATTTCAGATTTTTTTCAAAATTGTCATCTCTAAGCTCTAAACCCGAGCTCCGAACCCGTTTTAAGTGGGGGTGAAAGCGACGCATTCGTGTGAATTTATTCACCGCATATGCCTAGCAAGTAGCCTTCGGGATTCATATACCTTACGTCTTCGTGTGAATTTATTCACCGCACAGACATAAGGGAATGTGTCCTCTCGAGTTTAACTTAGTCCACGCAAGCTTGTAATGGGCTTAGGACTAAGGGTCTGGCAAGCCCAAGGGGGCACCTGCAAGGAGAACTCGAGTACCTTTTTAGAACCTAAATCGGGAGATTATAGGGAATTAGAGCCCACCCCAAAACCTCATTCCAAACCCTAGGCTATTTTTATTTCCTGCTATATTTTCTGCTCCAAGCATTCGAACTAGACAAACATGCGGCTAGGATTTGTTTGAAATTAGCATGCGGGATAGAAATCATGTCTGTGTAGGAATATTAAGCATGTTCGGGTAGATTATCATGTGGGGTAAGACTTTTTCATCATTTTTATTATTATCATCATTATCTCACTAACTTTTTTGTTTCTCTTCCTCCTTTCATTTTTATTCTTTGGCATTTTTTTTATCATTCGCATCATTAAAACGAGGTATTGATCCACAAAAAATGTGTTTGTTAAACATGAATAATTTGTATTAATGGACAAAGGGGTTATAATACAAAGAGATAAAAAGCTCAGAAGTACAGCCGTGGTCAAAGAATACTCAGAGGCAAAGGTTGCAGGGGCAAGACGAGGAAAATGTTGCTGGCCCATAAACTCCTTTTGAAAATTACGATAACAAGTGGCGGAACCCCAGCTAAGCTGCAGACCATTAATTGATGAATTCCAAAAACAAGTCGACAAACTTTGGGTGGAAGGCTCCAAAGACACTTTCGTTTGGAACAAGAAAGTGAAAGTCGGAGATGCAGTCCTTCGAGATTTTTTTTTTGGGGCAAGCATCTCATTATTGCACATTTTAGCCAAGGGAGCCGGAATGGTTCGACAGGATATTCAACCAGTGAAAAAGACGAATCAACTTGTCAGAAGCAGTAAAGAATTTGTACCATCCAAAAGAGTTTTTGTCTCTTCAGACGTAACACTTTTGTCACCAATAAGGGTTATTCAGAATAACAAGCACATTTTTTTGGATCAATGCCTCGGACATTTCATGCATCATGCATTTAGACATTTTGCATTTCGTTATTTTCTTTGCATTTTGTTATTTTCTTTGCATTCACATTAACTAACATATACATGTCTCATCAAAAGGAGTAAATACTGGATACACCGTCTCAAGCATTGGACACACCCCATCCACATAACACTCGTTTGAAGAAGAAGAGGATGGAAGCCAGAATTACACAAATCGAGGAGAATATGTTAAAACTACAAAAGGAGCTAGAAGACAAAATAAACCAGAACAGTCGAAATACTCTGGAAACAATCACAAAGAACCAAGAGTCCTTGGTTGATCAGATCGTTGCCAAGTTAGTTGGCCTACAACAGACCAGTGCGCCCGGGGCAGGTTCACCGGAAGGGGTAACTATACAACCTACCCCGCAAGTGGTTATCTCACCTGAAATCCTACCAGAACTTCGAGGGGACTCATCTGCTGCAAAAACAAAGCCCTTGTCCTCTGTATTTAACCCTAGGAACAATCCGGGTTATTACCATGTACCTGATTTGGACGAAGAGGAAAAAGCGAGGAAGATGGAGGAAAAAATCAAACAATTGGAAGACCAAATGAATATAGTCAAAGGAGATCGTGACTACCATGAAATCGATGCAATGGAACTTAGTCTAGTCTCGGACTTGGTTCTTCCCCCGAAATTTAAGTCCCCGGAGTTCGAGAAGTTTGACGGGAACAGTTGCCCATCCGCTCACATCACCATGTTTTGCCGAAAGATGACAGGATATGGAGGAAATGACCAACTCCTGATCCATTGTTTTCAGGATAGTCTGTCGGGCTCAGCCATTCAGTGGTACAACCAGCTCAGCCGATCAAATATCAAGACCTGGAAGGACCTGGCCAAGTTATTTCTGGAACAATACAAGCATAACAATGATATAAGGCCAGATCGAGTTATGCTACAAAACATGGAAAAGAAGCATAACGAGAGTTTCAGGCAGTACGCACAAAAATGGAGGGACTTGGCTGTGCAAGTTCATCCACCGTTAGATGAAAAGGAAACTCGGAAACTTTTCGTGCAGACTCTGAAGGCTCCATACTTCGGGCATCTGGTGGCGATCACATCAGGAAGCTTTTCAGACTTGGTTATGGCCGGAGAAATGATAGAGTCGGCCATAAAGCAAGGCAAGATTAAGGATGGGGAAGCCAGTAAGAAGCCTCCTATGAGGGAGAGGGATGGAGAGGTTAATAATATCAAACACTCCAGCAAAGGTGTTACAATCTCCAGCCCAAAATCAACTGCAGTTGTACCGTTAGGTACTTCTAAACAAGATTCCAGGAGGGAAAGGGAACATTTCGACCCAATTCCCATGACCTACAAAGAGCTTTACCAGCAACTTCTTGACACCCATGTGGTGTCACCATATCCAGTAGAACCCATGAAGCCCCCATACCCCAAGTGGTATGATGAGAATGCGTATTGTGAATATCACGGCGGAGTCCCAGGGCACACAATTGAGAACTGTTACGCATTCAAGAGGGTTGTACAAAAGATGCGTAACCAGAACTGGATCGACTTCAACAACTTTGGGGCATCCAAGTGAGGAATATCATTTCATCATTTGAGGCATTCTGTTTGACTTTGTTTTTCTTCCATTTTTTCTCTCAAAGTTTTTGTAAGAACATTTTAATCAAATTTATGTTACTTTAAAAGATGTTAAGCAATGGATCATATTTGCAAATTTGTAATTCCTTGCATATCATTTGAATTAAGAAACTCTGTAAACGATTCAAAGTTATGAATCTTTGACGAAGTAACATGATTTAATAACAAGGACTTTGACCTTATCCAGAATATACCCTCAAACACCATACCCCGCTCTTGTAATTAACCAATATACCCTTTTCCTTTCATAAGGTGCGGACAACATAGGGCATCATTTACATATGACAATTACTATGTTTTTTTTATTTAAGACGTTCAATGACGATGATGATCTTTACAAATGAAAGAGTCGAGTAGGTGAATCCAGTTTAGGTCAGTTGCTGGAAAATTGAACTCTAAAGATGAGATTCCTTGACTTTCAAAAACACCTAAGCTATAACAGGTTCTTCTTGACAATCTTAGGAAATTAAATCCGTAAAAACTGAGCTATTCCGCTAAGGCAATTGGTTATAGAGGAAACTTGAAAGCCCTGGCCTTATGAGTAGATTACGTTCAAACCATGACATTGCTCGGACACTTGGCAATTCGGTGTTTGCTCCACTGCTCTTGTCAGGCTGAAGACTCCGTGATGAGATGAACCCTTCAGTTAACTTGATAAGAGTGATTATAATATTAAGCTGGCCCTCTAAAGCAATTGGTTAAATGCCCCGGCTTTATGGATTCAGCTAGCCAGATAATGAAAAGTTAAATCAAATTTATCTAAGCAAGAAATTTTCGGTAAAATGGACTAAGGGAGTTAAGGAACACCTGTTATAGTTGACTACACACAAGCACTCAAGAATTTCATTTTTAGACCGATATTTTTTGCACTGCCTTTGTTGGAAGAGCCTACAAAGCTTGAACAAATGAAAAATTTCAGAGAACTGAGATAAAAGGTCTAGTAATTGATCATGTTAGTTGCGTCATTTTGTCCGCACCCAATTAAAGTGCCAAAGCATGTGGCGATATTTAAAAAAATGGCATTTTTTACCAAAAAAACCTTAGAAAGGAGGCCAACCTAAAGCCGACTTGTCCCTTTGAACATTTGTCAAAGATTTGTAACTCTGAAAGCATTAAAAGAGCTCTTGATTCCTTTGGTATTTTTTGAACTCACATTTACAATTTGATTCAATTGCGAACAATACTTTACATTTCTCTCTCCTGAAACAAGAAAAAGGAGAAAAACGTTTTCAAACAGAACAATCTCAGATATGAAATGTCTGTAAAGCCCAAGCTCGAGAAGCAAATGGGGCACGATCGATTCCATGGACCAGATTGGCAGGCAAAGCACGAGACTCCATCCAAGAAATAACACATAATTTATTCATGTTGCATGCATCTCAGACATACTTAGGTGCATCACATTCATCATTTTAGCATACATAATTTTGCAGCTTTCAGAGTCAAGCTTCGACTTCAGGATGAAGGTTACTCGACTTGCAAGCACCTTTAAAGAACGATGGTGTAACTCAGCAGCAAGAAGCTACACCTCAAGCGACTTTACATAACTACAGATCTCAGATGGGTTCGAGAACCAATTCAGATCAAATCTAGTTCAGTTCAAACTCACCAGGAGCAACATGTTTTCAGTTAACACTTTCAAGCCAGATTTCAATTCCACGACGGAAGATATCCGGCTGTCAGAATTTATCAGTAGGTTTTCCCAGACCAGCTTAGGGGAACCACCGGAAGAATCATGACCGTTTTCGACCCGTAAAGGGAAGCCATTTTTAAACAAACTATTTGCAGCTTAGCTCAAGGCCAGAAGGGCTATCTGCCACCAAGACCTTTGAGTTCGACTACGCTCAGCTCCAAGGCACATCATTTGCAGTATAGCTTAAGTCGAGAAGAGCTATCTGCCAAAGACCCTTAAGTTCGATTACACTCAGCTTCAAGGGCATAACATTTACAGCATAACTCAAGGCTAGAAGGGTTATCTGTTAGCAAAGACCTTTGAGTTCGACTACGCTCAGCTCCAAGGCACATCATTTGCAGTATAGCTTAAGTCGAGAAGAGCTATCTGCCAAAGACCCTTAAGTTCGATTACACTCAACTTCAAGGGCATAACATTTACAGCATAACTCAAGGCTAGAAGGGTTATCTGTTAGCAAAGACCTTTGAGTTCGACTACGCTCAGCTCCAAGGCACATCATTTGCAGAATAGCTTAAGTCGAGAAGGGCTATCTGCCAAAGACCCCCGAGTTCGATTACGCTCAGCTTCGAGGGTGCATCATTTGCAGCATAACTTAAGTCAAGAAGGGTTATCTGCCAACCAAAGACCTTCGAGTTCGACTACGCTCAGCTCCAAGGCATATCATTTGCAGCATAGCTTAAGTCAAGAAGGGCTATCTGCCAAAGACCCCCGAGTTCGATTACACTTAACTTCGAGGTCATATCGTTTACAACATAACTCAAGGCAAGAAGGGTTATTTGTCAATAGAATTGTCGAGTTCGACTCTATTTAGCTCGATGATACCTCAATCACACTAATGTTCGGCTGCAATCGAGGTTTTCAAAGTCAAGATGAACACCTGGGTTAACCGTGCCTTAGTGACAAAAAACCGCTTTCCGACAGCATAACTTAAGTCAAGAAAAGCCATCTGTCGGCGAGGACCTTTCGGGTTTGATTTTATTCAGCTCAAGGGTCTATCAACCACATGGTGGAGTAAAAGAATTATTTTTCCAGTCGAATTTTTGAACTAAGGTCTTTAAATTAAGAAGAAGACCGAAGTTGACTACAATTGGGCAACAAGAAGCCGCATCCCGATTCAAATCTCGAACTATGACTTCAATTCCATATCATTTCAAGGTGGACTCGACTTCACGACGGAGGAGCCATCTGCAACCCAATTCGACAGGGAGTTATTCTTCATCTCCACCGAACGAAAATTTGTGTCTTTTTATCTTTGTCCTATTTTTCGTTCCACGAAAAAGGACAAAGAGGGGCAGCTGTAGACACTCATTTTCGTCCATATTTATTTATTTATTTATTTATTTGTTTGTTTTTTATTTATATATTATATAATTTTAAAAAAACATTTTGAAAATATATGATATATAATTTTTAAAACATTTTAAAAACATTTATATATTATATAGTTTTAAAACGTTTTTGAAAAGAAATATAATATATAGTTTCCAAAACATTTTTGAAATATACATATTATATAGTTTTTAAAACGTTTTGAAAATAATATAATATATAATTTTTTGAAAAACATTTTGAAAGCATATATAATATGTAATTTTTAAAACATTTTTAAAAATTATATGGTTTTTAAAAAAAAACACTTTTGAAAATTATATAGTTTTTTAAATGGTTTTTTAAATTTATATATAATATATAGTTTTTAAAAGAAAAATTTTAAAAATATATATTATATAGTTTTTATATTTATTATTATTATTATTATCATTATTTATTATTATTTTTTATTACTTATTTTATTTTATTTTTTTCCCGTTTCATGTCCAAATGGGTCAACTGTCCAGTCCAACAAGTCACGGTCAGGGTCCAAACACAGATGGGCTTGATCCAGCTTGGTAAGTTTAGGGTTTGGAAACCCTGAATGATATCAGTTTCAACGACGCCACAAAACCAGGGAGATGAACGGTCAACAGTGCCAACGACCGCCGAAATCCCCGGGACTGACCCATCCCGGGTGACCGGCCACAACGGCCACGAGCACCCTTATTTCGGAACCGACAGGCCTCCGATGGGGTATAAATACCCCGGTGAGGCCATGCAAAGGGAGGACATCATCAAGACCCAAACAGAGAACAAAGATCATCAATAAAAACAGTAAACCGAGACAGAGAATCCACAATACCGAACATCAACAGAACAACAAGTTCAAGCAAACATCGGAGGCTACGCAGAACAATCGGAACCATTGAAACCGAGAGCCAACAGTAAACAGAGAACCACACATCACAATAGTAAACCAAGGCGAGCCACAGGATCGCAAACAGTACATAGCAAACAAAAAACCGAGAACGAAAAGGCCACATCACAACAAATCACGAAACAAGGCACCATCGAAACAAAAAACTACATACAACAGTGAGCAAAACCCACCACATCAACCAAAAACCGAAACAAAACACAAGAACACAAGAACACAAAAAAGATCGAGAGCCGAGCAAAGCGGGAAGTAAACATGCCGGGAAAGTGAAAGGTCTCGCTGGAAAAAGGTAAAGGCCGAGTTTTGTTTTGTAGATCTACGTGATTCGGCTTTGGTTGCGGTGAATCGGGGTTCGATTTCGGTTTGAGCGGTACAAGGGGGTCATTTGGTGAAGGTTTTGGTGTTTTCCGGCTGCCAAGGCCGACGGCCGGAGGCGGCGCTGAACGGTGGCGGGGGGTTCGGCCAAGGGGGCTGACTGAGAGAGTTATCTCTCGTTTAGAGAGATGGTTTTTTTCGGCAAATGCTGAAAATGAATTCAAAAGGGAGAGTTTTCATATTTATATACCAGGGGCCTCTTTGCAATTAGAAGTTTTTTTAATTCTCTCCGCAGTCCCTGTATGTTTGAATCGCTTTACAATCTGGTCACCGTATGCAATTTGACCTCTGAATTTGTGATTTATTCAATTCAGTCCCTACTTTTAATTTACATTGTTTTGCAATTTGGCCCCCTTACTTTTTTATTTTGCAGTTTATTTTTAGTACCTGGTTAACCCATCCATTTTAATTTGTTATAATTTAGTCCTCGAATTTTTTTTTCTCCTTTTTAATTTTAGCATTTTTTTAATTATTCATTTTTACCTTAATTTTAGTGTATTTTTATTCCTTTTCTTATTTTTAATTTATCACTTTTAAAATCTAGCATTTGTATTATTTTTTTTCCTTCCTTTTATTTATTCAATATTTTTTTTTTTCTTTCCCCTAACATTTTTGACTTTGTAGAGAAATTTCAATTGATCAAAGGTGAGTAATTCGAATCGAGTAATTTAAATTTAAATTTAAATTTTCTATTTTTCGCTATAACGACAACCGGAAAATTAATCGGTACCGAAAGGGCGGTTCAAGGGTGCTAATCCTTCCTTGACCGTAATCGACTCCCGAACCCGACACGTTTCTGGTACAACGCAGATCAGGTAAGATGGTGTCCGACCCACCTAAATTCGTTTTAAAGTGGTCGGTGGCGACTCCAACCCAATTAATCTAAGTCGAAGCCCAATTCCGGGGCCCAACCGGAAAGACGGTTCCGACAATAGGAAAGAAAGGTAAATTATTTGTTTAGTATCTAAATTATTGGTTTTGGTCCGTTTTAGTACTTAAACATTTTTCTTTTTCAAAATTATACCTCAAGTTTAATTTTTGTTTCATTTTAGTACCGGTCATTAAAAACTTTAATTGTTGTTTCATTTTGGTACATTGTTCAAAATTTAACGTTAATTAAAAAAAGTAAAGTAGGAGCTAAAACTGACCAAATCTAATAGTTTAAGTACTAAACGTATTAAGTTTTTAAAGGTGGGGTACTAAAACAAAATAAAATCTAAAATTTAGGTATAGTTTAAAAAAATTGGAAGATCAAGTACTAAAATGGATCAAAATTGATAGTTTAGGTAGTAAATGCGTAGTTTATCCATTTAAAATATGCGCGAGTTATGGTTTGAGGTGGGCTTGGGGTTTTAAAAGGGGCTGGTGGGTTTTTGAAATAACGAGGGAAAAGGTAGGTTTGGGGTTCCAAAAAGGCTAATGGTTTGGGCATTTAAAAGGTCTGAATAAATATTCATCATGAAATTCAACTTTTTTTTATTAGTTATTATTTTATTGATTGTATTTTCTTTAAAAATATTTTGTTTCCACTCCATAAAAAAATATATTATTAATATATGTGTCTATCTTCACAAATATTTTTAAATCCACTATTTGGAAGGATTTGTGGTGAATGATAAGAAAAGGGTTTTCGCTGTTGAGATGTGACGACCTCCACCGACATAGCAAAGAAAGCATGATGTTAGAGGTTTGGTTCTTATCGGAAAATGATTAACCGACGAGGCTAAGATTTAAGAGAATCTTGCTTAATAGTCTAAGGCGACTATAAAATCATATATGTTTAAAACTTTTTTTAATTCATTACGTACACGATCTTTAAGATAACTTTTCATGATGAATAGGTGATATTATTATTGTTGAGATACTTGTTTAAAAATAAACACTCTGGCTTTTGGAGTTGGACCGTCCATTTGATGTGTCCCACACACCCAGTTGTTTAGTCATAAATTAGAATTAGAGTTTATGTTATCTAAGAAGTAATCATTCACTAATCTGAATCTAATTAAAGACACCTTCCCCACATAGATGCAAGACAGGGACTCAATTGTATGTGATAAAGAATATATGCATACATCATCATACATGATACAATTTTTCATACTATTATTGACTCAAAAGTATATAGTGTGTTCTTTTTCATTAATTTTGAGCTTTTGTTGACAAT
This sequence comes from Hibiscus syriacus, assembly GCF_006381635.1. Classification (NCBI taxonomy): domain Eukaryota; kingdom Viridiplantae; phylum Streptophyta; class Magnoliopsida; order Malvales; family Malvaceae; genus Hibiscus; species Hibiscus syriacus. The sequence continues at coordinate 76,358 of NW_024062866.1, read as the reverse complement.
TGTTCTTAGGGTATTCTTCTATGGGTATTTAATATATTGTTTATGACATTAAGTTTATGTTAATCATAATCAAGGACAGTTTTATTTAAGACTTAGGCTAACAATTCATTAATTATACAAGTGATTAAGTAAAATTACTCTTACTAATGGTGTGAAATAAATGCAACTAATATTAATTTATGTTTTTAATGTTAATTAAATTAGGGCAACCAACATGTTACCTTGTAGTTTAAAATTATATCAATTAAGGATTTATAGTTTAAGCGGACGTTTTGCTTATAACAACTTAAAATTAGATGTACGATTATTTTCATTTCAATATTAAGCATTTTTGTTCAATGAATGTCTTGCATGAGATTCGATCTTTTTTTAGGTTCAATTATGGTTTTAGTCCTTATGCACAGGGGGAAGGTGGAAATTGTGTTTAGGAGTCAAAAATATTAAATTTAGGAGGATCAGATTGCAATTTAATCATCGTATTAAATTGTAATTTTATAATTCTAGATGGACTAAAGAGAAATTATACCATTTTGGGAGGCCAAAACCCTACCAGCCCCTCTAGCTCCACTTGTGTTGCATCTGAGTTCTCTGTACTTAAAAAAAAAATTAATGTGGCCCGGCCTTGTATTATTTTTTCTCTCAATGTGATTATTTGACCAACGATTTTCATCGTTAACTGTTATGGTATTGATGTGACAGTTAACTGTAGTGATGTGACAGTCCATGGTGATAACGTAGTAGTCCACAGTAATTGATAATGTGACGGATGACATGACAGATAAGGCTAAATTGGTAACTCAAATACGACAGATGGACTGTAATGCCAACATCATGAACTGTCACACCAATACCGTAATGATTAGCGATAGAAAACCATTGTCAAAGAATCGAGTTTGTTTTCTAAATTAGAATATCATATTAAAAGAAAAAATAATACCATTCATATTATTTTCAAGGACTTTTTGCCATTATATTAACGTAATAAAGAGATTAAAATCATAATTGGAAAATTCTTTTGAACTGCAAAGGTTAAAGAAATCTTGACGTATTAAGCTAGTTGAGTGGTTTGAAATGAAATTGGTAGGGAAATGGGAGGGGCCCAAGCCATGTGAATAAAAGTGGATCTTAGTCACCACAACGTGACAGATGATTGTCCTTCACAAAACTCATCTCCGACAACATGACACCACCCTCTGGTCTACCCCGGTCGGTTACTGTCACATTTTTAACTCCCACTTGCAAGCTTAAAGAAGCTTGGACTCAAACATACCACTTCGCTCCTGCTGGTTTAAACCAACCACTTCTCTCGTCGGTCGATCTATATTTAGGGTCCGAGTTAAGATTAAATATTTTCAAAGTAAAATGTGAGAGGACATGACCCATGCAACCAGAGAAAATTTAAGATGAGAGACAGGCCTGTAAACTGCAGGGTTTCATTATCAATGTATGGCTCAAGCTGATGGACACCTGTATAGCAGACAACACAAACCACCATTTTCATTTACTCCGTACGTTGCTGGAGGTAGCTACCGAAACCTAACAATGGACCACGTAAAGAAATCAACTCAGCTCAAATTTTATTGTTAATCCATGTACTATTGCGTATCTAATCCTTTTGTTTTTTGTCATCGTGCTAATGATAGTTGTGTGGTCACCAACACATGGCAAACACGATGAGATAGTAGATAGTAGATTGAAGTTTCAAGTAGCAGCAACAGCCGGCAAAAGCACGAGACACATGAAAGGAATGGTGCGGTGGACATGGGATCTTATCTTCACTGATTCCAACAGATATTCGTATGATTCAAGTGTCTTGAAACGGCCAAGGAAGTGCCTTAAATGGCAAAAGAGTGTCCAAAAATACACGCTCACAAAACGCATCTTCTTTTACAAGATTACCAGTAGCCTTATACCGACGTAAGACAAAGCTGTAGTAGAGCAGATTACAGCTCATAGAAAGTTCAATCTCACGTGACCTCAACCAGTTATGTCGACGACGAATAATTATGTAGGCTCAACTGCTTTGTTAGAAAGAACCGTAAACAATCGAAGTTATTGGACCGATATCCATTTGCCGAAGCATGCCTCATGGACAGACATTGAATTTTATGTCAGAAGAGAACTTGAACTTTTCAAAATTTAAGGGGTAAACTTGAATTTATAATATTTTAGGGGACGAAAATATATTTTAATAAAAAAACACATAAAAATATAAAATATATAGTAGTTTTAAATTTTCAAGGTAGGATTGTGCCTACCCGTCTCCTCCTCGGCTCATCCTTACATGATGTGATTGTTTGTTGAAGTAAAACCTCTAATACGCTTTTCTTGTATAAATCTCGAGTCTTGAAGTCTAGTTAAGGTTTCATTTGAAAATATTTCTCCAAATGAGTTTTTTCAACGAGTTGTTTTAATCTAAAAGCACCGTTTTCTAGTTTCTTGATTTGAGTCAATAATTACATTTCAAACGAGAATTTTTGACCGAAAAAACTATGATCAAAAGAAATAAAATTTATACCATCAATAAACGAGAGGAGAGATTTTAAGAGGTGCATACAAAATCCTAAAGAGAATAGTTATCCAATAATAATAATAAAACAAAATAGTTAATTTGTGAAGTTTAAAAATAGTGATATTCCAATGGACTATTAATGTATTTTGACCAAATTGCAATAACAAAATAGCAAGAAAACTCTTACACCTTCGTTCAAAACCAATAATTAGTGTGGCGTATAATATGGTAATGAATTGATTCCAAATGAAAAGAGGAAGCGAGAAAGAAACACGAATAGTGATTTTAATGATAAAATAATAATAATTATTTTTAAAAATTTTAAATTCGAGTGTCATAACTATTAAAAATATAAATATTTAATATCAAATAATAATTAAAAATTATTTTTAAATAAATATTATTTTGTAATTACTAGAGTTAATAAAAATAAAGCAACAAGAAAGTGGCGAGACAAAGATTAATCGTCACTAATGCAGTCCACTGACACACAAACATATGAACAACAGAAACATCAACATACAATGGATCCAACAACAACAAGAACAAAGTTTTAATCAATCACAACATTGAAAAGAAAATTACAAAGAACAACAATATTATCATCAAGCAACGGTCGTGTTCTCGGTCGGCGATGTCCAGACGATGTCTTTAAGCGCCGGTCGCAGCTCTTTACTGCAGAACTGATTGTACTCGAAGGTGTCGCCGTTGTCTTTCTTAACTTCCACCACCGAAAACGACGGCGTCACCGAGAATATATCGGCCGCGATGGCTAGTTTCCCTTTCCTTCCGTATTCTTGTCCCTGTAACCGCACCCTTGACTCGCTCTTCTTGACGCTGAACTTGCCCGATTTTGCCACCTCTTCGAGCCGCGATATCACGCTGCTCGCCGGCCTTGTGGTGGCGAATCTCATTTCTTCTTTTTCTTCCCTTTTTTTCTCTTCGAACAACGGTGACAGATCGAAGCCTTCCGACAATGAAATTATGTGGAAAGCGTTCAAAGTCTCGGTCTTTGATGACTTGTCACCGTTGAAAGCTTCGAATTCGAGCTCTTGTTTTGTTGTTATGGTCTTGGGGATGGATTTTTTGAACCAAGACGAATCCATGATCCTCGAGATTGTGATTCGGGTATTCGGGTTCGGGTCTAAAAGCCTGGTGATTAATCTACGAGCTTCCGGCGAAAACCATGGCGGGCACTTGAAATCACCTCTGTAAATCTTTCTATACATTGCCACAATATTATCATCTTGAAACGGTAAAAATCCAGCGAGAAGAACATATAAAATCACCCCACAAGACCAAAGATCCGCCTTGGCTCCGTCGTATCCTTTTTTTCCGATGACCTCCGGGGCTACATACGCCGGAGTTCCGCACGTCGTGTGTAACAAGCCGTCTTGTTTAAGGTGTTCCGAGAAAGCGCTTAGTCCGAAATCGGTGACCTTCAAGTTGCCATCTTCGTCCAAGAGCAGATTCTCCGGCTTCAAATCACGGTGATAAACGCCGCGGCTGTGGCAGAAATCGACGGCGGAAACAAGATGTTGGAAGTAAGCTCTGGCCGCGTCTTCTTTGAGACGACCCTTGGCGACTTTCGAGAACAATTCTCCGCCACGGACGAGCTCCATGGCGATGTAAATCTTGGACTTGCTCGCCATAACTTCGTCCAGTTCCACGATATTTGGGTGCTTCACCATTTTCATGACGGAAATCTCCCGCTTGATCTGCTCCATCATCCCCACTTTGATCAATTTTTCTTTGCCGACGACTTTCATGGCGACGTTCTTCCCCGTTTGGAGATTCTTTGCATGGTAGACTTTGGCGAAAGTTCCTTGACCCAATACACGACCGAGCTCGTATTTCCCATGAAGCAAAGATGGGTTGTCGTTCTTAGTAGCGTTGTCCGCCATTTTTGTAACTTATAAGATCGAGAAATTAAAAAAAAAAAAAGACACCCTTTGAACTGAATTTACTCTATATTTACAACATGAGAGATGAACTTAGACGGAAGATTAAAAGAAGAGAGGAGAAGCTATGACTGGATTACCGATCAATGGATCACCCGTCTTCGACGTGTTTCCGGTGACAAGTCCGGCCGCCAACGGAACGTTTACGGTTGCCACAATGCTCAGGCCGTATCAACGATGAACTTCTCATCTCTCTGCATTCCCCAAAGGGATTTTTACACTTTCTTAAAACGAAAATTAACAAAAACAAATGAAAAAGAAAAAAGCCTTTTTCCTGTTATCTACAACGGCAGGACTCAGGAGATTCAAGCTTTCTTCTTTTTGGGATTCAATGCTAAAGGTTGCAACTTATAGAAGTTCTCCCAAGGGTGGAATTCTCGTTTTAGTCCCTTGATTTATCAAACTGTGATATTTGGTTGTATGATTTGATTTGAAACAGTGGGATCCTGACACGTGGAAACTTGAGGCAATAATTTTTGCCTTTTTGTCATTTGCTATTGGCAGGTTCTTAATAATTCTGTGGGGTCCAGTTTCGGACAAGTGAAAGAGAAACTGTTGTAATTGTTTCGCGAATTTATCATTTCTTGTTTTATTAGTACTAATTTCATCAACATTGATTGTTAAGATACTAATGTGATAATTATAGTGCGAATGATGACATGGAAAAAAAATTAAATTAATCTTTTAGTCGATTTTGACAATATAATTTATTATAATTAAAATTTCAATAATTTATTTAATCTATAAGAGAAAAAATTAAGGGTGTAACAAAAAAATTTCTGTAAATAAAAAATATTTTTTAAAATTTAAAATTTTGGACATACTTTGATTCACCAACGTCAAAATATTTTCAATGGAGAGGTTGATAAGGAAAAATATTTCATAATATCACGCTAATTATATGATGGATATTATAAATTAAATTGGGGTAAAATTTTAATTTTTTATTGAAATTATCTCAATTTTGAGAATAATCAAATTAAAAAATAAAGAGGATAGAAAGGAAAATATTTTAATACCAGTTTTTATTACAAATGATAGTCGACAATAATTAATCACAAGGAATAAAAATGGTAAAATATTAGATAAATGTCATAATAAAACTGTCCAAAACTATTAATTTTGGTACTCTCGTTAAACAACCAATAAACGAGTAACCTATAAATGAAATCTAAAATTTGAGTGATAAATTCGAAAAAAAATCAAAGTTAAACTACTAAAATATCAATATAGCATTTTAAAAAATTATTGGTATTTCGCTCATAATTCAATAAAAATATATGATATTTACTTTTAGACTAAACTACATGTTTAGTCATTCATATATTTTAACAGTTTCGTCTTGAGCACCTAACTGTTTTTCTTTTAAAATTATAACTAACGTTATATTTTGATTCCGTTTTTATTATCTAATGTTAAAAAAAGTTAAAGATGACGTTGACGTGTCATAATAAGATAATGTCAAATCATCATTGAAAAATAAAAAAATTATAACGTCATTAGTTCTGTTTATTTTTTAACGATGGGTTATCAAAACAGAACACAAATGATACGTTATGCATAATTTTGAAAGATAATTAAATATCCAAACATAATCATAAAAATAAGCAACTAAAAATAATATATATAAATAAATATTTTTATCAACGATAAAAGATAAATATCATTTAAAATATCTTCTTAAAAAGCAAACATTATTCGTATAATTTTTCATACTTTTTATGTATTTATTAATCAGTCCTCATTTCTCAAAATCTTAAACTAAATAGTCACCTTGAGTAGCATACGCATATAAATCAGCTAGGTTTAACTATTAACTTGGCCCCTTTACTTTGTACATTCTCTCAAGTCGGTATTTAATTATATAAATATATTTTACGAACACCATTGAAAGAGATGATTTAGTAGAACAAAAATCGAACCATGCAATATCATTTAATTCTTTTAAAAGATTATATAAATATAGGTAAAGTACACAAATGGTCCTCCGACTATAGGATACTACTTTATTAAGTACCTCGACAATTAAAAGCTACAAAATAGTCCTCCAACTATATAATGTTGCTTTATTAAGTCCCTCGGCTATTAAAAGTTATAAAATGATCACCCGACTATTCATTATGTTCCAAACTCGTCTTTTTCCATTAAAAATTGGCGATTGTTAAGTTAAACGTTAGCATGATGACTGAGATATGATAGTCGTTTGAGATTCTGTGATCATATTTATTCATATCACAGTCGGTAGGTTAACGTTCAACTGATAATACCGTCAATTTTTTAATAGAAAAATACGAGTTTGAAACATAATGAATAGTCGGATGACCATTTTGTAACTTTTAATAGTCGAGGGACTAAAAAAACAACACTATATAATCGAAGGACCGTTTCATAACTTTTGATAGTCAAATGACTTAATAAAACATAACCCTATAGTCGGAGACCATTTGTGTACTTAATCCTATAAACATTTGATGCAAAATGTATATAAAACCCAAAAATAAAAATATTTTTTTTGTAGCCAATTCAACAACAAACAAAATACTGTATTTGAACAAAAAAAAAACCGAATAATTACAATGAAAGAAATTAAAAAGAAAATTTGATATGCTGAACCGGTTGTTTCTGGTTCAGGTTTTATTTAATGTTCAATGATATGTTATGGGCCCCATGGCCCCATATGCTTACGCTTGGTATGTCTGTCGTTATAGTCTTCTTAAGTATGCTAATAAAATTGGTTTAATTGCATCAAATGCCTTCAAGCTATGACTAGATTATAAATTGGTCCTCCAACTTCCTTTCATTCTAATTAAATCTTAATATTATCGATATCGTATCAATCAAGTCCTTCTGTCAGCATAGTTGGCAACTTAGATGTCCAAGCTAGCTCGGTTTAGACTTGTAACATTTTTGAAATTCATAGATTAAATTTTAAATAAATATGTATTTATCGTATGAATAATTTGTATCTATCGTGCTAAGAAAAACAAACAACCCTTCTAAAATTTGATGACATTTTTTTATATTTAACACTTTAGAGTCAAGTTAACCATACAATATACACACATATTTAATTTTTAATAGTTTGAGTGTTTACAAGGCATTATATATTCATAATCTTTCTTAGTCGTCGACAATGCACACACACACTATAGACATAGTTGTTAAACCCGAAACGTCAAGAGATAACAACACTTCATTTAATCACTTGTGTCATTCAATGAGTTCTCAATATTTAAAATTTTGATCCATGTGTTTTTAATATATTTAATGTCATATTTGAATTAACATTTAATGATCAAGCTGGGAGTTAGGTTTATTAAAAAAATAATTGAGATAATATTATTACTTTGATGACTCAATTAGAATATTTGTTAAATTTGAAGATCAATATAAAATGTAGACTTTAGTTTGAGGACGTCTTATGAAATTAATCCTAATATATATACAATAAAAAATGATTAATATATTAAATGTCTATACAAATATCTTTTTGTCTGTCTATCATGGGATGTTGCATCACTCCATAGCAAAATAATTAATTATTTAATAAAAAGTAAGAAAGGTAAAATCATAAAATTCATATACTTTCTTCTGTCTATTTCGATTTTTAAAATTAATCAATTCAAAATGTCTTATTAGAAAATTTAACAAATAACAACACTTATATTTCATCTTTTATCTTTATATGTCACACTCTTTTACACCCAGAGACGAAACTAGAATCAAATGTTGAGAGGGACAAAATTATTTTATATCAACAAAAAAATAAGAATATATTAAGCATATAAATCTAAAAATTAGGAGGGCAAACTAATATCAATATGAAAAAGGATCTAAAATGCTATTATACCGAAAAGTTTGAGAGGGAAAAAGACCCTATTTGATTAATAATTAAACTAATAAAGACCTAAAATGTTATTATACCAAAATGTTTGAGAGGAAAAAAAATCTTATTTAGCTAATATTTAAACTAAAAAAGAACTAAAATGCTATTATACCAAAATGTTTAAGAGTCGACACTTGGACACCCTGCCTCTCACACCTTATTTGTACCATCACTTTCACTTCTTCTCATGTTTAAGGCATAATTTTATAAACTATTAATAAGATGTGATAAAATAAAAAAATAAAAAACAAAAACATTATTGAAATATAAAATTTAAACTTATTTTTCAAACACTTAATTTAAATTTATACTATATAAGAATTAGCGATAGAAGATAATAATGGTTTATAAGAAAGCGTTTGAAGATTGTGTATCGAACGAGATATAATTATACTTAAACTAAATAGAAGGATTAAATCGTAAAATTTTAAAATATACAGATTAAAATCACAATTTAAATTTTATTTTAAAAAGTAATAAAATAAAATAAATCTACGAAGAAAGTGACATGAGCCTTTGATAATTGTTGTATTAGTCGTTTTGATTTATGAAGTTAATTGGGGAAAATCCTCAAATAAACATCATAATCAAAATTATATAAATCACAGCCCCACCCCCAGATGTCTTCCTTCTTCTCCACCAAACAAACTATACTACCAAAGTTTGACTTGCATGGCGACCTGCATAGGTCGTTTGGATCACCTGACGACTAAACAGTTTATTATAGTAACAACTCTATTTCAACAAATAATTCTTCGACAGCGATATCTGAAGATTTTTTTTTTCAATGCATTATCTGAGGATTTTTGCCAAGTTAATTCCACCTCGTAATTGAATACACAAATTAGGTTCATTTATACAATGAACAAATGGGAGTTTGAGAGTGACATAAATTGATTAATTATAGAGATAATTAGTAATATTATGGGAATTCAATGGATTAATTATAATTAGTGAGACAATCTCATCATGATTATGACAACGCAATAACATTACAAGCCCTAGAGCACACGGTTTCGTAAGTTTTAAAAATTTTAAACTATACTAGTGGTTTGGGATCTTTATATGAATTTTATTTAATTTAGTATAAAAAAAGTTACGGTAAGATAAACAAATGATCTCACGATTATATGATATTGTTTTATTAAGTCTATTGACTATTAAAATTTATAAAATGACCATTTAACTATAGAATGTTACTTTGTTAAGTTCTTCAATTATTAAAAGTTACAAAATGGTTACATGACTATTCATTACATATGCTATGAACTCATCATTTTCTGTTAAAAAAATGACAGTTGTCTAAGCTGGACGTTAACATGATGATTGGGATATGATAGTCATTTGAGATTATAGGATCATAGTTTTTATCACATCACAGTTAGCATGTTAAAATTCAACTCAGAATACCGTGATTTTTTAACAAAAAATGATGAGTTTGAAACATAATGAATAGTCAGGTGACCATTTTGTAACTTTTAATAATTGATGGACTCAACAAAGCAACACTCTATAGTCAGACGATCATTTTTGTAACCTTTAACAGTTAAAAGACTTAATAAAACAATATCCTATAGTCGGAGGGACCATATGTGCACTTTACCCAAAATTTATAATACAATTCACAAGGTGAAAAAATAAGATTAAGAGAAAAGATAGAGCTTTGTAGTAGACTGGCTCTCTATGGTACAAGGACAAGCTTATTAATTGTTTTGGTAAAAAAAATTCTACATATCAATTTTACTACCGATTATAATAATAATTTTTTTTTATTATCGATGTCATTTAATTCGTGTTAAATAATACTGCTTAAACAATGAAAAATTCGGTTTAGACAGCAATGATTTTAACCTAATTAGCGGGCCCTATTGTGCAAGTAGCTATCCAAGTTGAAACTTTACTGGAGAGCAGAGCTTCAGATACTTGGCAATATATATATAATATAAAAAATATTAAAATAAAAAGATATTGAAACAAGTAAGAAAATGGGAACCACACAGTGGTGATTCAATGGACCGAAGAGACAAAAACAAACCATTCGAATGATCACAAACGTCACCCTTTTTCATTACAATATTTATTATTATTATTATTATATTAATTAATAATTGAATAATATTAAAAAAGTTTATTAATTGTTTTATATATATGAATGATGTAAACTATTTTGATGGGCTCAGTCACCTGAGGCATTTACTATGGAAAATATAACAATGAAAGACGCATAAACAAGTAGGTAAATACCTGCATCACGTCGGATAATTAGGCTAGGTTTCTTAGTGCACGTGGCAGAAGCTCATTGGACAGATTAAGAAGAAAAACACAGGTTTTAGATGCGACAAAAAATGTCCTAATGAAGGTTCAACGATGATAATACCATCTACTTACCAGTTTGATGATGCTTTATATAATGCAATATTTTTACTCTATATGTCTTTATCCATTACAATTTAGCTGCCACATATGCATATGTCGTGGTTATGTCTATGCCTGTTCCGAGAGTTGAAGGGTCGACATAGCCGTATAAGGAAGGAATGATCAAATTATTTAATTTTTAAATATGAAAGTTTAAGAAAATTAATTATTTAATGTTTAAAACTAAGAACTTGAATTATTATTGGAACGAAAATAAAACTGGAAAGGGCATTTATCATGCTCCTTTTTGTTTTGTCTTCTATAATTAAAATAAATAATTTTATTTGAATATGAGGAATTTTGATCCGACTTGATAAAATTGATTTTTTATTTTTATGTTATAAAATTTAGTCTTCGGTTGCTTTAGATTTTGTTGAGGGCGAGATCAAATCTGGTTTAGGTTTAAGGTAAAAATCTATGACCTAATTTGACCCGCGATAGTAATATAATTTTCTTCTATATATTTAGGAATAACTGTTATAATAAATTTATTTCAATAATTTTTTTAATTAGATTCTTATTTTATCGAATAAAATATTTTTTCTATATTAGAGTTAGTTTGGGCCAAATGTGGGTTTTAACCACAAAACTCGTGTTAAATTTTGAGTCGAGTAAAACTTCCCTACACCCTAAACGGATTCAAGTTAAAGAAATGTGTTTATCGGGTCAAGTCGGAGCGATCGAAAATTTGACCTAACTCGACATGTTATCACCTCTAATCATAACCGAGGGAATCATAGTAAAAGAAACGAAATTATCGTCCGTTAGCATCATACATCATAGTTTAAGAGTCTTGAATCACTTGTCCATGAAAATAATTAAGGGTCGTGAGTAAGCCGACTCTTATGTTATGATCGTTTCTTTAGTTTATTTGGCAGTACCATTCTAGATGGTCCATAACCTTGTTGTCTTTGTCTCCCCACCGGTCCTTTCCATGATTCATCCGTATTTCTCGGCTCGGTTTCGGCCTCGGTTCACTCCTCCATCACCGTTCTCTGCTGATAGTATCGGAAAGCCACGAATAGCATGAAAGCTACACACATTTTCGGAGGATGTTAATTATTTGGACTAAGGCGTAACATTAGCAGAGATTTCCAGAACTTGTAAAGCAGTTTACTAAACAATCCCATGTCTTTGCTCCAGAATCCTTGAAACACAGAGACTAAATCAGACCCCAAAGGACAAAACAGTCAACAAAAAATAATAAACAACGGAGGAAGAAGAAAAAAAGAGAGACCTTGACCTAGAGCAAACAGTTTCTTTACACGTCTCAGGCTTGCGGGTTGAAGGAAAACGATAATTGGATTTTGATAAAGCAGAGAAAGATAACGACAGGAGAGAGAGAGAGAGGGTATTTTTGTTTTAGTTTGCTTGTGGAGTACCTCTAAAAAAGGCTCGAGCTTTGAGATTTGCAGCTGACACAGAAGAGAAAAGTACACCCGCCAGCGTCTCCTTTAATTGACGTCGACACCGTCTCTCGCCGATAACATCTACTACTTACATATGTATCGGATGTTTTAATTTTTGTTCTTGAGAAATGACTCAGTACGGGAACATTATCCATCAAAATTTACTTCTAGTTCTGCCAAACGAGTAACTATTGAGTCCACTTTTTCAACAACACATAATTTTTCAGGTATATTATCAGTGATCAGTATTATTATCGATCTAATACTGATCAGATTATATTTTTAGATCTAACATCCTTAGTAAAAAAGCGCGTCCCCTGCATCGCGTTATATGTTGATTTGGCGTCACGTGGAATATAGCGCGCCCCCTGAACCGCGCTATACACTGACTGAGTTACACGTGGGGTATAGCGCGCCCCCCTGATCAACGCTATATGTCACGTAGGGGTATAGCGCGGATCAGGGGCCGCGGTATACGCCGTACTAAAATTATATTTAACGTAGTCCCTGATCCGCGTTATATCTTTACATATAGCGCGGTGCAGGTACCGCACCTTATATGCTTATAAATACACTCCTCCGGCTCACATCTCCTCGCATCTCTCATCTTTTATAAATTAATACAACAATTCCGTTAACGAGTAATAATTCTCGATATCTTCTCTAATTTGATTTAGAAGCTCGTGCGATTTTTCGTTATAAGATAATTTTGTTATAATTTTTTAATTATACTTATTGTTTATTATCATTATTTGAAAAAATATTATACTAATTATTTTCAATTAATTTTTATGTTTGTAAAATTGAAAAGCGGGAGCATAAGTCGAAATAGTTTTGCGGTGCAGGTAATAATATAAAATTATATTATTTAAATTATTTACGTTGATGTGTAAAAAATTTATTGAGTTATATTTTCGTTCATATATATAATTTATTTAATCAGGTTTGTTTAAGTTATTTTTTTGCAGATATAATATTGCCACACTTTTAAACTCAAAGAATGGTGCGACTTTCAGCTATTGTTTATTATGATGGTGAAATTCAAGATGATGAAACCGGCGTTGTTTTCGTATCAAATGAGCGTGTTAAAATATCATTCAAGAGAAACATAACTCTTGAGGAGCTAATAACGAAGATTTCGAGGAAGATTCATGTTGGAAGTAATAGAAGAATGTCGTCGTTGCAGTACAGATTTCCAACATCATTGTTGCCATTAACTTATACAGCGTTCGAACTTTCGAACAATGATGATGTTCAAATGATGGTTGAAGCTCAAAGTAATTATTCAGACGCCGCTATTGAGATGTATGCACATTCTTGTATTTTAATTTGTATTTACTTCAAGTTAATGTCATTTGATAATCGCTGATGAAGATTAAAAAAACGAACACAATTATTAAATTTTATCAAACTAATAACAATTTGATATTTAAATACAACAAACTTACAATAAGAATTAAATGGTAAATGATAACCAAATTACAATAACTGATATTAAATGGTAATAAACAAAATTAACTAAAATATATTAAAAAAATCCAACAAATTTAACAAAATAAAGTAAGTATTAAATGAGAAATAATAAAAAATTACAATTAAACAAAATAAAGTAAATACAAATATAATAAAAAAATCTATCGATGCTTGCGTCGCGAATGTGTTCCGTAGGGCGGTGGCCGTCGGTCTCGAGGAGGATTTCTTCGTAACACTGGTTCTGACTCCTCACTGTCATCGTCGTCGTCCTGAGCAGGTACATCAGGTTGATGAGGAGCTGATGACGATGAAGCACCTCCATAGAATAAGGACCCTGGAGGTGTATGACTGACTATCCTTCCGGCATGCGAAAACTGGGAAAACCCAGACATCGCTGAGTGTGAAAACTGTACAGGAAGTGTCTGTGCTGCGGCCATGGGTGACGAGGATGAACCCACCAAATATCCAGCATATAAACCCCAAGTCAGATCTGCAAACATAGACCCATAATAGCCTCCAGGAGGGGTCATCTGTGACGATGGTGGTGGCGGGGTCATAAAACCAGGTGAAGGCGGCGGCGGCATATGGTAATGGAAATGTGATGGTGGCAGGCATCATATATGACTACGACATTATATATGGTTGCAGCATCATTTATGGCTGCGGTGGCTACTGGGAAGGTCCTGTTGGTGCAGCTGAGGATGAACCGGAAGCACCTGCTCTCCGTCCACGAGCCGGGGGACGATGGTGCTATGTCGGTGAACGTCTCTGTCGACGTCATGGAAAGGTCTGCCCTCGTACATCCTCGGGAAGTAGAAACGGTTTCTCGTTACTGTTGAACCACTCATAATAATCCTCAGCATACATCAAGAGGTCATAAAAAATGGGCTCTCTACGGGGAAGGCGCCGATGTCGATCCTCCCACAACACGACCCACCCATGATGCCTCACCAGCCAATCTGTATCTGTCTTTCCACATCTATCTAAGCTATGCAACTCGTCCATATTGCGAGGTGCTTCCGGAATTGGTTGAAAACAACCAAACTGCCGGAGCACGCGATCAGTGGAGTGTCACTCGACGGTCGCATAACAGATCATAGGGACCATCACCATCAAAACATCTGATGGACCCTTCAACTCAGGTGGGATCACCGCCCTCACATCATCAGTAAAATATGGCACACATTCAAACTAAAACAAATAATATATAATTTTTATCAAAATAATAATCTAATTATATAACTATAATCTAAAATCGATTTTTAAACATTAAAATTCATACCTGTGTGCCAGCCTTCTGATCGATTAGCACCCTAATCTTTTCTAAATCATCAGGTAGCTCCTGATGATTTTTCCTATTAGTAGACCACCTATTCAAGGAAAAAAATATGTTATACGCTGTATAAAATTATTAATATACAAAATCAGTTTTATAATTACCTCAGAAGTAGTGGAAATACGAATGTGTTCTTCACAACGGGACATAAGAAGGGTAATCGATACCATGCCCAAGACTGCAGCAGCAGGAGATATCCGCCGATAGCATTACGCATGTAGTCAGTGGCTCCACACATCTCCCTGTACAGCAAAGCCAAAACTGCCGAGCTCCAACTGAATGATCTGGCGAGACGAAAGTCGCTAAGATGTCGCAACCACATGCAGTGAACTAGGTTGCGCGATTTGTCCGGCATCAACAACCCTCCTATCAGCTGCATTATGCATGCCCGTGCATACATCTTAACCTCATCCTCAGAGGCGTATGCGCTCAACTCTCTAAAATTGGCATCTAACCAATTTAACGATAACCTACCTCCGATAAAATTTTCTAGGACACGTCCTAGACTATCCCGACACAAAGTAGTCCAAGAACCGGAAGCTATCCCCGATATCACATCTCCATCCACCGGAAGCCCCAGGTGCATAGAAACATCCTCAAGTGTGATCGTGCACTCTCCGCACGGAAGATGGAATGTGTGGGTCTCCGGCCTCCACCGCTCTACTAAGACAGAAATCAGGTATGTCTCTATCTTACAGTGACCCTGATATCTACATATGTAACCGAATCCAGCCTCTACTAAATACGGCAAAACAAGGCTGGGTATGTAACACCCCCAACCCATACCCGACCCGGATATGAGTCAGAGATACTACATTGACTTTAAAACACAACTCTTAATAAATAATAGTAAAATATTTGAACTTGTATTAAGAAAATACAATAATATACATATTGTAATATAAGTTTATCAAAATATTCAGAGCATACACAACTTAACCCTTTAATTACATGCCAACTGCTATTTACATCACAAAATGACCTACTGATTAAGTTGCTTCTGATCTGATGGTTGCAGGAGTAATACTGTCAAGCTGCTTCACCTGTCTCTTCTAATTTCCCGGATCCTACGTGTGAAACACTCACACGCTAAGTCATCGACTTAGTGAGGCAATAATAATAAGGCAATGTAATGTAATGAAAATGTCAGGATCATATGAGATGAGATGCAAACATGTACTTAATCAATATAGTATACTTCATCAATATCCATACCTGTAAGCGTATGACTGTAACATTCATTATTCTGTATTAATAAGTTTATTGGCCCATGATAGCATATTGAGAACCTAAGGTATTTGAGTAATGTGAGGTTGTGCACTATGCTGTCACCACAGCTCGTATAAATGCACCGAAGTGCCCGTAGAATTGCACCGAAGTGCCCGTAGAATTGCACCGAAGTGCCCGTAGAATTATGTCCATAAGGACCACGTAGAATTCCTTAAGAATCATATACATATACTATGGATCAAGTATGTGTCTTTCAAGACTTCACACAGGTTCCAAAGGATATACATATGTCCTAAAGAACCGAGTATACCCTCTACCCTTGGCATGCCAACTATACCTATAGTTCTCATCTACATAACATGGGCTTATACATTTCCCGCAGTTCATATCGCATAGCCATAGTATTTTCATACCTTTAACACATAGGCATATCATTTACATACCTTTATCACATAGTGCATATAACTTTTTCTGCATATTCATGTCATGTAATACATATAATATGAATTCATGTCATGTAATACATTTAATACAAATTCATGTCATGTATCATAATATGGAATGTAATCATATGTCAAAATATGGAATCTAGACTTATCACAAGTCTGGAACTGAATATACTACTATATTCATGCTATGCATATGCACTCACCTATACTTCTTTGCCTTTTCCTCGATCGATTCTACTTGTAGATTGTTCCCGAACTCGAGTAGGCTCGGTATCTACATAAACATAATTTTCAAGATGATCATCAGACGTCTATGTCTTGAAATTAAGCTTTAATAGCTTACTAATTAAAAGAATTAATAGCTTAGTCTTGCTTTCTTTTCTTTCTTCTTCTTTTTTCATGGGGGAATCGGTTCCCCCCCTGGGGGTATCGATTCCCCTCAAGCAATCTGGAATTTCATATACGATGAGGGGGTATCGGTTCCCCCCTGGGGGTATCGATTCCCCTTGCATTCTGGAAATTCATTTCGTTGAAGGGGTATCGGTTCCCCTTGAATGGGTACCGATTCCCCTAACCCAGAAATCCTATTTTGAGCCCGGAAATCATCTAATTTCAGCTCAAACATACTTATTTCAATCCCTTTAACACTCTTAGTTCTCATACACTTACTTAAACTAATTATTAACCATTCGATACCTCTAAAACTAAGAAAACTCCTCATCCATATAGAATTGAAGAATCTTACTCCAATTTCAACTTGTTCTAATTTCAATTCTATTACTTCATACTTCTTAATTAGCTTGTTGACAAGTCAGAAATCTGATTCAAACATCAAAAACTCATCCATATCAAAATTTCATCTAAAAACTCATTTTCCAAATCATTCTCTAAATCACTTATCTTGTTGTTTTAATGTCATCTAAGCTTTCCTTTAGCTTATATAACATCCAAGCTTTCATTTCCAATCTTAAAACATCAAAGAAACTACCAAGTTCAGATTCTTACCTTAATTGCAAGCCACACGCTGAGAGAAGGAAGAGAAGAAATAAGGAAGAATGAAGAAGAAATGGGAGGTTCTGGAACCTAAAATCACACGTGGGTATCATATACCCCATAACATCTTATTTTAATTAAAATTTCCTTCCAAATGACCATTTGGTCCCTACCTTCATTTCATATTTACTAACCTTTATTTTTAAACTATATAATCATTCTACTTTAATCCCCAAATGTTGAAACTTTGCAAATCAATCACTCACCCGACATGGAGGATGTTACAAATCTCTCCCCCTTAAGAAAATTCGTCCTCGAATTTTTCATTGCACGAACAAATGAGGGTATCACAATTCTTCCTTTGAAATACAAATTTCCATCTGACTTAACCTCAAAGTCTTTAATCTCTTTGTTCTTTACTTGCTCAATTCTTTTCCAACACCTTTCATCTTTACTTTGCAATTCTCCTATTCGTTCCAACCATGCTGGTTTAAGGGTTAATTCTGCACAAAGACCACCATCTCCCGTTAAAGATAATCTTGCATCCATAGCTCGTAAAGCTGCAAACGTCTTTCTACTCAGAGCATCTGCTACCACATTAGCCTTTCCGGGATGATAGTCAATTATCACATCATAATCCTTTAAGAACTCTACCCATCTACGTTGCCTCAAATTCAATTCTTTTTGAGTTATCAGGTACTTCAGGCTCTTATGATCCGTATATAAGTAGCAACGTTCCCCATAAAGATAATGATGCCAAATCCTGAGAGCGAATACTACAGCAGCCATTTCTAGATCATGAGTGGGGTAATTCCTTTCATGTGGTTTCAACTGTCTCGATACGTATGCTACCACTTTTCCCTCTTGCATTAGTACACGCCCCAACCCGTTATGGGATGCGTCACTGTATATTACAAAAAATCTTGCCAGATTCCGGTTGAACCAATATCGGAGTTTCCGTCAGAATTCTCTTTAAAGCTTCGAAGCTTTCTTTACATTCAGAAGTCCAAACAAAGGATACGTTCTTTCTCATTAGCTTCGTTAGAGGCAGCACAATCATCGAAAAATTCTTAACGAATCTTCGATAGTACCCGGCAAGTCCCAGAAAACTCCGAACTTCAGACACATTCTTAGGAACTTCCCAATCCATTATAGCTTTAACCTTTTGAGGATCTACTCTAATCCCAACTGCCGAGATCACATGCCCCAGGAAAATTACTTCCTTTAACCAAAACTCACATTTAGACAATTTGGCATACAACTTTTTATCTCTTAAAATTTGCAAGACGATCCTCAAATGTGTGCTATGCTCTTCATGGGATTTCGAGTACACCAATATGTCATCAATAAAGACAACCACAAACTGGTCCAAGTAGGGCTGAAAAATCCTGTTCATAAGATCCATGAAAGCAGCAGGTGCATTCGTTACTCCGAATGGCATTACGATGAATTCATAATGACCATATCTCGTTCTGAAAGCTGTATTCGGAATATCTTTCTCCTGGATCTTCAATTGATGATAACCCGAACGTAGATCAATCTTCGAAAATACCGAAGCTCCTTTTAGTTGATCAAACAAGTCATCAATGCGCGGAAGGGGATACTTGTTCTTGATGGTCACCTTATTGAGTTGTCGATAGTCAATGCAAAGACGCATTTGATCCATCCTTCTTTTTAACAAATAACACCGGAGCTCCCCAAGGCGATACACTTGGTCGGATAAATCCCTTCTCTAGCAATTCTTGTAATTGATTCTTTAACTCTTGCAATTCCTTCGGAGCCATTCGATAAGGTGCCATTGTAATCGGAGCTGTTCCCGGCATTATTTCTATTTGGAATTCTACCTCTCTATCTGGAGGTAATCCTGGCAATTCAGCAGGAAAAACATCAGGGAACTCTCGAACTATTGGAATTTCCTCTAACCTTTTCTCTTGAGCTCTGGAATCAATCACATTTGCAAGGAAACCCTGACATCCTTGTAGCAATAATTTCTTGGCAGACATCACTGATATTACATTTGCTAAAGGATTAAACTTTTCACTGCTCACACTTATCTCTATTCCATCTGGACTTTTCAGAGTTACCTTTTTCAATCTGCAACTAACATCTCCATAATAACGGAACAACCAATCCATTCCCAGAATCACTTCAAACTCGTCAAAGGGTAATTCCATCAGATTAGCAGGGAATTCAATTCCCTGAATCTTTATGGGACACCCCTTACAAACTTTATTCACCCGGACACTCTGGCCTAACGGAGTCGTTACTATAATCTCATTACTCGTAGCTTCTAAGGGAATCCCCAACTCCTTTACTAACTTACTTGTAATATAAGAATAATTAGAACCCGGATCAATCAGTACCAATACTAATTTATCATACAACTGAAAAGTACCTGCTATAATATCAGGGTCATCACGGTCTTCACTTGTCTTTAGGTTGTATACTCGAGCAGTGGATCGAACTTCAGGTTGAGCAGAGAATTCAGACGGGTTCCTTCCTCTGCCTCTTCCTCGTCCTTTTTGTGAGAAAGAACCAGCTCTTCCAGATGGTGCCGGCTCACCCATAATCAATGGACAATCACGGACAAAATGTCCGACCTCTCCACATCGAAAACAAGTCCCAGCTGCCATACGACAAGTTCCGTAATGGTTTTTCCCACACTGCTGACACTGTCTCCCTTGACCCGGAGTAGATCTCCCAACACCAGATTCCACTGACTGCGTCTGTCTAGGTCTTGTCTGACTTGCTCCCCTAGCAGACGATGCAACTGATTCTGATCTAGCTTGTGATCGAAATCCCGAGTCTCTTCCCCTTTTTGTTGGTGTTGAACCAGAATAAGTAGTCGTCCTCTTTGATGTCTGAACTCTCGAGTCCCCAAATCTTTCATTCTGAGCCCTTTCAAGAGCTTTTGCACGATTGATCACCTCCTGGAACGAGGACAAGTTTAATACTATCAACATTTCTTTAAGTCTAGGGCGTAAGCCCTCCACGAACCACTCGCAAGCATCTTTTTCAGTAGGCACAAGTTCAGCTGCAAACCTGCTCAGCTTATTAAACTCACATTCGTACTCATATACAGAGCGCTCATCTGCTTCAAATTCATAAACTCCTGCTTCATTTGTCGGATAAATTGATCTCCAATATACTTGCTTTTAAATTCTTCTAAAAACAAAGACCAAGTCAACTGGTCGGTTGACATCCTCATGGTGACGTTCGTCCACCATATCCTCGCCTGACCCCTTAATAAAGACACAGCTCCATCTAATTTCTCCACTTCGGAACAGTGGAGACCATCTAACATGATTTTCAAATCATTCAACCAAAGATCCGCTGACACCGGACCTTCCTCAGCTTCTCCCTTAAATTCGGGAGCTCCTAAACTTCTCAACTCTTTTGCTACATTAATTCTTGGAGTTAGTGGAGCAGGAGGTTGAAGACGCGTCAGAATAGCGTCTAACGTTCTGAAGAACGTATCTTGATCTTGTACAGGCACTCCTTGAGATGCCTGTTCTTCACCTTGCCTGGCCAGGGCAGGTGAATTACTGCTTTCAGCATGCCTATCTTCTCCCGCTTCACTTCGGGAGCTATTATGTCCGGACATCTAATAAGAATAACCACATTATTCTATTAGCAAAACAGCATACTCATACTATACCAGATCAGAAGTTCTCACTATTAGTTGGCATGTATTCCATTTACAGACTCCATAGACTCTGGTTTATGCCTAGAATCGGCTAAATCATAGCTCTGATACCATTAAATGTAACACCCCCAACCCATACCCGACCCGGATATGAGTCAGAGATACTACATTGACTTTAAAACACAACTCTTAATAAATAATAGTAAAATATTTGAACTTGTATTAAGAAAATACAATAATATACATACTGTAATATAAGTTTATCAAAATATTCAGAGCATACACAACTTAACCCTTTAATTACATGCCAACTGCTATTTATATCACAAAATGACCTACTGATTAAGTTGCTTCTGATCTGATGGTTGCAGGAGTAATACTGTCAAGCTGCTTCACCTGTCTCTTCTAATTTCCCGGATCCTACGTGTGAAACACTCACACGCTAAGTCATCGACTTAGTGAGGCAATAATAATAAGGCAATGTAATGTAATGAAAATGTCAGGATCATATGAGATGAGATGCAAACATGTACTTAATCAATATAGTATACTTCATCAATATCCATACCTGTAAGCGTATGACTGTAACATTCATTATTCTGTATTAATAAGTTTATTGGCCCATGATAGCATATTGAGAACCTAAGGTATTTGAGTAATGTGAGGTTGTGCACTATGCTGTCACCACAGCTCGTATAAATGCACCGAAGTGCCAGTAGAATTGCACCGAAGTGCCCGTAGAATTGCACCGAAGTGCCCGTAGAATTATGTCCATAAGGACCACGTAGAATTCCTTAAGAATCATATACATATACTATGGATCAAGTATGTGTCTTTCAAGACTTCACACAGGTTCCAAAGGATATACATATGTCCTAAAGAACCGAGTATACCCTCTACCCTTGGCATGCCAACTATACCTATAGTTCTCATCTACATAACATGGGCTTATACATTTCCCGCAGTTCATATCGCATAGCCATAGTATTTCATACCTTTAACACATAGGCATATCATTTACATACCTTTATCACATAGTGCATATAACTTTTTCTGCATATTCATGTCATGTAATACATATATATGAATTCATGTCATGTAATACATTTAATACAAATTCATGTCATGTATCATAATATGGAATGTAATCATATGTCAAAATATGGAATCTAGACTTATCACAAGTCTAGAACTGAATATACTACTATATTCATGCTATGCATATGCACTCACCTATACTTCTTTGCCTTTTCCTCGATCGATTCTACTTGTAGATTGTTCCCGAACTCGAGTAGGCTCGGTATCTACATAAACATAATTTTCAAGATGATCATCAGACGTCTATGTCTTGAAATTAAGCTTTAATAGCTTACTAATTAAAAGAATTAATAGCTTAGTCTTGCTTCTTTTCTTTCTTCTTCTTTTTTCATGGGGGAATCGGTTCCCCCCCCTGGGGGTATCGATTCCCCTCAAGCAATCTGGAATTTCATATACGATGAGGGGGTATCGGTTCCCCCCTGGGGGTATCGATTCCCCTCTTGCATTCTGGAAATTCATTTCGTTGAAGGGGTATCGGTTCCCCTTGAATGGGTACCGATTCCCCTAACCCAGAAATCCTATTTTGAGCCCGGAAATCATCTAATTTCAGCTCAAACATACTTATTTCAATCCCTTTAACACTCTTAGTTCTCATACACTTACTTAAACTAATTATTAACCATTCAATACCTCTAAAACTAAGAAAACTCCTCATCCATATAGAATTGAAGAATCTTACTCCAATTTCAACTTGTTCTAATTTCAATTCTATTACTTCATACTTCTTAATTAGCTTGTTGACAAGTCAGAAATCTGATTCAAACATCAAAAACTCATCCATATCAAAATTTCATCTAAAAACTCATTTTCCAAATCATTCTCTAAATCACTTATCTTGTTGTTTTAATGTCATCTAAGCTTTCCTTTAGCTTATATAACATCCAAGCTTTCATTTCCAATCTTAAAACATCAAAGAAACTACCAAGTTCAGATTCTTACCTTAATTGCAAGCCACACGCTGAGAGAAGGAAGAGAAGAAATAAGGAAGAATGAAGAAGAAATGGGAGGTTCTGGAACCTAAAATCACACGTGGGTATCATATACCCCATAACATCTTATTTTAATTAAAATTTCCTTCCAAATGACCATTTGGTCCCTACCTTCATTTCATATTTACTAACCTTTATTTTTAAACTATATAATCATTCTACTTTAATCCCCAAATGTTGAAACTTTGCAAATCAATCACTCACCCGACATGGAGGATGTTACAGGGTATCACTAACTTAAGATTCATAATAAAAGGATATAACACACGGTCCTTCTCCTAAAAATAAATAATTACAAAAATTAATTTTTAATCTAATAATCATGCATTAAATGAATCAACTAATTATTACTAATAATTTAAATTAAATTAAAAAGTTAAAATGTTACCGTATCAGCAAAGTGTCGAGATATTTAATTCTTAATCTAATAATCATGCATTAAATAAATCAATTAAATATTACTAATAATTTAAATTAAATTAAAACGTTAAAATGTTACCGTATCAGCAAAGTGTAGAGATATATGATTTTCATCCGAGCGAAGTAGACTGCCCTCCATTATATATCTGCAAAAAGAATTATATTAGTAAAATATTAAATAAAGTAAAAACATAATAGTAAAAATATTATAAAATATACCTTAAAAAGAGACTATTTGAGAGAAATTTAGAAAATTTGAGAGAATTTGGTGTGATAAAAGTGATTGAGGATGGGGGTATTCATAGGGAGGATGGGGACGTGAGGGGTTGGGTATTTAGGGGTATAGCGCGTCCCTTGCACCGCACTATACCCCACGTGTCAGATATCCAGGTATAGCGTGGATCAGGGGGCGCGCTATACCCACGTGGCGCCAGATCACCGTATATTGCGGGGCAGGGGGTGCGCTATACCCACGTGGCGCCAAATCATCATATAACGCGGTGCAGGGGTGCGCTTTCCTGCTAAGGGTGTTAGATCGGGAAATATAGTCTGACCGGTGTTAGATCGGTAATAATACCGATCACCGGTGATATACCAGGAAAATCGCCTACAAAGAGACCCACCAGTTAAGTAATTCTGTGAATGACATGTAACCAAACCAAACCAAACCAAGCCAAACCAAGTAATATTTTAAAAAATGCTAAGAGTTGATGTTAAAATTGGTCAAATAATTTAATTCTCAATTCAAAGATTTAATTGATACAATTTCTAAGTTTAATAGTTCAGTTGAATGTAAAAATAATTAAGGACTGAATTGATTTTTCTCAAAGTTCAAAAGCTTTAAACATACTTGTACTTTTTGTTTTATACCGTTTGAAGGCTTTAATCTTTTTTACATTTTTGTCCTTTTTTTTGGTGTAGTAAATATCAGAATAAGCTTTTATAGGTTTCTGTATATTTATGGTATTGGGCATAAAGTCATAGTCTTTTTCTTTGAATGCATTTGGATGGTCATGGTAAGATTGAGATGAATTAATTCCAGTTTAAAGAATGGTTACTTTTAGAGTTGTTGGTTAACCACAAGGTTAGCTGATAAAGCACCAAGGAATGGATGTTGTATGGTGTACTAGAGAAGAATCCAGTCCAGTAGTATCAATGGGATTAGTTTAAGCCGTAACCAACTTGATGTCGCTTAAA
This sequence comes from Hibiscus syriacus, assembly GCF_006381635.1. NCBI lineage: Eukaryota > Viridiplantae > Streptophyta > Magnoliopsida > Malvales > Malvaceae > Hibiscus > Hibiscus syriacus. The sequence goes on along the minus strand of NW_024062866.1, from coordinate 51,344 downwards.
TTAGTCTTAAATTCAAGTCGTTGTGTATGTAAAAAATAAAACAAAAAATAAATCATATATAATACAAAGTTTCATGCATGGAATTGACTTCTGATGAGAAGTTGCCCCATAAAGATCTTCTCCAATCACATTGCACAAAATGGTAATAATGGCTGATATTTTTAAGGCCTTGGGGTCCATTGCCTTTCTTGTTTCTCCCTTGTCTGTTAGCCATCACTTTCAGTTCCACAAAGTGTCAATTCTTATGCTCAAATCATTATTTTTCAACATATTCTTTAACAGAAGAGAGTAAAACAGAGGAAATTTCCATGAAAATGTCTTGGCTAAACAGATTCATGTTATACTAGTTAAATCTCTCGGTACTTGGCTGTAAAATGATTGTAAATTGTTTTCTAATCTGTCAGTGCATGCAGGGTATCTTGTTATAAAAATACATGTTCCTCTATACTGACATTTGATCTTTTTAAGGTGCTACCTAATTGTAAACCTAATTGCAGGGTGGATGGACCAGCTGGTTCATGAATGACCTAGGACTAGTAAATGCAGGTGGTAGAGTTTGTTGTGGTTGGGGGAGAGGGGGAGGGGTTATCAATTATCTAAGTAAAGCAATCTAAAGATAAAGGGAAAGCTCTACTTTAATGGGGGAAATGAATTGAAAGAGGTATTAGATTATGTTTTTCTCTCTCTTAAGTCCTTAAATTGTTACATGTAATCAATTTAAATAACTGACACTATAAAAGAAAAAATATGTTAGTAATAACAATAATAACTAATTCAAATCATAATTAAACAAAATAGATATACAAAAATAATAACACGTGTATGTTAAGGACCAATCTGAAAAAAAAGAAGTCAATTGGGCTAAGTTGACAGAGAAAAATGTAAACAAAAGGACTTAATTATAATAAAAACAGAATCCAGAGGAATATAACATAAACATAATAGCCCAAAAACAAGCTAAAGACGCGGCTCAGTATGGCGGTTTTGATTAGGCATAAACGGGCTTGCTCTTATGCTGGGTCCAAAAGATTGGGCAGGCCCACTGGCGGGATCATCAGCTGGAGCTGATCGTCAGGCACTATCCGGGTCAAGTCGGGTCAATGTGACCCGCAAAACGACATGAGAGAAAGCTAAACAATACATTCATCGTATAGTTCTCATACTAACCATAAAACATATTGGATTTTATAATCTACGAAGCTCAAATCCGAAAGCCTAACTATAATATTGATTAACCATATTGTATTAGGTCTTTTATAATAAACAAGGGTAAAGTACACAAATGATCCTTAATTATAAGATACTACTGTATTAAGTATTTCGACTATTAAAAGTTACAAAATTGTCATTTAACTATAAAATATTATTTTGTTAAGTCCGTCAATTATTAAAAGTTACAAAATGGTCACCTAGCTATTCATTATGTTATAAACTCATCTTTTTCTGTTAAAAATTCGGAAGTTATCTAAGTTGGATGTTAACATGATGATTGTGATATGATAATCGTTTGAGATTCTAGAATCAAGTTTTGTCATATCACAACGATCATGATAACGTTCAATAAGGGCAAATGTATGTAACTTTTATGTGGTTAAACTGCATGCCCATTATTTTAAGGGAGTTGTTAAACTTAGTTTAATTTGTTAAGAGGAATACAAAAAATAAGAAAATTTGCATACACATTTTTTAAAAAACACAAGAGCATTAAAACTTTGGATTCCGTTTTTAAATTTTTAGATTCTTCACTACGTTTAACTCATAATAACGTCAAACTTTTAATGGAAAATGATAAGTTTGGAATAAAATGAATAATTGAGTGATTATTTTATAACTTTTAATAATCGAATGATTTAAATAAACAACAATCTATAATTAAAAGATCATCTTATAACTTTTAATAATAATAAATCTTAATAAAACAATATATTATAATTAAGAGAACATTTGTATACTTTATGCAATATATAAATAAATATTATAGTTAGACTTTAGACCTAGGTTTTATAGATTATAACACCATATATTAATGTAAGGCCCAACATTTCCCCCACGGTCGTCTATTTCATTTCCCAACAACCGCTCTCTTCTTCCTCCTCTTTTCGAGTTAGATCTTCCCAAAACCCGAATAGAAAATCTGAGCGCCGCCGCGAATTCAGCCGCTTTGCTCGCCGTCTGGGACACTAATTTGCTTTTGTAAAAAAGGAAAAACAAGCTGTCAATTTCCACACCTAACCCAAAATGGAGCCCACATAAAAGTCAGTCCACCAACTCTTACCCACCCCCGCACAACAAACTTGGGTTGGTGAGGTGTGAACACCACTTCATCTTATTCCCTCAAAACCAATAAATAAATAAACTAAACCATCATCTCCACCTTCACCAACCAAAGGAAGCAAGGAAGGAGTTTGAGGGGAAAAATGGAAGCGAATTTCTGGGGAGATATGCCGGAGGAAGAGTATTACACGTCGCAGGGCGTTCGCAACACCAAGTCTTACTTCGAGACGCCCAACGGCAAACTCTTCACTCAGAGCTTCCTCCCTTTGGATAAAAAAGCGAAGGCCTCCGTCTACATGACCCACGGCTATGGCTCCGACACCGGCTGGCTCTTCCAGAAGATTTGCATCAGTTTTTCCACTTGGGGTTACGCTGTTTTCGCCGCCGATCTCTTCGGTCATGGCAGATCCGATGGTCTCCGTTGCTACTTAGGTACTTTCCATTACTAGTTCTTATTTTAGTGTGGAATGAGCAGCTAAATCTGGGCTTTTCGCAAGATTTTCAATCATGTCTGAATATAAACACCTAAAAATCCGGATTACGCACATTAAGATATTCTTTATTCATGATATCATAATTAAAAAAAAGGGTTGAATTGAGGAAAGAAAAACATAGATAAACACTCAACAGAGTTATGGAGTGAGTAATTATTTATAGGAATGATAATAAAAAAGAACTTGTGAAAGAGAAGCGATCTTGAGAAAATTAAAGCTTTGCTTCCATTAACTTAGTTTTGTTGTAACAATTGTTCAATTTGTAGTACCATGTCTTTAGAAAACGAAGTAACTTGTTATTTTGATCAACCTTTGATTCATTCGCCATTGAAGCTCTAGTCTATGGTATTTGAAAGGCATAATAACAAAATTATTCCAATGGTGGCATAAATGGTCACTTTGCCCCTTGTTATTTTCTGAGCATTTTAGTCCCTAATGTTTTATTGTGGAGCAAAATGTCTCGAGATGAAAATGAATAGAGGGTAAAGTGACAATTTGAGCAAACGTTGGGGAAATTTTGTTATTATCCCTATTTGAAATTGGTTGGATGTTTTGAAGATGAGTTGCTTATCGAGGTGCTGATTCATGATGTAGGTGACATGGAGAAAGTTGCAGCCACATCCTTATCATTCTTCAAGCACGTCCGCAACAGTGACGAATACAAAGACTTACCTGCATTCCTCTTCGGTGAATCCATGGGAGGAGCAGCAACAATGCTGATGTACTTCCAATCGGAGCCCGAAACTTGGACCGGTCTAATATTCTCGGCACCACTCTTCGTGATGCCCGAGAATATGAAACCAAGTAAGGTCCATTTGTTCATGTATGGTTTGCTCTTCGGACTAGCCGATACATGGGCGACAATGCCGGACAACAAGATGGTTGGGAAAGCAATCAAAGACCCGGAAAAGCTTAAGATCATAGCGTCGAACCCGAGAAGATACACCGGACCACCAAGGGTCGGAACCATGAGAGAGCTGGCTCGGGTTTGCCAGTACATTCAGGACAATTTTTCGAAGGTGAAGGCGCCATTCTTGACGGTCCATGGGACGAGCGATGGTGTAACATGCCCATCATCTTCCCAATTGTTGTATGAGAAGGCATCGACTGTTGACAAAACCTTGAAGATCTATGAAGGGATGTATCATTCGTTGATTCAAGGGGAGCCTGACGAGAATGCCGATCTTGTTTTGAAGGATATGAGGGAGTGGATTGATGAAAGGGTCGAGAGGTATGGGTCTAAATAAAGCGTGCTTTAAGTTATTTGTGCCTGTAATTGGGTCCCTAATTGTTCTCACAGAAGGGGGGGAAAAGGTCTTTAATAATTGTGCATTTGGTGGATGAATACGTGTCGATTAATTTGAGTTTTAAGGACAAAAACAAACATAGAAATCTCAAAACATTATTGTATTGAAGATGATCAATGGAAAATTAAATATGGTTTGTCATGATATTGTATAATTATTATAAGAGTTTCATATTCTTCGATTAGTTATGACCCTCAATATGATTACTATCAAATCTACATGATTTATGGATATCCAAATCTATTCACCTACCACCCACCCTACGATTAGTCATCATCCTCACCTTAAGTTTAATACCAACACAAATATTTATACACAAGTGATCAAATAAGACAATATAAGGGAGAAAAAAACGCTCTATAAGATTTTCCCATTATCATTCTTTTTATATTTTTCATTAATTAGATTTTTTATTTAAATAAAAAAGAATGAAGTATAAAAAATTATAATAACCTTGTTTGTCCCATCAATGTATATATATATATATATTAATTTTTTTATTATCAAAGTAGTAATATTAAAAAATATTCATATTATCATTAGGGATAGTAGACGAGTACAATTTCATGGATTTCACACCGTATATGCACAAATTGAGGTGGGAATACATATAAGTTTACTGGATAGTAGGCGGATGTGGTGTAAAAAGAAATACCCGTTGTGAGTAGTGAATAGGTTATGAGTTTAAGTCCTTACCCGCCCTGCATCCGCCCACCTCATATCCGCCCATCCACAAACTATCAACTATATAAAGTTTGGACCATTATGAATTTATGTAACATCCCAAAATACGGGTTAGTGACTAAATTGTAAAACTTTAGAATTTGGTGTTAAAGTAGGATGATTGAATAGTTTAATGTTTTATTTGGAAGGATTGTTAGTAATTATTAAGTGAATAGAAGGGCAAAATGGCCATTTGACCAATAAATAAATTAAAAGGTGATAAGGATGAGATATATACACGTGAGAAATGAGGGGGAGAGGAAACAAAGTTTCCAGAGTTCTCTTCATCATTCTATTTTCTCTCCATCGTGAACCAAGCTAGAGCAAAGGTGAGTTTTCTGATTAGTTGGTTATTTGATGTATTAAAGGTTAGGTTTTGATCATTAGATGATAACTAAGCTTAAGAAAAGCTTAAGTTGTCTTATAATTAAAAGATGAAGAAGTTATAAGAGATTAAAGAAAATGGGTTTTAAATGAATTTATGGAAAAGAGTTGATAAGTTGAATTTGAAGTTAAATTTGACTTGTCATCATGCTAATTAAGGAATATGAAGTGTTAGAATTGTATTTAGAACATATTAAAATTTGAGTATGATTCTTGAATTACATATGAGGGATAGAATTTTGAGGTTAAAGATGATTTTCATGGATATAAGTTGGTTTAAGTAATAATGATTGGGTTTAATGACATGATAGGGGTTTAAAAGAGAAGAATTGAGTGAAGAATTGATGATTTTCGGGCTTAAAATACAATTTCTGAGCTGTGTGTATCGATGCACATTCAATGTGTATCGATGCACTCTCAAATAATGAACATCGAATGCAATTAGTGCATCGATGCATAAGGAGTGCATCGATACACCTGTTTAAAATATAAACATCGAATGAGATTTATGCACCGATGCATAGATAGTGCATCGATGCACCCGTCAAGGGATGCATCGATACATGGTGTAGTGCATTGATGCATACCTTCATTAAAAGATAAAAATAACTTTCTTTTTAGCCTAAGGAATAATAGTTTAGAATATATCAGTAAGTATACTGATATGTATCAATGTATTACTACGTAGATTTAGAACGTAATCTCGTTCCGGAACAATTGAAGGATTAGAATCGAGTCAAAGCAAGGCTAAGGTGAGTACATATTAGAAGTATGGTACAATGGAATAAGACTTGTGATAAGTGTAATTCCTATGTTGATTTTCATAGCACAATAGTTATGAACATGCATACATGATAATTATTATGATACATGCATAAAGTATATATGTTCATATGATTTGATATATGTGAATAGATTCAAATGCACATGTGACATGGTAAGTGATATGAGTTATGTGATCACAAGAAAAATAACATGAACATATAAAACATAAGAATAATGCCCATGGTATACGATATGAGAACTATAGGTATAGTTGGCATGTCAAGAGTCGAGGGTTCTACGTGGTCTTTCGGGACATATATATATCATTTGGAACATTTACAGGGTTTTTTGAGATAGATTTGATCAACTGGAATATGTATATGGTTCTTAAGGAGTGGTCATTCGGGACAAATACAATACATAGGTCATTCGGGACAAAATTTCATAGCCCCTAGTGGGACCCCATACGAGCTGTAGTGACAACAATAGTGCACAACCTCAATGTACTCGAATACATTGAGTTCTAAAAAATGTACATGGGCCTATAAAAGGTTATCAAAGGTAATTGCATTGTTATAGTTATATGTTACCATATTATTATTGTTTACATTGAATTGTATACGACAGGATTGAATGGATAGATTGCATGTTCATATTCATACGAAATGCATATTATTATATTTATATGTCTCACTAAGTCTATGACTTAGCGTGTAAGTGATTTACACGTAGGTACCAAGAATCAGGAAGAGCGGAAATAGGGTGGCAAGAACAACAACATTGCTAGAAGATCAGATCAGAAGTAACGGATAAAGTATGTCTTTTGTTGTGTATAGTGTTGGCATGTAAGAAAAGTGTTTGTTACAAATGTTCTGATCAGTTTTGTCTTGTTTTGGTTAACTTGTGTAAAGTAACAATGTTATGTTAATGAATGTTTTAAATTTCCTTGATTTTTCGTCAAGAGTCAAAGTTTGAAAAGTCAATGTGACACCTCGGACTCGTATCCGGGTCGGGTATGGGTTGAGGGTGTTACATTTAATGATATCAGAGCTACGGTTTAGTCGATTCTCGGTATAATTCGGAGTCTAGAGTGTTCTATAAAGTATTCATGCCAACAAAATAGTGAAAACTTCTGATATGATATAATAATAAGTATGTTGTTTTGCTAATAGAACGATATGGTTATGTTCTTATAGATGTCCGGACATGGTAGCTCTAGAAGTGAAGCGGGAGATGAAAGGCCCACTGAAAGTAGTAATTCACCTGCCCTGACCAGGCAAGGTGAAGAACATGCACCTTCTGAAGTGTCTGTAACTGATCAAGATGTGTTCTTCAGAACACTGGACGCGATATTGGCGCGTTTTCAACCTTCTGTTATTTCAACTCCGAGAATGAATGTTACAAAGGAGTTGAAGGGTTTAGGAGCACCAGAGTTTAAAGGTGAAGTCGAAGAAGGTCCTATTGTTGCAGACCTTTGGCTTAATCATGTAAAAATTATGTTAGATGGTCTCCACTGTTCTAATATAGAGAAGTTAGATGGAGTGGTCTCCTTGTTTTGTCGGTAAGCGAAAATCTGGTGGACAAACGTCACTTTAAGAATGACAAGTGACGAAGTGACCTGATCCTTGTTCTTAAAAGAGTTCAAACACAAATATATATGAGACCAATTTATCAGGCAAATGAAGCAATAATTCTTGAACCTGAAGCAATAAGATCGCACTGTATATGAGTATGAGTGTGAATTTAATAAATTAAGTCACTTTGTAGCAGAGTTAGTGCCTACAGAGAAAGATGCTTGCGAGTGGTTTGTTGAGGGCTTACGCCCAAGTTTAAAAGAGATGCTGATAGTGTTGAATTTATCCTCGTTTCAAGAGGTAGTAAATTGTGCTAAAGCCTTAGAGAGAGCTCAAAATGAAAGATTTGGGAATCAAAGAAACCAACCATCTAAAAGAACTGGGGCTTCATCAAGTTTTGCACCACCTAAGAGAAGTAGAGATTTTGGTTTTCGATCTCCAACACAATCATAGTTGATGAAATCCGTTGCAAGAGAATCAAATCAGATGAGAGCTAGACATACTCAATTTGTAGAGTCTGGTGATGGACGAGCACAATAAAGTCAAATTAGACAATGTGAAATTTGTGGAAGAAGCCATAGCAGAACGTGTAGGGTAGTTACTGGAGTTTGTTTCCGATGTGGTGAAGTGGGATATTTCATGAGAGATTGCCTATTGGGGACAGGAGAACCAGTACAGTCGGAGCGATCTGCTTCGATGTCTCAAAGAGGAAGAGGTAAAAGTCAACCTGAATCATCTACTCAACAGGAAATACACTCCACTGCTCGAGTGTATAATATTAATACTAATAAAGATTTTGATGATCCAGAGATGATAACATATACCTTTTTATTATGTAATAGATACGTTATGATATTGATTGATATGAACTTGCATATTCATATATTAGTAGTAAATTGATGTGAGAATTGAGAATTCAATTAGAAGTTATTTATAGTGATGTGGAAGTGACAAATTTATTTGGGTACAATGTTTGGATAAATAAGATATGTTGAGAATGTTCCATTAGAATTTAGAGAATTGAATTCCCTGTTAATTTGATGGAATTACTATTCAAATGATTTGAAGTAAGATTGGAAACTATAGAGTTAGAGAATCTCTATCGTTCTGAAATAAAGTAGTTTCTTTACTTCAGTGACAAGATAAGGTAGAAGGAATAGGTGTTATTAGGGGAATATTAAAAGAACAAGTGATGGATACTATCATTTTGGAGGAATTGGAAAATATATACATCAGTAATCAATTTATAAGACAAAGGTAAATGGAATGCTTGAATGCGAACCAAGGAAATTGTATTATGAATAAGTGAGAATGAAGGTTTGATAAGTTAAGGAAATGGAGGACGAACTATTTTTGATTGAGAAGAATGTATAATATGTGAATAGTTTGATGGTGGGGTATGTTTTATTGGAAGAAATGAGTTAAATAATAAAGTAGTATGATAGTGAGTGTAATAAAGATAAAGGGTTTGTATGTTTGGCGGAAGTAAGAATTGACAGAAAAGTTTAAAATGATAAGGAGGGATAAGTATAAGGGATATAAAAGGAATGTGAGAGCATCAAGGAAAAAGGTAATGGAAGAATTAAAATAATGAAGTAAAGGTTGTGATAGCACAAAAGATTTATTGAAGAGGTGATATGTGAAAATGAATAGTAGATGTGTAGACATTATCTTATCTCCTTGTGCAATGAAAATTCGAGGATGAATTTTTTAAAAGGGGGGAGATTTGTAACATCCCAAAATACGGGTTAGTGACTAAATTGTAAAACTTCAGAATTTGGTGTTAAAGTATGATGATTGAATAGTTTAATGATTTATTTGGAAGGATTGTTAGTAATTATTAAGTGAATTGAAGGGCAAAATGGTCATTTGACCAATAAATAAATTAAAAGGTGATAAGGGTGAGATATATACACGTGAGAAATGAGGGGGAGAGGAAACAAAGTTTCCAGAGTTCTCTTCATCCTTCTCTTTTCACTCCATCGTGAACCAAGCTAGAGCAAAGGTGAGTTTTCTGATTAGTTGGTTATTTGATGTATTAAAGGTTAGGTTTTGATCATTAGATGATAAATAAGCTTAATGAAAGCTTAAGTTGTCTTATAATCAAAAGATGAAGAAGTTATAAGAGATTAAAGAAAATAGGTTTTAAATGAATTTATGGAAAAGAGTTGATAAGTTGAATTTGAAGTTAAATTTGACTTGTCATCATGCTAATTAAGGAATATGAAGTGTTAGAATTGTATTTAGAACATATTGAAATTTGAGTATGATTCTTGAATTACATATGAGGGATATGATTTTAAGGTTAAAGATGATTTTCATGGATATAAGTTAGTTTAAGTAATGATGATTAGGTTTAATGATATGATAGGGGTTTAAAAGAGAAGAATTGAGTGAAGAATTGATGATTTTCGGGCTTAAAATACAATTTATGAGATGTGTGTGTCGATGCACATTCAATGTGTATCGATGAACTCTCAAATAATGAACATCGAATGCAATTATTGCATCGATGCATAAGGAGTGCATTGATGCACCTGTTTAAAATACAAACATCGAATGAGATTTATGCACCGATGCATAGATAGTGCATCGATGCACCCGTCAAGGGATGCATCGATACATGGTATAGTGCATCGATGCATACCTTCATTAAAAGATAAAAATAACTTTCTTTTTAGCCTAAGGAATGATAGTTTAGAATATATCAATTAGTATACTGATATGTATCAATGTATTACCATGTAGATTTAGAACGTAATCTCGTTCCGGAACAATTGAAGGATTAGAATCGAGTCAAAGCAAGGCTAAGGTGAGTACATATTAGAAGTATGGTACAATGGAATAAGACTTGTGATAAGTCTAATTCCTATGTTGATTTTCATAGCACAATAGTTATGAACATACATACATGATAATTATTATGATACATGCATAAAGTATATATGTTCATATGATTTGATAAATGATATATGTAAATAGATTCAAATACACATGTGACATGGTAAGTGATATGAGTTATGTTATCACAAGAAAAATGACATGAATACATGAATATATGAAACATAAGAATAATGCCCATGGTATACGATATGAGAGCTATAGGTATAGTTGGCATGCCAAGAGTCGAGGGTTAGTAATAGTGCACAACCTCAATGTACTCGAATACCTTGAGTTCTCAAAAATGTACATGGGCCTATAAAAGGTTATCAAAGGTAATTGCATTGTTATAGTTATATGTTACCATATTATTATTGTTTACATTGAATTGTATACGACAGGATTGAATGGATAGATTGCATGTTCATATTCATACGGAATGCATTATTATTATATTTATATGTCTCACTAAGTCTATGACTTAGCGTGTAAGTGATTTACACGTAAGTACCAAGAATCAGGAAGAGCGGAAATAGGGTGGCTAGAAGATCAGATCAAAAGTAACGGATAAAGTATGTCTTTTGTTGTGTATAGTGTTGGCATGTAAGAAAAGTGTCTGTTACAAATGCTCTGATCAGTTTTGTCTTGTTTTGGTTAACTTGTGTAAAGTAACAATGTTATTTTAATGAAAGTTTTAAATTTCCTTGATTTTTCGTCAAGAATCAAAGTTTGAAAAGTCAATGTGACACCTCGGACTCGTATCCGGGTCGGGTACGGGTTGAGGGTGTTACAATTTAGGTATAATTCCAAAGACTATTTTGCAAATATTAAGATATTTTAGGACATGACATGTAATGCAACCAAATATTATGGCATAAACATTTTTAAAATTAAAGTCACTCTTTTCTCCTATCCTAATTCGGTGGGTATGGACGAGTACAAACGTATACAAGATTAGTGGTGGGTATCCAGTTAGTTAATAGGTGTAAGGATTGATTTAATAATGAATTCGCATAGGCGAATATGAATTTAAAAATTTTACCAGTATTGAGTGATGTGTAGATGGTAGATACAAAAATATTAAATAATATGTGACATCAGTAATTGTCGCAACCGAAAATTTTATAAAAATATAACATTTTTTTTGCCAATTGAAAATATTATGAAGGAAGTGTTTAATAAAAAATATAAAAAATTTAATATTTTAGGTACACTTATTTTCTATATTACTAGGTAACTAAGCTGTCAAAATCAACCCAACGATGGAACCCATATCATAGGAATGATTACGAGAAATCACAATTCGGTGGATTCAATTAATCTTTCTTAAAGATTTGGACAGATTGTTTAGGGTTCTTAATAAGTATGACAATTCATAAAGACACCTTTTATATATATATATATATATATATATATATATGAAAAAATGAAGATTTTTTGAGGAAACATATAGGCGGAGTTTGGCAAATAATCTAAGCGGTTGGATTATTTAGTTTAATATGGTAATAAAAAATTATTTTAGAATTTATGACAAATGCTATAGTGTCTATAAAATTCGTCATGTCGGCGTAACAAGTTCCATGGGATATATATTTTTAATGGGTTGTGTCATATAAGTTTCACAGTCCGAATTTATTTAATATATTCTAAGAGACTCATTACATCAATAAAAATCTTTTTTTTGAAAAATTTAAAACTATTGTAAAAATATTATTTTATTGTTAAAAGAACTCGTCGTGTTGGTGTGACGAGTTCCAACATGTATAATTTTGAATTTATTGATCGTTGGATTAACCGTTGTTGAACGGGTAAATTTAAAAAAAAAAATCAATGAAACTCGTCACGTTGGTGTGACGAGTTCCAACGGCTAAAAATTTAACATACATAGCACACTCCTTTCATCTCTTACACACACAACACACTCCTTTCATCTTCAATCTCTTACACAACAAACTTTTTTCTTCTAACCAAATACATTTCAAACAATAAGCACCAAATTCTTCACAGTTGTCTATTATAATGGCGAAATTCTACAAATTGATATTAGTGTTGTGTTTAAGTCACACATGCCCATCAATATGATGTTCCCTATAGATGTATCTCATCGCCATATGAAACAAAAAATTGAGAGAAAACTTGAGGCTTATGTTTCATATTTAAGTTATCAACACCTGATCTCCTCAAATCGAATGACATATGGAAAAGTCTAATTTGATGATGATAACTATGTTGCTGTTATGATTAGACTTCATCAATCATCAAATAATAATATGGTGGAGATGTATGTCAAAACAAAAAAATACAACTGGTATTCCGACCTCATCAGTACCAGCTCAAAGAACATAAGAAGCAAGCCCATCTGAACCACATGAAAGTGATGGTAATGATAACCTTGTTAAACGGTTCGGTGAAAGTCTTGCTAAAGTTCGATGGTATCCAATACAGTTTACCCTAAAGTCCTCATAATTTTGACATTATAATGAATTTCTCTCTACTCGTGTTTTTTTTCGATCTTGCTTATTTTAGCCGTAGTTATCTTCTCGATTAACGTAACAATGTTTGTGTTTATATATAATATATTGGGTCAAATGATCTATTAGTTCTCAGTTCTACCTATCAATCTGGTTCGATTTTTTTAATCAATGATGATGTGCTTGAAAAAGAGAAGACAATATAGTTCGGAAAAGGCTGCATTGTTATAATTTCATCAAGTATTCACCTATAGTGGACAGATCAATTTTCTGTGAAGCATCATGGGATGGTGTAGGAAAAACTGTATCCGGGTTGCATGCTAGAATTTCCATGCCCACTTGGACTTCCAGCATCATAAGACATTGGTACATGATCATTTAGACATGCTGGATAGATGTTTCTGATTCCAAACTTTATGCATCACTTGGTGAGTGAAATGATTGTTAAAGAAGTTCATCGGACAATAAGACCAATGGTGTTTAAAGGGTTTTGCTTGTTACCAGAACTTGTCTTCTAAAAACATCACTTAGAAAGCAAGCAACTACATCTTCAGACAATTCCATCAGAGTCTGATAGATTTTCAACCATTGACTGAAGCGGGGATTCAAAAATTTAAAAATAGAGGTTCAAAATTTTAATATTCATAATTTAAAAAAGAATGGGTGTGCCAATTTCCTTATTTTTCCTTTTCCCCTTAATACACTAAATTAAATTTAACAACTTTTCTAAAATAATGGGTCTGCCCTATGGATTTAGTGCATCTGCCCCTGATCGACTGTCATTCGCCTTTTAGAAGAATGTGAAGTTCTGAAATGATAAAAAGTAGGTATTTTCAGCTACCCTGTGACCTTTGGCAAATCCATGAACCATACAAATTACAATGGTGTTGGCATTTAAAGAAGTGGTCCAGGGAGGAGCAGAGGGGATTAAAGACAAATGAATGCTGGCTTTCATGGCTATAATTTATTAAGGTCAGATGAAGGTACAAATTTCAATGTCCCTATTGGCTTCATTTTCAAGTGCCACGTATCTCTTAGTTTGTCTTGAATCATGAAAAATACTGCACTAGAATTCAACAAGTGGTAAAATCAGAGCTTTTTCAAAGTTAGCCTGCCCCTTGAACTACTGGCAATGTTTGCGAATGTATCATCTTGGGCTTCCATTGGCAAGGCTTACTCAAAAAAATTCATTTATAGCAACATTAACCCAATAGTTGTTCCTCGATTTGCTCTTGAAACACAGAATTATAAGCCATTAAAAATTGAAGGGTTGAGCTTTCTACCCTTTGAGAAAGCATCTGTAGACCATATGATTACATAAAGTTTTCTAGAAAAGAGTTTTCATGGGACGTTTGCCACATTCTGACAATCCACAGACATGCTGATTCTCTCTTCTGCTTAACCATGGTTAGGGGAAACGTGTCCTCCTTTTCATACTCCTAAGTAATGAGAATAAAGCAGCCATCAAGTGAGCTCTGCAAGTCTTTCTCGTGGTGGAACAATGAGAGACAAATAGGAAACACATGAGAGGTGTCGGTCGAGTTCCAATCAGAGGCAAAGGCGGAATCTTTAGTTTCAAATACATACCCTCAGCAAGCTTGTACCATCCACAAGAATGGCTATACAGTCATCAAGGTCCGTCCTTGACCTTACATTTTGGTTTCGTTGATGATTGATAGCTATATCTTTTAACTATTTTAATGTCATTAGGCATTGGTCCTAGAAACAGAATATATATACTGTTTTAGGCTTGTAGCTTTTTACATTGACAAAGAACTTTACGATCCATTCATGTGTGGAAAAAAACAGCTTTTTCAGAATATTCAATATATATACGTGGAGACATATTCAGATAAGAATGCAAGACTATAACTCTTCAACGCCAAAGATCCTTCAAATACGTGCAAAAACTTCTAAAAAACTGAATATCACCTGTTTTAAATACGTATCCACATCTAATACACACATTTGAGTTCAAATATGAGCCTTACCATAGTAATCTAATACGCATGTCATAACTTCTCTTACACCATTCGAGTCCAAAATGGGGCATCGGTTTGATGGTTCCTTTTTACTGTAAATGTCGGATATGAGTATAATTCTCAACAGGAACATATGACTAGGATAACTTACTCCCAGTGGAAGTGCCATAGATGTAGGAGGCAAATCCCCAGAATGTTATGACCAAAGAAAGGATCTTGAAGCCACTCATTGGGTCATTCATGAAAATTACTGCAGCAATAGCTGTGATTGGCACCCTCACTGCATTAAGCACCCCGGCCATCACAGTGGAAGCCAAAAACAGTATAGCAGTGGCTCCCAGTACACCCAGTTGGAAAGTAATAACACCCCAAATGATAACCATATTGTATGCAGTTTGGCCGCCCTTGAAAGTCTTGGCCTCGGCTGCCATTCCCCGAAAATCGTCGTTAACTATGACCCCAATGGTTGTAAACACAAATGCAAAGAATGAAACCATGACTTGTTGCTCCAAAACAACGTGGAAAGACCTTCTGCCTAAGAACTTTATGAAAACCCACTCCGAAAGCGCGAATATAAGCCCATGGAGTGCCGAACCTAAGATATCCCATACAAAACCCCAAGTGTATTGGCTGTTGGTCACATACGGATACCTATCGGAATCTGAATCCAACGCGATCAACGTCATCGCGGCTGTTATGATCACTATAGCATTTATCACCGAAGCATTCAGTTTGTTCTTCACAATCCAGAAACCGAATAAAGCAGAGAAAGCTAGAGATGATGAGGCCAATAGAGCTGCTGTTGATGCAGGGAGATAAGCATATGCATATGCATACATGAGGTTATCAGCAGCACTCAGAAAACCCAGAAAAACATAGGAAAGAAACAGATACAAGTTGAAAGGAGTAGGAGTGGTTTTATAAAATATGTATGTGGGAAGCAAGATTAAAGCTGGTAACGGCCATCCAACCACTGCTACCCATGAAATGATCCATTTACTGGTTCCACCATTAGCAAAGTAGACACGAGATAAAAGGCTAGAAGCAGGAAATGCCACCAGCATCCCCAAACTACTTAGAAACAACAGAATCCAATGTGAAATTGGCTTGCTTTTGTATGCTTCCAAGCACATATTTTTAACCGTGCAAACCCATTCTAATAGTGAAAAATTAGAACCTTCTGTCCCTGTTGTGGCCTCTTCTTCCATTCTACCTCCTAAAAACAAGTAAAAAAAAAAACAGGGGAAATTTAACTTCCCCCCTTTATCAATTCTGAAACTAAAAAAACCAAGATTATAAAATGAAACAAACAGCCAAAAAAACGAACTTTAAACTCAAACACATGAAGAGCTGGACAAAACCCATACGAAATTCAACAAGAACTATAATGAAAAAAACAGATAGCCGACATGGGAAATTAAATAGAACGAACCTTTCTCGAGTAGCCGCTCTTGCATGTCAAACCTGCTCCTTGATTATGGGGTTTAAGTATTTTTCTTTTCTAGTGGAAAAATATGGTTTGATGTGAAGAGAATTCATAATCTAATACTACTGGATTTTCATTTTACCATTCGAACCATTGGGTCCATTACTGTGTATCCTTTTTCTACCTTTTAATTTTGTAAGGCTGTGAGCAATGAAAACGACAGGTTAGGTGCCACAGTTGTTTAAATAATTTTAATTTATAAATTAATTTTAATTTTTTAGCTTGAATAATTTTTAATTTAAATCGTTATTAATTTATAAATTAATTTATTTATTCAGATGATAATTTCAGTTATTTATATCTTATAAGAAATGTTAGCTCATATTCATCATTCAAATTTCATGGGGTCAATTCCGTCGTACAATTTATATGATTATTTTATAATATTAAAAGATAAAGAAAATATTCGATTGTTAATTTTAATATTCTCTAGTCTCCACCGGTGGAATATACCAAATGTGCTCTTTTTTTTATAATAATTTTGCAAATTGCAATATTAAAATAAGAGTAAATTATAAATTTTATCATCAAACTTTACTTTCTTTCTTATTTTGTTCAACGAACTTTAAAAGTTTTCAAATTTCTCACTGAATTTAATACATTGAATTTTTTTGTTACTCCGCTGCTAAATAGCTAACGCTGTTAAAACGACACCGTCTTAAAAAGACAAGATTTTCACCAAAAAAGACATCATTTTGTATCTATATAAAAACTTATTTATAACGCCATTCGTGAGAAAATGATAGAGTGACAAAAAAAATCTAATGTATTAAGTTCAATGAGAAATTCAAAAAACATTAAAATACAATAAGTGAAATAAGAGAGAAGTAAAGTTAAATTACCAAATTTAGAATTTACTCTTAAAATAATTAATATGCTCACTTGTTCTTTTCATTGTGATCAAACTTTCTTATTTGTTTTAATAATTTACTTTATTGTCAAAGAGAGTCACAATTGAATAATAAAATATTTGATATGGAACTTTTGACAATTATTAACAATTTTGAGTTTGATTTTTAAACAATTCCAATCATTTTCAGTTATCACACAGCCACACACAAGAATAAAGTTAACGTGTAACATAATAGGAGTCATGGCTCTAAAATAAACTATTATTTATATACTCCCTCTTAAATTTTAGGGTAAACTATACCATATACCATCGGATTTTAGGCGATGTATTGTTTATATCACTAAATTTTTAATTTTGTTAATTATAACACTGAATTTTGATTTTCGTTTCAGTTATATCATTGGCCCATTATATCGTTAACAAACGGGTCAAAACGACATCATTTTGGTGAGGTGTATACGTTGACATTCGTCAACCATCAACCATGCCATCGCGTCATTAATGATTTAATAATTCAGTGGTATAATTGAAACGAAAATCAAAGTTTAGTGCTATACTTGACAAAATTGAAAGTTGAATGATATAAACAATACATCAGCTAAAGTTCGATGGTCTCCAATATAGTTTACCCTAAATTTTATTTTTACTTGATTATTGTTCACATACATCTATTATAGGTGTAAATAAATGGAATTTAAATAAATAAGATTATATTTGTGGTGGTTTGATTTATTTTGAATGTGTTTGTATTTCATTCGTTTACATGTTCATTATATATTCGTTTAATGATTGGGTGCATATTCGTTTATATGTTTAATTGTTTGTAGACAGTGAAATTATATCACTATTCCTTAAACTCCGTTGGCTTAACATTTTAAACTTAAAAGGTGACATTATGTATAATTTATTTCATACATTTACCAATATTTAAAATATAAAAAGTAAAAGAAAAAGGAGAATCGAGTAATCATGCTTATAAGCGAGCCAATAAACAAGTTTTAAACGAGTTTATTCGTGAATATAAAAGAAACTAACATATTTTTGTTCATTTTCGTTTATTTATTAAATGGATATCAAAATTTTATTTATATTCATTTATTTAAGAAATGAATGTCATACAAACGATTCACAAACAATTCATCAAATGTTTTGTGCATTTACCCCTCTAATATTTACTAATAACTTAAGGTTTTTGAATTTTGAGGCGAGCCTCATTTATATTTGTATTTGTTAATGTATGCTCAAAATTTTTATTTTTTTTTACATAATTTAAATCGTCATATTTTTATGTTAATAATTAGAATATATATTATACTTAAACCATTTATGAATGTAAAAACAAATAAAATAATGAAGCAAACAATGCAAGGTTCGTTGGGCTTGTTGGTAAAAGTAGATGATTCCAGGTTTTTTTTTGGCCCATTACCCCCAAGCGGTTAATTATTTAATGTATTAAGCCAACATGGACTTTATCTTGGAAACTACGATATTCTCTACAGTGAACACTGAACTCATCATCTCGAGGTGAAGAGTTCTTGAAGATGTTTTTTTTTAAATTGTCCCAGTTATATGGGCCCCATGTGTGCTATTATTTTAGTATCATTAAAATAACTCGTTACTTCGACGTAATGAGTTTGTTTAAAAAATATTTTTTTAAAAAATTAAAAAATAAAATAGAATAAAAAGTATAAATTTTAAAAAAAATAAGTAGAATTCGTCACGTCGAGGTGACGAGTTCCTTCAAATTCAAAAAAGTAGTCGTTAGTTAATGGCTATAAGGGCAACGGTCATGGCCTGATATTTTTCCCAACTAGCTGTTTATAGACGTCGGATATAAGGCTATAAATAGGGGTTTGGGGTTTTGGTTTCTCACCAAACCCTAAATCCAAAAAAATACAAAAAACATACCTTATGTCAAAATCTCAAAAAATGACAACTCAAGAATATATGTTAAGTTTGGATAACGTCCATGTTTCGTCGATTGTTCCCTGGTCGGATGATGAATGGAATATTATAAGCGCAGGTGACATACGGAGAGCAACATCAGTGGACCGTGATATATTTGCAACAATCTGGTCTATTTCCAGCCATATTTGTGCGTGACTTCAAGTTGTACCCGATGTTGATTGGCGCTCTAGTCGAGCGTTGGCAGCCCGAGATGCACACGTTCCACTTCTCGAGTGGTGAAACGATGATTACTTTGGAAGACGTCACTTACCAACTCGGTGTTCCTGTGAACTGAGCCTCGTGGTGAGTCAGAATATGTACGACCCCACATTTGTTGGTCTACTAAGTTTTGGGAAAATGGTCACTATTTGATGTCATCAACGACTTTCGGGTATGGATAATATGGTTGGAATCAGAATTTCAAGTGACGGACGAGTCTATCGAGGAGGAGGTTATTTTCATGTCTCGAGCATATCTTATCGAACTAATCGGAAGGGTATTACTACCGGATAAAATCTGGTAATTTGGTGCACACTCAGTATTTGCGATATTTGGAAGATTTCGCTATGTGTCGTAATACCAATTGGGGCTCAGCGAATTTGGTATTTCTGTACCGAGAGCTTTGCAAGGCTTCAATTGTCCAGTCGGGTCGAAAAGCCGATGTAACCAGCTGTCTGATACTGCTACAGTCGTGGGCTTGAGATCGATTCCCATTTATGACGCCACTTACAATAGCCCATATCGAGTTTCCTCTGGCTGCAAGGTAATTATTTTTTTATGATTTTTTAATTTCATAAATTTATTTATTTTTTATTTATTTATAATATTTTTTAAAATTTTAGATGATGTCATAAAATGTCTGAGACGAAGTTGACGGGTGCCACTGCACGAGATATACAGATGAGGATGGACATCGCTGGTTGATGTATGGTATGACATATGATTTTTTATTTTTTGAATCTTTTTATCTTTATATATACTCATTTTGATATTTAATATTTACAGTTCTCTTGGCTTCCGTATGTTGACGAGGAGATCAACTAGTTATTGCCAAGGGGATTTTTTGAGGGGTCATACTTATAGTGTGTTGTGATGTCGTTATTGCATTATGCAATTATTGCGTGGCACGTTGCTGATAGAGTGATGTGATAGTTTACATCGCATTAGCCGATTCTTACGCATATGATTTATATGAACGCGATCCATATAGCGTGGGAAACATACCAAAAATTGGCCAGTGAAACATGCTATATACATCTATATTACACCGCTGGACCTAGATTTCAACTATTCTCACTATATCAGAAATTATGAAGCAAGTTGGAAATCATATCTCACGACACCGAAAGAGAGGGGATAATGGGAACATCATCAAGCCACATGCGCCAAGTCAAAGAAGAAAACATCATCATATTCTTCCACTTCAGCATCTGCAGCTGAAGAGTATTATTATGCATGTCAGGCTAGTTTCGATTTATATCATTTATTTCATACTTTACTCAAGACTCGACCGAATTGGGTTGGAGGTTCATGGGATGCATTGCAATACACTTAAGTATCTTCGATAGAATATACGGTTGCAGGTGAGTGGGACCATATCTATATGATCAACAAAGTAGAAGCCAAGTCGAAGCAGTTACATCAATGATGACTTCAAATGTCGTAAATACATCACTATATTTCGAAGGTGGATCACAGAGTGTGTTAAGTACACCTCTTCGGTAAGACGACGACGACCATCAAAGCCTACGACCCCGACGTACTCGACGAGCCCTGCGACAATATCAATCAATCACTCCGCAACATCGTCAAGAACTTAGGATATATAAATAAATTTTCTATAAATATTTATTTTTCCAATTATTTAAATACTTTTTATTTTTTTTTAATTTTATTTCTTTTAAAATTTTATCTGATCGAACTACTCACCTTAAGGTGACGAGTTCCAAGTTACCATTGGCCATGATAGTTGCCTATATAATCGTTGACCAACAACTACTTTTTTGAATTGGAAGGAACTTGTCACATCGACGTGACGAGTTTCACTTAATTTTTTTTAATTTATATTATTTTATTTTATTTTTGTAATTTTAAAAAATATTTTTTAAACGAACTCGTCTTATCGAAGTAACGAGTCATTTTAATGATAGTAAAATAATGGTCCATATCACAAGAATAATTTAAAAATAATATCTTCAGAAACTCGTCACCTCAAAGTGATGAGTTCGATGTTCATTTTAGAGAATGTTGTACTTTCTAAAATAAAGTCCATATTAGTCTAATACCCTAAATAATTAACCATTTGAGATATTAGACCCAAAAAACCAAAGATTCCATGCTCATAACTTGGACCTAGGGCTGTTCATTCGATGGCCGACGGAACCGAATTACTATTAACCAAATTAACTGAACTTTTTTTTCTTTAGCCGTTAACCAAACCAAACTTTTTTTTAAAAAATATTAATCGAACCGAATAAATTTCGATTAATTCGGTTAATTTTCGAATTAACCGAAATTTTTTAAAAATTTCTTATTTATATAAAAATTAAATATTTTTAATTCAAAAAACAATTTACAATTAATATAAATAATATATAATTATAAAATAAAAATTTTATATATTTTTTAATTAATTAATATTGATTTAGGTCAATTTTTTAATCCAAATATAGGATATAGTCTTTTACTTGGAACTATTTCATAGAGACATGCTTAGAATTAGCTTTTACGTATTCATTCTTCAGCTCCAATAGTTCCCCACTTTATGTCAATTAGTGTTTTTGAACGACAATGCTTTGATAATGAGATTGGGAGTATCATCAACATAGCAATACACTTCCTTGAATTGATTAGGAGTTGTTATGCCAGGAAATTTCAAGTTTCACTTCAACTTTTGCCTAAAATACGAACATGTGCAAAAACAGATTTTGAAATTGTTCATGATCAACTAAACAAGAAGTGCTGATCTTTGTTATCAAACCTGTATTTGGTTGGTTTTAAAGTAAAATGATTATCACAGATAGGGTCAAATGCAAAATTAAAAGCTAATAGTCTTTGATCTTGCATAATCTTCCAGCCTCGATACTTTTATACTTTAATTCCTTTAAGTTTTACATTTTAATGTATTTCATTGTTTTTAAGTCATGTTATAAATTCATCTCTCTTTACATCATAGATACACAATTAATTATTTTATAATTTATATAAAAATTAAATATTTTTTAATTCAAAAAACAGTTTACAATTATTTTAAATAATATATAATTATAAAATAAAATTTTTATATAGAATTTTAAATTAATTAATATTGATTTAGGTTTAAAAGTTATTAGATCTTAAATTATTAATTGAGTGTTAAATGATTTGGCCTGAGTCTATATGTTATATATAATATATTTAAAATTTAATTTCGGTTAATTCAGTTAATTAACCGATTTCGAACCGAATTAACCGTTAACCGAATTCTAAAAATTTTCTTAATCGTTAATCGACAGAACTAATTCGGTGGCCGACCGAATTAACTGAACTAATTCGATTTAGTCGGTTAATTCGAAAAAATGAACACCCTTACTTGGACCTCGATTTTGTTGTACAAATGGTACATGCCTTTTATTGATTTTTTTTATTAATCATTTAAATTTACCTATAATTCTCTTAATTTTCTAAGTTGGATGTTACCTTCATTTAAGTATGTTATATTATTTTCTGCATTATTTTCTTATTATTTATTATAAATATGTTTTAATAAATAATATTATCAAATTTTTAAATCAATTAATTTAATTTAAATATTATAAAAATTACGGCTCCTATTTGACTAATAATTTATATATATTATATTAATATTTATATAACTATTTTGAACTCATAACTTTAAGTAAAAATGATATTTTTTTAATTTAACATTGAAATTATATAATCAATTTTAATGATTATATATATAATTTCTATAAAAAATAATTATACATATAAAACATTTCTCTTATTAATTTCTTATTTTTTAAATAAATATTTTCTTATTATTAATTTCTTATTTTTTAAATAAATATTTTCTTATTATTAATTTAATAATTTATTTTCGTTAATATAACTGTTTTAAATATGTATAAAATAAAATAAAAATCTTTGTATTGTGGAATAAGATGTTATCCCTAATAATAATTTTTTTTGAATTGAAAGAAGCCTAAAACAGTAGGCTATGCGTGTATACTCTCATCAGTTTGCTGCGCAACAACAGCGTCTAAAGCTAGAAGGTTTGCTAGCTCATCCGGGGGGAGTTAAAGTGAACCAAGTTGTAATGTTGCCGCGAAGCTAGCTTTGCCATCCTATCGGCAATCTTGTTTCCATTCCTACTAATCCATTGGATTTTTGTCACCCAACATCCTGACTGTCGAAGTTTCAGAATTGCGCGAAGCAATGGAATATGGTTGTCGATTGAACCACTTTCTCCTACCAATTTGACTACTTTACTGCAGTCAGATTGGATCCAAAGCCTGTGAATGCCCAAGTTTCTTGCAATGAGAAGACCTTCATAAATGCTCCAAAGTTCGGCGTGAAGTATCGATGTTGTTCCTATATTCTTTGTAAAACCTGTAATCCATTCTCCGTTAGAGTTACGGATAACACCACCAATTGAGCCTCGCTAATCGAGTGTCGCCACTACACCATCCGTGTTCAAGCACATCCATCCTCGGGGTAGTGGAGACCGTGTTGGATTTGTCACATGCTGTACCAGATACATAACAGGGACTTTGGAGCTATTTGCATAGCATTTTGCCCATTTATAACTACTGTGAATTGTAGAATCTGTTTTGTAAGTGGCACCCTTAAAAACATAGTCATTCATTTGCTTCCAGATGTGTCAAATAAGAGCAGTAAAAAAGGAGGACCAAGGAGGATCACCATCACTTACGGGTTGTTGCTTCTGAATATTTTGTGTGATCCATGATTGAAGATCAACACCGAAGAAACTAGCAAATGCGGAATGTGGAACAACACGCAACCACAGGTTTCGGCTGGGTGAGCAATCACACAATACATGAATTACTGATTCCATAGATGCGCCACAAGTCGCACATGAGCAGTCATTTACCAGCATTCGTCTTTCGCGTTCATAGTTTGTCATGATCTTTTCTTTATAAGCAAGCCATATGAACATGCGGACTCATTGAGGAGTGGTGATCGACCAAATATTCTTCCAAACATTATTCTTCCCGAACCAACTATCCTCCATGAGAAAAGTGTAAGCCGATTTGATCGTAAAGTGATGTTCAAGATCCCATTTCCAGACCAAGGCATCGAATATATCGGTAGCTTCAGGAGGCCGAACGTTAAGTACGTGAGGGATGACAACTGGAACAAGAACTTGGGATTGCGCCTCTACGTCCCAATGATTTTGTTCATCAATGAAATTGTGTAGTTTCTAAGTTGGGTGCACATGTGCGTTAGCTCGTGCATAAATGTATAATGGTCCAAAATGTGGCACCCAAGCATCATTCCAAAAGTTTATGGTGTCTCCATTTCCCACCGACCAGACCAAACATGAGGATAATTGGCTCCATGTTTTTGCTATCCCTCGCCATAATGGGGTGCATATGTGTCTTTCAATGGATAAAGGATGAGCATCCTGGATTTTATATTTTTGTCTAAGTAATTGGACCCAGTAAGAAGTTATCTTTACCATAATAGAATAACCAAGCTTCATCAGGAAAGCATTGTTCTGCTCAAGAGGACGTATTAAACCCAACCCTCCTCTATCAATAGGAGTACAGACCGTAGGCCAATTAACTAAGGATATTTTCCTTCCGGAGGGTTCAGAGCCCCAAATAAAGTGCCTAGTCGCAGATTCTATCTTATCACAAACCTTTTTTTGGGAAATACATGACTTGCATAAAATAAGTCAGTATGGCTGAAAGGACCGATTTAGCCAGAGTAACACGCCCTGCCAATGAAAGAGTTTGAGCTGCCCAACTTTTTAATTTACCCATGAATTTATTGAAGATGAAGTCAAAATCCGTAGCTTTCATACGACTATGAAGGACCGGTACGCCAAGATATTTGCCCATATGGTCAACTTCTTGGAACCCAAGACATGAAAGGATGGCAGTTTTCGTTTCCGTGACAGTGTTAGGCGAGAAGTATATATGAGTCTTTTGTTTACTGACTTTGTGTCCTAAAAAGTGTCCAAATTGGTTGAGTATTTTCTCAATTTGCCTAGCATGAGGAAGATAAGCTTTTGCGTATAACATAAGGTCATCAGCAAAAAATAAATGACTAATGGGAAGTCCTTATCGGGCAAAAGAGAAGCCTTTCCAATCTCCTTCTTCGACGCATTTACGAATGCTATGACCGAGTCTTTCCATTGCTAAAACAAATAGATATGGAGAAAGTGGGTCACCTTGTCGGATACCCCGCTGTGGTTTGAAATCTGGAGTGTATTCACCATTCCATTGGATTTGCATAGAGGCCGAAGTGATACAATGCATTATGACTCAGATGGTGCTGACTGGGAAGCCAACGTCAGTGAGCGAATATTGGATGAAATCCCATCGGAGACGGTCGAAAGCTTTTTCGAGATCCACTTTAATTTCTATCCAACCTTGTTTTATCTTGAGTCGCCGCATAGAGTGGATTACCTCCTGATTTATAATAACATTTTCTGTAATAGAGCGCTCAACGAAAAAACTCGTTTGATTTGACATGATTAAGATAGGCATCAAGTGTTTAATGTGGTGAACGGTGATTTTGGTGATGAGCTTATACATGACAATGCATAGGCTGATAGGGCAGAAATCAGCAAAAGTTACTGGAGCTTCTATTTTTGGGATTAAAACAATCACGATTTTATTTATATCGGCTTCAATATTACCTCCTGCAAAGACCTTTTTAACCATGCTGCAAACAGAATGAGACACCACATGCCACTGCTTCTGGAAAAAGTTTGCATGTAGGCCATCATGGCCATGAGCTTTTAGAGGGGTCATATCTTTCAGAGCTTCAAAATTTCCGTATCATTTGGAGTGATAGCCATGGAGCCCTGCAGATGTGCTGGAATTACCGGAAAACATCTTGAAATAGGGAATTTTCCTACCACTTCCTCATCACAAGCATAAATATTCATGAAATAATTAATTGCTTCTTCCTTGAGTATATGTGTGTCATATCACCAGTCATTTGAAGGGAGTTTTAGTGACATGATTCGATTCTTCCGCTTTTATTGTACGACACGTCTATGAAAGTATTTTGTATTGCGGTTACCTTGTGCAGTCCAATTGACTCTCGATCGTTGTTTCCAAAGTGTTTCCTCTTGATCTAAGAGTTTTTCTAACTCGATGAGGAGCTCGGCTTCAAGATTGATAATGAAATTCGAGTGGAATCTATTAAGGCTTCTGTGTACTCATCAAAGTCTCGCCATAATAATCTTATTTTTTGTGCTGATATAACCAAACACTGTTTTGTTCCATATATCTGATGCTTCAGTTAAATGGGAAATAGTGGCTGAAAAAGTCTCAGAGTTTACCCAATTATCCTCCACCATTCGACTAAAGTCATCGTGTTGTAACCAGCCATAGAAGTACTTGAATTGATATGGGCGAATATTGGCTATAGGGCTGCCGACACAAAGGAGAAGTGGTCTATGATCAGACCGCATTCGATGTAAGTGGTGTACAGCTGTTTCAGGATACGATTTATCCCATTTGCTATTACATAAAGCTCTATCAAGATGAGCATAAGATAATCCCCTGTTCCATGTAAATTCAGGACCTTGGAATCCCATGTCACGGATACCAAAATCATAAACAAAATCCTGAAAATATCTTCAAGGTCGAGTAGTAGTCGCACAATTCTTCCTATCGGAAGTAGTAAGTGTGGCATTAAAATCTCCCAAAATGACCCAAGGGGTGGTAATATACCCAGCTAGGGACTGAAGATGAGGCCAAAGCAACTTTCTCTTTGTTGAGTTTGGATTAGCATATATAAATGACGCTAGAGTCGAGAAATTTCCTTGGGTGGTAGAGATACGGCAGTGGATGAATTGGAGATGATTAAGAAGTATATCCACTTGAATTTTATCATGCCAGTAAAGCCATATGCCACCTGAAAAGCCTGTTGCTTCAATACGATGAGAGCGAGATAACCCGGTGACAGCGATAAAAACATCCGCTCTGCCACCACTTATCTGAGGTTCGAAAATAGCTACTAAATTTGGTTTAAAGTCACGCAAATATTGCCGAAAGACTGTGAGAAAACGAGGATGGCCACACCCCTGAACATTCAAACTTATTAGTTTAACAACCATAATGAGAGGTAAGTATAAAAAACCATATCATTCCAGCATGGGAACCGACTAGCTTTCAA
The DNA here is from genome assembly GCF_006381635.1 of Hibiscus syriacus. Classification (NCBI taxonomy): domain Eukaryota; kingdom Viridiplantae; phylum Streptophyta; class Magnoliopsida; order Malvales; family Malvaceae; genus Hibiscus; species Hibiscus syriacus. The sequence goes on along the minus strand of NW_024062866.1, from coordinate 23,846 downwards.
TGCAATTGTTCTGTATGACATTCGTACATTGTACAAGATCAGTGAGTTAACCATCTGTAGAAAGATGAGGTTCATAACTTACTTGAGTGTGGTTTGTATCCGATGGCTTACGTAGAATTAACTTGTGCTGGGAGTTCCCTTGTGTGGCGTGCGAGATGATATCATCTGTAGTGTTCGGATTAGTGTTTTCCGATAGTACGATAGTCAAATATTTTGATCTGTCTAGTATTGAGACACGTGGTTCCACAGTATTTTGGCAGGGTTGATGACTTGACTGCCCATAGTAACCTTTGGAGGATCTAGCAGTTACCTTGGGGATCGTTAAAGGTTTACGGACATGAGTTGTAGTCTTGCTCTTTGCAGCATGATGATCGCTGGAGCGTGCTTTACTCGACTGTGCTTGAGGTGTCGAAGAAGGAGGATGAGTAGCCTGGTTGGATTTTGAAGATTGGTTTGGCTGTTCAAAGGCAGTAGCATTTGCATCATCGGTGGATTCATATAGAGGATTGAATCTCGAGCCATTAGTCTCCATATTTCGCTCGCTATCCGTAGAAAGTTTTTTAAAGTTTTTCCTTTGCCTTCTTTCAATGACCATCCACGGTCCGAAGGGTTTGGATTTTTGGTTGGCATTCGACAATTGTGCCTCAGTAACTTGTTCTTTTAGAGCATCATATTCTTGTTGGTCTTCAATTGTGTTTTCAGGGCAGATGTCTTTAACATGTTCGTATCGGCCACAAGAGAAGCAGATGGTAGGCAGTGATTCATGTTCAACGATTTGTATATGACCATTGATTAAGAGCTTCGAGGTTAGCGTTTTCCCAGATCCACGCTCAGCACCATTCGCGCAAAGTGTCATCGACGCCCTGTTTCTGTTTGGTAGTCGATTTTAACAACCTTCCCAATGCATTCGCCAATTTCAGTGATGAGACTACGTTTATAAAGAGTTACCGGTAATCTCGAGAGTCGGATCCATGCCACAATTCGACGAGGAAATAGCTGTGAAGAGGAAAAGTCAGACGACCACGGTTCAACAATCAAATAATGTCTAAAGATTGTCCATGTACCATCGGAGAGGGCTGTTAAGAAATCTGATCGCGTTCGCAACGAAACAAGGAAGTAATCGTTCTCTATGTCCATGAGGCGAAAGGGTTGAGATGGTTTCCATAGATCATAAAATTTATTCCGAAGGGTTGTGTAGCCAATACGCCTCCCAAGTAGCTTCACCACCACAGTCTGATCGAAACTCTTATTGGCCATGGCTTGGACTCGGTCGGAGAAATCAATGGATATTAAACCTTCAACGACACCACGAACGACATCGTCTTCAAAGACTTCGACATCTTCCTCATCCATTATTTCTTCTTCAATCGAATGATCCGTGTGATTATCTTTGAACAGAGTATCACGATAGGATGTTGGGCCAGGCGAAGTTTCTAGGGCAGCTTTGCTGATCGCCTCGATATCCATATGGTTGGGAGAAGTGCCGCCTGCATCCGGTGGCTCTTCGTCAAGTCTGCGTGCCTTCTTTGATAGGCGATCCTCCTGCGGCGCTAGGTTTTCCATTGGTAAATATTGCTTTAATAAATTATTTTAATAATTAAAAAAATCTATACATTTCTATAGAACAATTACAATAAATTAATAAGTTGACACGTAATTTAATAATCTTTAAACAAAAATAGAACAAAAAGAATACGAACTGTTTGCTTACTTTACTCTTTTTCGCCGAGGAAAAATCGGGCATGGCCGAGACTGAGAGCCGAGCACCTCACACGAAACGACACGAGGAACACCAAAACGACGATTTTCAAGGAGAGGGCGATGGAGAAGAAGAGGAAGAGTTGGAGGACGAAGAGGAAAAAGGAGTGAGTCGAGTCACTGAGTCAGACGGTGCTGGAACAGCGCTTTCGAGTGATACTGGATTGAGAGATTTTCAATTGAAAACTCTGGCGAATGATGATCGTTCTGAGGGTGAGATCCTTTTTAAGTGTGTTTTATGGGAAAAATATTATTTTTTCCTAATTCTCAATAAAGCAAGCTCCTTTTTAGTTCTAATAAAAATGTTTGCATTGTAATGAGGGAGTATATGGTGATCTCTCAGGGTTACCGGTGAAATCTAACTCGGAACCAAAGGAAGGAGCTGAATTTAAGGTTAGCTTTTAATAATGACTTTTAGTTAAGGATTAAATTTTTTTCTTAATGTTTGTTGATTATCTTAGCTTGCACAAGTAGCCAGCTAATACACCCCTATAGGTTCTGTATAGTTGAATTATAGGATGCAGTAGGACCTCATATGAAGTCTGTTCTTTCGTTGTTAAAAGTTGTCATCTTGAATCCAATAGAATTTACTAATGGAAATTTATTGGAAACTTGTAGGTTATTGATTGTGAACACAAGGATTGAATTTAACTTTAAATGTAAAAACGGAGGCCAAAAGTATAAAGCCAGTGGCAAATGGGAAGAGGACGCAGAATCATTTCCTGCGAACATTTGATAATCCTTGCCAGAGCTCTGGCACTTATAAGTTATAACTTCAAATTCTGTTGATTTTTACTCTTTTAGTCATTATTTATGTTCTTCGTCTTCTTCTTCTAGTTAGATCATTGAATCAGTTCTTCAAAACAAGTGCAGTGATGTCCGAAGATCTATATGGACTTAAATTTTTCTCGAATCTGCTTGTCTTACCATTTGAGTTCCTCTCAGATAGAACAAATTATGAAAATGCCTGAAATGAGAAAAGGGCATGTACACTTAAATTTCTCTGTGATTGAATTGTTCTTTTAATGGAGTTCATCTTGGTTTAATTTCTTAGGAGAAAGTTGTCACAGCCCACCGGGAAGGTTCCACTACTTTGGCCATCCAGAGTGCTGAAGGTTCTACACAAAATCAGCTTCAATCATTTGTTTCTCCAACTTCTTTGGCACAACTATCACCAACTTCTGTTACACAAGGTATATCATCTGCTCTCACTCCACCTCTACAAGAACAAAGCCTTTCAGATCAGAAAGTTAATGGTGCATCTGCGCCAGAAGCAAACCAGCAAAAATCTTATAATCTTAAAATGGTATCTGTTGTTCCCATTGTGAAGAGACCTGCATCTGATGGTTACAATTGGAGGAAATATGGTCAGAAGCAAGTGAAAAGTCCTAAAGGTTCTCGAAGTTATTACAAATGCACATTCTCTGATTGTCAGGCCAAAAAGATAGAATGTTCGGATGACACTGGCCATGTAATAGAGATTGTTAATAAAGGCATGCATAGTCATGAACTGCCACGGAAAAATAACCCGCATAGGGAAAGTAAGAAAGTATCCTCCAGTGTACATGCTTCACACAATATTGTTACAGCCCAGCCCATCAAAGTACTTAACGATTCTGATCCATTCACATCCTCTAAAGAATCTGTACCAGAAACAACTGTGAATCCTGAAAGAAAAAGACCATGTTCAAGTGGCTCTGATGGAAATGACAATGTGCAAGTGAAGGAAGAGCTTAATAGTGAACCTGAGCTAAAAAAACGGGAAGCATTCCTGTAAGCTTCTCTTTGCCTTTGTTTTCTTTTGCTTCATGATATAGACACGTATGTGTACATGCATCCAGTCCGCGAGTCTCGTTTTAATAGTTTCTTATTCTCTTTGATAATCAGGATGAAGAAAAGCAATACGGTTTGTTCTGATTCTGTCCTAAAAACTTGGAAGAAACCTAAGTTTGTTGTCCATGCAGTTAGTGATGTAGGGATTTCAGGTGATGGATACAGATGGCGAAAATATGGCCAGAAAATGGTGAAAGGAAATTCTAATCCCAGGTGCCTGTTCACTTCTCATTTTTTTTCTTATTATCCATTTAAACCATTACCCCATCCTTATGACTACTTAGCCTTGTCTCCATTGTAATTTTTATGTTATGGTAGCTTGCTTCTTTTGTGTCTGTGGTATGTGACCCGACCCTCAATGTTTACATGTCTTTGTTTTATTGAAATATTAGAAAAATCATTCATTTGTATCATAGAGGTTTTTTGGAATTTATACTAAAAAGCTCCAGTGGCCTTTGTCCTTGCTTTTTCTCTCAACGACTTTTTACAGTGATTTGCAAAGATGTCTGGTTCATTTGTTTAACAATTTTTGTTGAATAGTCTGGGTGATTACAAGGTGGTAATTTTCTTAACCAATTAGTAACATGCACACACCTTGCAAATGTAGCTACTCGAACCCAGGATCTCTAGGGAGAACAACTATCCCTTTACCAATTTTTGACAGTGCCGCATCTGTAACTGTTCCAAACCAATGAGAAATATTCTCTTAGGCTATTGTTCAAGAGCCTGCATTTCTTCTGCTCTTTTTATTTTGTTAATTCTCTGTTTGACCAATTTGATCCTTCCAAGTTCATTCTTTAACTCGATTGTTATGTGCCAATTTACTTGAGTCTGTATGCATTCTATTGGATATATTCATATTTTTTAAGTGATGAATGTTTTCTAGGAACTACTATAGATGCACTTCTGCCGGGTGTCCTGTACGTAAGCATATTGAGACAGCTGTAGATAATAAAAATGCTGTCATTATAACATATAAAGGTGTTCATGATCATGACATGCCCGTACCCAAGAAGCGACATGGCCAACCAAATGCTCCTCTTGTTGCCGCTGCTGCACCTGCTTCTATGAACAACTTACAACTCAAAAAAACTGATGAAGGGCAAAGCCAAGTTACATCAACCCAGTGGTCAGTAGGTACAGAAGGTGAATTAACTGGTGAGGCCCTAGATCTAGGAGGTGAGAAGGCAATCGAATCAGCTCGAACACTTCTGAGTTTTGGATTTGAAATAAAGCCATGCTGAACTCAAAGGAGCTTTTGTGTTGTTAATATCTGGCATGTCTGTATAAATACTGAATGGTCAGGTTTGATTTTCTTATTTCTAGTTTTCCTTAAGCATTGCTGTATGCTTTTCTGTTGTATCCCCTCTCAATCTAGTAGGAGCTAGGAACAAGGTTATTATAGTTGTGGAAACAATATAGATTTTATCCCTTTTCTTGTCTCCTTAGTTGGAACCATGTTTCAATTTCTCCTTTTCTTTTTATGTTACATGAGTTGGAATTTAAGAGCTTAGCTTAGGCATGCATATTTGTTGGGTTAAAGGGTTACAACTACAGCATTTAAGAGCTTAGCTATGCATATATGATATAATTAAAAACAATACACTGAAAAAAATCTGTCTGCCTTTTTGTGGCTTTGACCCAAAGTTTAGATATGTATGGCTTGATGAGATGAGAATTGATATTAGGCATTAGCCAATGCAAATCCCTTTACAAGGCTTTATGTTTGCAAGAAAAAAATTAGTGGTTACCAATCAGATCTAGTGCAAAGCATAATAGGAGTAAATAGGTAGAGTTTGGAAGTATTCTAGCCATTTTCAGACAAAACATCCATCAAGACATTATAATGTCAATAACAGTAGGAAACAGAGGGACCCTACATCATTAGTGATATTGGGTACAATAGACGCATGCCCTTTTGGATGGGGTCCTTCCACAAGGTCCTTCTAGGACGTACTATCATTTTGCCACTAACCATTATTGCATCCATTAAAGCAAACGGGAGTTGTATGTGTAGGTTTAGCTGTCCCAACAACTTACAGGGTTAACAAATAAAATCGATCCACACTCGATCAACCCCCACTTATTAGCATATAGTCAAGAATCTGATAGGGACAGATCCGGTGGCGAATCTGGTTTTCTGTTGTTGGGGTTCATCTCTAATTACCAAGCTTTCTAACTATACAAGGGACAAGAAAAATGTAAATATTTTAAGACTTCCACGACAGAGGCCCCATCAAGCAGCACATTCATCAGTTAAATTTAGTTTACTTTAGATCTACAATCTAGAAAATTCAGTATGCATAGTTGTTCATGAAACTTTATACACAAAACCACCATAGTTACTACACAAAAGAGCAGTGAATCAGTCAATGTGGTAGAACTGATGATCGAACCTGGAGCGTGCCAATATCATTCTTAAGAGAAAATTCATCGATAGCTATGGATAATTCTGATTCAATCATGTTATCTGATTTTTCCTCTTCGGGCATATCTTTGGTCCTAGTTGCTTCTTTTCCATCCACTGTGTTTATACAGTCCTGGAATCTGAAACAACTCGTGAGATGGTCGTTTGTTATTCCGGCGACTTGCATGAAAGAGTAGATGACTGTTGGCCCCACACTTCGAAAACCCCTTCTTACCAAATCTTTGCTTATGACATCTGCTTTCGGAGTTTTAACCGGGACCTGACGAGGATATCTGAATCTGTTAACGATAGGCTTGTGGTTAACAAAGCTCCAGATATACTTGTCGAATGACCCGAACTCATCTATAACCTGACATTATCAAAACCCGCAAAAAGTTAGTTGTGTTGATAATCATAGCCACTATGGACAGTGCAATTATGGTACTTTTACTTGAGCAAAGGAGGGCTACCGGTTCATGATGGAGAGTGATGACTTGCGATTTTGCCAGCTAATCAAGCTGGCATCTAATAGATAGGAATAATTAAACGAAAAAAGCTGTCCTGGAATTGTACATAAATAAATCCATAACATAAATATACATGATCAAATTGTGAATTATACTGTTATGTGCAAGTGCTGCTAACAAGTGATTTTGGAGCACTATTTTCATGCTGAGTTGTTACCAAGGTTAAAAAATGGAGCAAATAAGAACGATAATTTATCTACCTTGGACATATGGCGTGCGTTCTCGACGATACCACGCAGCTTTAGTTCCGATAACAAGGAACTTGCCATACTACCAGGTGCTATTAACTTCTTTTCATTCAGTTTCGATACGGCAATGGGATCAAAATCCTCAAAACTTTCCCTGCATAAGAGATACACTTTCAGAACGAGTTTGGTTATTCAACTGAAGTAAGATCGAATTTCTGTGTGGAAAAAATTACCTAAAGATGCGTCTTTTGCTTAGGATAGCCGGCCATGTAAGTTCAGACAATGCACCCGCAAGTACAAGCAGCTCAAACAATTTCCTGCATATGAGCAATAATTTCAAGCAAACCAGCGTTCAATGAAATGCTTCTTTTTCATCAGACGTAATCATTTAATCAACGACAACCAGATGCAGGCAATAATATCGAGATCACATACTTGCCATCATGTACCGGAACTCCCCACTCTTCATCATGGAAAGCAACATAGATCGGATCTGATCCCAACAAACAAAACTATGTCAATAAAAACATGAAATAAGAGCAAATTAAAGCATTGGATCTGACATTCTTTCATTTTTGAATATGATGCTTGAACATATGAATGCATAACCAATTTGCATTTATGATATTAATGCCATATCATGTACTCGGTAACAACTGTCTCAAACGTAATGATATCGAGTAAACAGATTGTAGATGAAGTCGGAAAGATAAATTCCAAGGCAATTTAACCTATTGCTCGATTTAAATCATAAAGTCCGACAAAAACAATAAAGTTTGGCGATCATAATGGAAGTTACCACCCTGGTTGGTTCATTTGGCTAGATGCTGATCCTTCGTCGTAGATGTGACCGTATTAATCGAAGCTAACCTAATGCTACAATTTTGGGATAGAAGGGCTAGAAAAGGTATAAACAATACAGAAGATGTTCTTCGTGCAGGGAATTTTCTCTACCCTAATACTTGGGGAAACCGGAAGAAAATGTTAAACACAACATAGAAATCAATCGTAACACAGTGAGGAATTAGAGCCTTAGAGGCCACAACAACAAACCTGTATTTGGTGTCACCCAAGCACATCTCTTCCTCTGATGTGAACCATCGGGCGGCGAATCCAAGCCACCATCAGAAACAACACTCCTTGGACTTGACAAGTACGGCTTCCTCCTAGTTCTGTCACTATTTGACCGAATTAACCTACCATAGGTAGATGCTCGACTGTGAAATGAATCCGTGGAAGCATCGGAGGAACACGAGGCATTTAGTGAAAAATTAGAATGTAATAACTGTTCGTGGCGGCCTAGCACTGAAGGGACACTAACAGAATGGGATTTTGGGGAAAGAGAATTAACTTTAGGCGAAGGAAGGCCATTTTTCTCCTCTGCTAAAGTGGCCTCAGCTGGACACTTTTCAATCTTTCTAAATGGCTTTGAAGTTGGTTTTCTTGAACTCAATGTGCCTGCCTTGTTCCCAGCAGGTCCCAGTACGGGCCTTGGCTCGGAATCAGCCGTATTCATGGACCTCAATCTCGGAGCACCAGACATGGTCTAAGAAATCTATGAAAACAACACTAATTTTAGAGATATAAGCTTTTTATAAACCTCAAAGCAAACAGAAGCTCCCACTTTTTCAGCTCTTTAGTTCAGTCCAATTCTCAGCATTGCCTAAACAACCCTCAAAATTATCAAAACTCACTAATGAAATCAGTAAATTATCACATTCCTCGTAAACCCAAAGCTTAAACCACTTTTAACACAATTGCATAGATATTTTGAACTTACAGTACACACAATCATCAACGATTCTCTTAAAAGCTTCCAAAACAGATCTCAGCTTTTAGCCATTTTCACCCCTATAAAACTTCCCCCAATTTACAATTCCATCACCCACTCTAAGCTAAACTCGAATCCTCAAAAACCCACAGAGCTATCTCTCATAACCACGCCAAACCCACATTTCGTTTACCTTCAAAGTCTTCAAAAACCAGCTAGAAAGCCCTAAAATCAACACAAAAACCAAAAATGAGATCAATTTTAAGAAGCAGGAGCTAAAGGTTCAGACTTTAAAGGTAAGAAAAAAACACAAAGAATTCAAATTGAACCTCGATAAAACAGAGATTCCATTCTGCATTGTGAAAAACGAGAGAGAAAGAGCTTCTCATTTCAATTATCTCAAAAGAATTTGTAGTATTTTATTTCTGAATGTGTTGTTTCAGTCACTCGTCTACGAAAAAAGCTGACACATTTGCTGCCAATTCCATACTTTCTTCCTCTTTCCTTTTTCCCGAGAAAATGAGGGATAGTGACCCAGAAAATTCGATCAGAAACTCAAAGAGAAACAACAAAAAAGGGGTTCGATCAATGAGAATTGGATGTATACTCTACATTAGAATTATCTATAATTCAGAGACTGAAGTGAAGAAAAGAAGCAAAAGCGTGGAAGAGAGAGAAAAGAAAAGATTGACCTTTTATTAACAGTATTCTCATTTAGTAACATGTTGGTACCTGCTATTCCCGGTTACTTCTTGGGACTTTTTATCATACATTTTTTTTTCTTGAAAAACATTGGCTTTTATAAACTTCATTTCTTCCATTAACATTACATCTGGTAAGAATTGAGGCTACCACTCAACCATCAAAGCTATTGCTTTTTAAGTGAAGCTTTATGCATCTAATCTCGGGTTTGATCCCTCTTTACAGATACATAACACCATCTGAATATTATGGACATCTCTAGAGTTTGGTCCTTCTTGTTATTACTAATGCCAAAGATTACGATTGTGTTCCATGTATCCTATTAATATTTTCTTCTTCGAATTCAGCATTATATCATATTTATATCATCTAATAACTAAAAAAACAGACATGTAATCTGTACTATTAAGCTTTGGATGCTCACAAGAGAAGCAAAAGATACGGTAAGATTTTATTCAGGTGTTAAAATAATTCCTAATTTATATGAATATAACCAACAACAGGATTCTTTTACTTACTACACAAGCAATGTGATGGTAACAAGATTTGGCTTTTGTGAAGGTTAGAGAGGACTTAAGAAATAGGCTGAATCCTTTTTTTCTCTCCTTAAACTGGTAGCCGTTTAATTGTATGTTTGTAGCTTAAAAAACGAGGGTTTGTTGTACCAAATAATTTATTCAATGGGGTTATATTTTTGAAGTTTTTCTTAATGTTTTGATCCTGTTTAATTAGCTCGATATTAAATTGTACAAGTTGACTTGGGGAATCATCCATGACCATGGTTGTAGAGTTGTAGCATAGCATGCCATGTTATCTTGGAGCATGGTAATGGAACTTGTCCCTAGTCTAAAAACCCAGTGTTTTAGCCTTGTTTGCCAATGCATTTGCCAGAAAGACAATGGTTATTAATTGTGTACCCATCTCAAGCACCCAACGGTCCAGGCATAGGCAGGGAACTCCTATCCTTAACTGAGCCCTTCATTGACAGCTTTCTCTGGCTCTGCTTAAACCAATTTGGCCGAACAAAAACATGAGTTTTCAGCCAACAAATCAATAGACAATTAAAAACTTGCATCAAAATGTCGCAACACTATTTCCATGGTATACTATAGTAATTAAAAGTTCAACCTAGGGCTGAATCCAGTTTGAGTAATGCTTGAATTAAAGGTGATCCTTGTTGACCGGTCCAATTTACCCAGATCACATCATTTCATCTAATAAAGGGGGAAAGACAATTTAGTATTAGGTGAGTAATCTTCTCTGTGGACTAATCAACTTTTCAACTTTTTAAGCTGGGTTTCATCATTTCTTACCTTTATGGTGTAGGGTATTGTTCAACAACAAAAACATGTAAAATAAGATTAACCCCTTTTTTTTTTGCCAAATCCACAATTCACTGCCTTGCATGCCAATGAAAGTAGGATTTCTATGTTTCAGAAAGAAAACTAGTACTAAGACAATATAGATGAATACCAAAGAAAACTAGTACTAAGACAATATAGATGAATACAAAACCTTATAGAATTTGAAACATCTTTTTTGTTCTGAGAGTATCCTAAAGGGCTCCAAATAATTCCGGGTTTGTGTTGTGTTGGATTCTGTTTCTTGAGTCAAGCTCTCTCAAAGCTGTTTTTTTCATCTACAAAACTCGATACTCAATGCTTTGTTTAAGGGACATGGTTACTTATTAAGCAGATTCAAACGTGTGTGTCTATGTGTACGCATGTATGCATGAAAGTGGGAGTCATCAACCGAGAAACATGGGGAAAGGAGGAATCAAGTTTCCTTACCAAGCACTTTTATTAGATTTTCAAGCCTGCAACCTACAGTGGGTAGGTGGGACTCTGATTGTGCCATTCTATTGACAAATATACTACTACAGTACAACATAAGAAAGTGAAGGATCAAAGTTAAAAGACGTGAAAGAAAGTTTGTAAAAACTTCAAAAGCAAAAGCATGTCAAACCCTTTCTTGCATATAATCGAAGTGGAGTGAAAAAGGACAGAGGTTTCATTCTTCAAAACTTCAAACCAAAAAGACTTATTTAGCACTTTGGTCTCTACTCAAAACGGAGAGTCAAAAAACAAAAGGAAAAAAAAGTAACTTTCATAGGTAGCATATCACTCTTAATTATTTCGGTGTAATAATTATCAACCACGGATCAAAATATGTTGTGAAACCCATATCTCCAAGTGATGGTTACCGATATAAATTTGTGTTGTTGAACTGTGATTGGATGAAGGGTTTACTGATCTTACAAATTTCAGTTCCCTACTTTTCACTTTTTAAAAGTATATTTATAAGTGCAGTTACAATCAATGTATATCCCAAGGGGTAGTTCTGCTGTGCGGCGCCTAAAAAACGGTTAATATACGGTGTGACTGGTTAAATAAGTGACCAGTTAAAATTTATACCGGTCATGTTATATTATTTAACCAGAAATATTATAAAGTACAATAACATACTAGGTAGCGCTTATATAATGTAATAGGTAGTGCTTATATTTACCTATTTTATAAGTAAACCAGTATATTTATACCAATAATATTGTAAATTTACCTATTACATTATATTATATTGAAAGTGTCCATACTTTTTATAAAAATGATCGATACTTCTTTTAAAGTTATGTAATTTATGTTTCAATTTTTTTAATAGTGTTTCATGTTTTCCACCTACAATATTAATTTAATAATTTCATTTGCACAAAAAAATATTTGATTATTTGATATTTTATAAAATATTATTTAGAATTTTTAATTTAATAATAATATATATCGTAACGTAAAAAATAAATCATTAGACGCTATAATTACTAAATTAAAATCTTAAAACTCACTCAAAAGATAACCTTAAATTAATGTTTTCCACAGTGAAAAAAGTATGGACACTTTTATAAAAAGGATAGACACTTTACAATATAACCACTACCTATTACATTATATAAACGATACCTATTACATTATATAAGTGCTACCTATTACATCATATTTTTACCTATTATATTTAAAGTGTCCATACTTTTTATAAAAATGATCGATACTTCTTTTAAAGTTATGTAATTTATGTTTCAATTTTTTTAATAGTGTTTCATGTTTTCCACCTACAATATTAATTTAATAATTTTATTTGCACAAAAAATTATTTGATTATTTGATATTTTATAAAATATTATTTAGAATTTTTAATTTAATAATAATATATATCGTAACGTAAAAAATAAATCATTAGACGCCTATAATTACTAAATTAATATCTTAAAACTCACTCAAAAGATAACCTTAAATTAATGTTTTCGACAGTGAAAAAATTATGGACACTTTTATAAAAATGATAGACACTTTACAATATAACCACTACTTATTACATTATATAAACGATACCTATTACATTATATAAGCGCTACCTATTACATCATATTTTTACCTATTATATTTAAAGTGTCCATACTTTTTATAAAAAGGATCGATACTTCTTTTAAAGTTATGTAATTTATGTTTCAATTTTTTTTAATAGTGTTTCATGTTTTCCACCTACAATATTAATTTAATAATTTCATTTGCACAAAAAATTATTTGATTATTTGATATTTTATAAAATATTATTTAGAATTTTTAATTTAACAACATTAACCAAAGATAATAATAAATATGTAATATATATGTTTATTGTTTTTAATTTAATAATAATATATACAACATCAAACACATTCCAAGCTATAAATTACAAGCTAAGGACACTTGAAGAAGCAAGAGAACAACTATCTAAGCAATCAAAAACGAGAAAATCCCAACATGATAACAACTGAACATATCATATCAATGTTCAAACTCAAGTTGTAGATTTTGATTTCCTTTTGCTTGGCATCATATGAGATTTGAATTTTGATTTCCTTTTGCTTGGCACCATATGAGCTTTGGATTTTGATGAGCATCGGAAGTATTTCAGACTTATGATTTGGGTGGTACTCAGAAGCATTTCGGACTTATGATTTTAGTTGCTATTTGTTTACCACCCAGATCATACGCCCGAAACGTTTCTGACGCTTTAAAGTTGACCAAAAAATACAATGGTCTGGATTTCCCTCGCGTTTAAACGTTAGAAAAAAACAATGGAAATTAGGAATAATCAATGATAACATGCATATTGGCTTGGGCTAATATTTATAGTGGAGCCGAATATATATTGAAATTCAAACTCAAATTGAAATTTAAATTCAAACTCCAATTACATATGAAATGAATTTGAAATGCAGTGTTAAATTGAACATGAAAATTGCATAATTGATTCATACTGTTCAAGTAACATGCTTTATGAACCATCAAGCTAAAAGACAATATTGATTGAGTTCAAAGCTGAGTTGTGAGTTGATGGAGTTGTCACATGGTTGGAATAAAGTAATTTGATGTAATAATTTTATTTGCACAAAAAATTATTTGATTGTTTTGATATTTTATAAAATAATATTTAGAATTTTTAATTTAATAATATATATCGTAAAGTAAAAATAAATCATTAGACGCCTATAATTACTAAATTAATATCTTAAAACTCACTCAAAAGATAACCTTAAATTAATGTTTTCCACAGTGAAAAAAGTATGGACACTTTTATAAAAAGGATAGATACTTTACAATATATAAACGATACCTATTACATTATATAAGCGCTACCTATTACATTATATAAACGATACCTATTACATTATATAAGCACTACCTTTTACATTATATAAACGATACCTATTACATTATATAAGCGCTACCTATTACATCATATGTTTACCTATTATATTGAAAGTGTCCATACTTTTTATAAAAAGGATCGATACTTTTTTTAAAAGTTATGTAATTTATATTTCAATTTTTTTAACAGTGTTTCATGTTTTCCACCTACAATATTAATTTAATAATTTCATTTACACAAAAAATTATTTGATTGTTTTGATATTTTATAAAATAATATTTATAATTTAAATTTAACAACATTAACCAAAGATAATAATAAATATGTAATATATATGTTTATTGTTTTTAATTTAATAATAATATATACCGTAACGTAAAAAATAAATCATTAGACTCCTATAATTACTACATTAATATCTTAAAACTCACTCAAAAGATGTATATACCTAAATATGTAGTTAACAAACATACCTAAATATGTAGTTATTGTACATACCTAAATTTAATGATAATATATACTTGTAGTTATTGTACATACCTAAATATGTACTGCGAATTTAATGCCGTACCCACCCTTTAACTACCACTACCAATGCCACATCATAGTGAAAGCAGCACGACTGAAACATGTTCAAAATGAACCTTTGCTTACATCTCCATCAACTCCTAGAGCACTGAACTTGCACAACAAAATTTTTGCCATGGATAATACTGATGTAGACAATGTTAAGCCAACCGAGGAATGCCATGAAGTACATAATGTTGATGAATCTGACAGATTGGTTGGTCAGCTCTTCTGTTCACGTGATCAAGCTTGGCACTTTTACAAGGGATTCGTACGGGAACATGGGTTTAGTGCACGTAAGGGAACAACACGGCTTGACGTGGAAGGGAATGTGAAGACACAAGAATTTTGTTGTTCCAAAGAAGGGTTTCGAGTATCAAAAGTCAATACTGTTGATCGCTAACGTGCTCATACGCCAGTCACAAGAACAGGATGTAAGGCTAGAGTCGTAGTTACAGCAACAAATACAAACGATCAGTGGGTTATAAGTAAGTTTGATCAGAAACATAATCATGCATTGTGCACATCTGCTATGACACCATTTATTCGTTCTAATAGAGCTGTAAGTAAGGCTGATATCGATGAGGCAACAACATTGAAAGAGGTCGGTGTTGGCACGTCACAAGTAATGAACTATTTAACGCAGCAGGCAGGGGGCTATCATAATGTTGGATTTACACATAAAGACCTCTACAATGCACTTCAAAGAGGTAAAGCAAAGGAAATCGTCGATGGGGATGTGAATGCGCTTATTGCCTACTTTGATTATAAGAAACATGATGATCCCGGGTTTTTTATGACATACTCGGTAGACGAATCGGGGGCATTGTATAATCTTATTTGGTCGGATTCTACATCGAGATCGGATTACACATTCTTCGGTGATGTAATTGCGTTCGACACAACGTACAAAGATAATTTGTATGGTCGACCAATTATGCCTATTGTTGGTGTCAATCATCACCATAACACAATTGTGTTTGCCACTGCCATAATCGCTGACGAGACGTCTCAATCTTTCGAGTGGGTGCTACAGAATTTTTTAGAAGCCATGATGAATAAATCACCTATTTCCGTTGTAACCGATGGGGATAGGGCAATGCAGAGGGCTATCAAATCTGTTATCCCTTATGCTAAGCACAGATTATGTTCTTGGCATCTTTCTCGCAATGCACAAGCTAACATTGGTGACCCAAAGTTTACAGCAGCATTCTCAAAATGCATGGCTTCCTGGTGGACAACCAAGGAATTTGATATTCAATGGCGTTCGATTGTTTCAGAATTCAACGTCCAAAAGCATCCATGGGTGATTGAGAAGGGAAATACACGACACTTATGGGCACAAGCATATCTAACCGGTCATTTCTTTGCCAATATTCGCTCAACACAAAGGTGCGAGTCTATGAATGCTTCACTAGCTATTGCACTGAAACATAAGAAGACAAATTTAGATGTTGTTCGTGCAATTGAAGATGGAATTAGTAGAATGCGTATGAACGAGTTGAAAGCGGATTACTTAAGTTCCCATACGAAGCCCTTCCAGATCACAAAACTGGTCGACCTTGAAAGCCATGCCGCTGCGATTTTTACCCGCGAATCTTTTCTTGTGTTCCAAGATGAACTTATACGGGAGACATTGTACCGGATTGAGGCAGAGATTAAGTCCTTATCAGATGAATGTCAACATTATATTTTGTCAAAGTACGCAGAAAAAAATAGGAAATTTGAAATTAGTTTTGATTCTCGTACGAAAACTCTAATTTGCTCCTGCAAAAAATTCGAGACCGTTGGACTTCCGTGTCGCCATCAACTTCACATTTTGAAGGAACTGGACTACACATATTTGCCCGGGACTTTGATTCAAAGTAGGTGGACTAATGATGCGAAGGCTTCTGCACCCAGCTATGTTGATTTGAATGTGTCTCCAGAAGTGATGCAAATGGCAAGGTTCGCTGCTCTACGTTCAACGTCAAGTAGGTTATGCTACATTGCATCAAAGACAGACGAGTCTTTCAAAACCGCAAGAGATGAGATGAAAAAACTAATAGAAGAATTAGAAAACTCGTTTGGTTTGAATCATTCAGTCAACCAGAGCATTGTAGTAAACAATGTTCGTGACCCTCAACGAAAACAACGCAAGCGAAAAGAAGTGCCGAAGAACAAGGTCGAGAAGAAAATTAGGCGATGTGGGTACTGCAACGGTGAGGGGCATAACAAACTAACATGTCCTCAAGTCAAGCTAAGTTTGAGTACAAGCACACAACCTACATCAACTGATTTTTTCGAATACGGAATGGAATGACAACGATCTCCATATAATATATCGTAAGTATCAACATGACTCCTATTATATGTACATATAAATATTTTGAATGAAGGAAGAAAAACCGCGTTACTTAAAATTACCGACACTTTTTTAAATGGTATCGACACATTTTTCTTCCAATCTGGACATAAAGTACCGACACAATATTATAAAGTGTCGATATAGGTTGTAGACCTATTCGCTCATAAAACCGGTATATTTATACCGGTTATATTACAAAATTATCTATTACATTATAAATATGGGTTCCGATGTGTAAATGTCGATACTTTTTTAAATCGTATCGACACATTTTTCTTCCAATATGGACATAAAGTACCGACACAATATTAAAAAGTGTCGATATAGGTTGTAGACCTATTCGCGCATAAAACCGGTATATTTATACCGGTTATATTACAAAATTATCTATTACATTATAATTATGGGTTCCGATGTGTAAATTTCGACACTTTTTTAAATCGTATCGACACATTTTTCTTCCAATATGGACATAAAGTACCGACACAATATTAAAAATTCTCGATATAGGTTGTAGACCTATTCGCGCATAAAATCGGTATATTTATACCGGTTATATTACAAAATTATCTATTACATTATAATTATGGGTTCCGATGTGTAAATGTCGATACTTTTTAACAATGTATCGACACATTTTTCTTCCAATCTGGACATAAAGTACCGACACAAGATTAAAAAGTGTCGATATAGGTTGTAGACTTATTCGCGCATAAAACCGGTATATTTATACCGATAGCATTGCAAATTTACCTATTTTATTATAATATGTTGAAAGTGTTCATACTTTTTATAAAAAGGATCGATACTTTTTTTAAAGATATGTAATTTATGTTTCAATTTAATAATTTCATTTGCACAAAAAATTAGTTGATTGTTTTGATATTTTATAAAATAATATTAAGAATTTTTAATTTAATAATAATATATACCGTAACGTAAAAAATAAATCATTAGACGCCTATAATTACTAAATTAATATCTTAAAACTCACTCAAAAGATAACCTTAAATTAATGTTTTCCACAGTGGAAAAAGTATAGACACTTTTATAAAAAGGATAGATACTTTACAATATATTAAAAAAGTATAGACACTCAAATGTATATGTACACATAGAAGCAAATATGGAATAATTAATGAAAATATACACACAATATAATCACACCAAAATATAAATACACAAGAATGTTCAAATAATGTACCGACAAACAAAATTAATCCGATGAAAAAGGGTTGTTTCTAACGAAGTCCGGAACATTAGAGGCCTTCAACAAATTTTCCAAATACTCTCGTATGTTTCCGCCATTTTCTGAGGACATACATAAATAATTTCAATTATCAAACTAATGAGGTGCAATTTTACTAACAATAAATTAAATTCGCATAAGCATGAATAAATTGTGTCATACCTAGAGCTTTGTCGTTCGAATGGGAAGCAGCGTCAAAGGTATGTGGACATATGTAATGTATTTCTATATAAACACATAAGTTGTTAAAATAATCAATGTCTGAAACCTGTTCAACTGGAAAACATATTGCATAAATGCAACTTACCGGATTATAAATCATTTTTTCCGCTGAATCATCGACCAAAAGTGTATTTAGCTCGTTAAAATCTGGACACACGTTCCAAACATCATTGAGATCTTTACAGTAGGTAACAGAATCGTATGTTTTGCATTTTTTTGATCCTGTTCACAAACAGTCGAACATAAATATATAGGAATCATAGACAACGAAAAGTCAGCAAACTGTAATGACATTCATCTTACCCACACGAATAGAAAATGCTCGGAAAATACAGGTAGTTTCTCAAGTACATGGTCGACGTTATGCCTGAGATTGTAATCAAGTTTGAATGTTAACATTCAAATGTATATTAACGATTTTGACTACAGTAATTCAATTGCCTCAAACATGTTCTAACCTCATCTTTGAAGACCAAAGGGCAACAACAAAATTGTCGACACAAAATTGCATAAATTCAAATAATCCTCTTCTGAGGACAACATCTACAACATGAAGAAAATGAGATTAAAGTTCTACGCTTATATGTTAAAATAATGGATACAAAAGAATAGAATTAAAACCTGCCGACAGTCTTGGGATGTAGGCAAGGACACCATTGAGATCAAAAATTAAAAGTTTTCTGAAGGCGGCATGCAGACACGATACTTGTTTGGATCATCATCTTCATCATCATCATCATCATCGTCATCATCTTCATCGCCAGCTTCATCGTCATCATCATCGTCATCTTCATCGTCAGCTTCATCTTCTGCGACCGCTTGGTTGTCCACATCTGTTAAAGAAAATAAAATAAAGTTCAGAACGTGTAAATGTTAAGAAACATAGATAATGAATTACCTAACTCGTTTGATGTCGTTGACGTAATTCGTTACGCAACATGGAGACTTCACGTTGCAATGATGAAATCGGATCGTATTCCACTCACAAGGGAATCAATATGCTCCCAAAAATTGACCATGTATTCCATCACGGTCTTAATTGTGACATCCTCTGCAACTGGAGCTTCTTCCATCATTGCGTCTCCACTTGGTTGCTCTTCTTCATGGCCAACGGGGTCCATTTCCTCCCTCTCTTGATCTAATCCGACCTCCTTGACACGCTTCCAACCGATTTTTTCAACAAAATCATATCCCGCTTTTTTAATAAATACCATGTCAATCTTGCGGGTTAATCGAATAGGGGCGTCATGCGAAAAATCAACTTCCTTCTTCTTCAACAGATGGGTGATGACACATCCATATGGTAGTGTAGTTGAAATTGTTGCTCCCTTTGTGACCATATATACAATTGTATTAAATATGAGTTTTGCAATGTTTGGAGCCGTTTTGGATTTATACTTTGCTATCCACCAATAATCGCTGTCTCGAAGCGTTGAATGTTTTCCCCCACTAGGCCGGATATACCATGTGAGCATTTTGTGAAACACTCTCGACTACATCGAGGTGAATTGGGCTATTTCTAGTAACCCGTTTAATTGTAGACCAATCTACACCATTTTCATCTGAATCCCCTGTATTCGCTACACCTAAACCCTCTGCAATAGTTTCTGGAGATATATATATATCCTTCCCCATGGCATGTGTATTAATTCCTATTATATTAGTCTTATTAGGCTCGTGCTGTAAGGAAGCATTGTTGTAGAAGACTCTAACTAGGTTGGGATAATATCTTGGTTCTACACCAAGGAATTCAAGCCAACCCCAAGATGTAAATGTGGATTTAAAACTAAATGCATATTTATCATCAAACAAGAAACCCAGGTCAATGACACGTTCGGGACGAATCTTCCTTACTTTAAAACTCGTCTGCCATCTTTGTTTCTCCATGTCGGATCTAAAGTTCAGAGTTTCGAAGGACCTGATTTCCTCAGAAGAATCGTTTGTTATAGAAGGAGGTGGTTGAGAAGAACTGGGTTGAGAAGAGCTTTGAGAAAGACCTCGCTTCTGACGCTGACGTTTTGGAGCCATTTTGGTTGGATGCTACCCCTATTACAATGGAACACAAACACATTCAGGATAAAAACTCCAATATACAAATTAATCAAACCCATAAAATATCGATAAATTTACCTGAATATCTGCTCGTCACTTATGATAACGGTAGAAGAAAGAGGAAGATCTGCCTGTTTGCCTTTATGTTTAGGGTTTCTCGATTAAGAGTACTATATATCGTAAACGGTGGAAAACACTTGATATTTAAATTAGTATCGACACAAAAGATATTAGTGTCGACACATTATTTATACATATTCTCTCATAAAACCGGTATAATTGTACCGGTTAGATTGAAAAATTACATATTACATTATACTTTTGGGTTCGATGATTTTGGGATCGACACTTTTTATATATGGATCGACACTTTATGGGTGCACCCTGTTTTCCATTCATTCTGGAACAAAAATATCGACACAAACTAAATTAGTGTCGACACATTATTTAGACATATTCTCTCATAAAACCGGTATAATTGTACCGGTTAGATTGAAAAATTACATATTACATTATACTTTTGGGTTCGATGATTTTGGGATCGACACTTTTATATATGGATCGACACTTTATGGGTGCACTCTGTTTTCCATTCATTCTGGGAAAAAAATATCGACACAAACTATATTAGTGTCGACACATTATTTAGACATATTCTCTCATAAAACCGGTATAATTGTATCGGTTAGATTGAAAAATTACATATTACATTATACTTTGGGTTCGATGATTTGGGATCGACACTTTTTATATATGGATCGACACTTTAGGGTGCACCCTGTTTTCCATTCATTCTGGAAAAAATATCGACACAAACTATATTAGTGTCGACACATTATTATACATATTCTCTCATAAAACCGGTATAATTGTACCGGTTAGATTGAAAAATTACATATTACATTATACTTTGGGTTCGATGATTTTGGGATCGACACTTTTATATATGGATCGACACTTTATGGGTGCACACTGTTTTCCATTCATTCTAGAAAAAAAATATCGACACAAACTATATTAGTGTCGACACATTATTTAGACATATTCTCTCATAAAACCGGTATAATTGTACCGGTTAGATTGAAAAATTACATATTACATTATACTTTTGGGTTCGATGATTTTGGGATCGACACTTTTTATATATGGATCGACACTTTATGGGTGCACACTGTTTTCCATTCATTCTGGAAAAAAATATCGACACAAACTATATTAGTGTCGCACATTATTTAGACATATTCTCATAAAACCGGTAGACATGTATCGGTTAGATTGAAAAATTACATATTACATTACTTTTGGTTTTCGATGTTTTTGGGATTGACATTTTTTTATATATGGATCGACACTTTATGGGTGCACCCTGTTGGCCATATTGTAAATTTGCCTTTTACTTCCAAGTATCAACATGACCTTAATGTGTATAAGAAACATGTACAACAACATACTGCTAACTTTCTCATCTCATTCATAATTATATTCACATACAAAAATATAAATCGTATACAAAATTATAAATCTTATACAAAATAACCCTACATTTACATCATTGCATCCTTTTGTTATTCTTATGTAATATTGCAACTTTTGTTATCTCATGTCTTCGTTCATTTTGATTGTGGCTTACGAGATCGTTTAATATTCGCGATCGATCCAGTCTCCAACAACCTATATTCAAATTGTCAGAACGTTAAGTATTGTCAACTACAGCATTCAATCTACGACTTTAACAATTTTACCACAAACGATTTTTTCTATCTACTTACAAAATCACCAGTTGCCCCTGTAGAACCGATCGATTCCATCCACATCATCACATACATGCCGCAATCATATCTGTTACAAAATTTGAAAACCACACATGTCAATTATGATGAATACTGCATAAATTAAGCTTTCTATTTGTGATAACATCTCATACCCATTCAATTGCTTATTCTTCTTATGCTCCACAAATTTGAAATTTTTCAAGGGATACTTCCTAGAGATCCACAGGACTCAACCCAAATGCGTTTCTTATTATAAGAATCTAATATTTAATCTGCATTAAAATAGAAGAAGTTATGCACCAAAAAAATTATGCATTATAATTTACATAATGTCCTTTCATACATACATACATACATACCAATCTCTTAGCATCCTTCACTCTCTGTTTAGCTGCTTCAGTTGTAAACATACTATCATATATTGTTACAACATGATCTACCATATCCACACCAACAGATACCAATGTGAATTATGGTAGTTTATTGTGATCATGATCTGCAACAAATTTCACACCCAATTTGACAAAATTCAACATTCTATATCCGAAAACATCATTTGCAATTGGTATGGTGTCTTACCTTCTCACAGTCGGTGAATTTCACATAGTTATCCAATATGACACCCCAGAAGGTAGAAATACTCTCAACACTTTCTTTGTTGTTGGCATCCAACGCCTGTTGCTGTAATTACGCAACAAACATTATTAATTTACCGTCTATAACACACTTTTCAATATTTATTAATTTAACTCACCACTAAGAGGTATGGAAGGTAGCCAATCCTCCGGAGTGACTTTTGAGAATCGTAGCATATGGTCCAGGCGAGCAAATCGATAACCTAACAAAATTAATTACACAATCAGAACATATTCAATAAGTTTTAACATTTTCTACTTTCTACTTACCACACCGCCAACCCATTCCGTAGGCTTCAACGTTGCAACGTCGTATACAGTAGCGAATTGATTTCCCATTGAGATTACAGAATATCTGTATGAATCATTAGGATTAATATGTTGTCATGAAATATTTAAATATCACTCACAAACAATATATTTCACTTACCCGATTCTAACTCGCTATTCCATAAATAATCACAAATTGCAGCTTCGATGTCATCAATTCCGCTTGGAATATCCGCTTTTTCAACCTACAATTTTGCATACAAATTTTTGTCACAACAACATAATAAAATCAAATTAAGTATTCTTTAATAAAGTTACCTTCTACTTCTTCTTCTGGGGTGCAGGACATTCCGAATCCAAAACTGCTGCTATAACACTCTCCGGTGTATAAATGACATCGACTTCCTTCCTCCTCATTCTTCCATCTCTTCTTCTTCCTCCTCCCTCTTTTCTTCTTCATATTTTTTCAGTTCATCGTACTTTTTTTCTACATAGCTCTTCATCTCTTTTATTTCACCCTTCAATTGAGCTACTTCATCCGAGTATTATCAACCACCCCCATTCACCCCGTAAGTTCACTCCTCAAATCCACAACCTCCTTCACCACTCCCTCAAATTTTTCTCCGTCACCATCTTAATATCACCCCTTAACACCCAACTTCTTTCACCACTTCACCCTCAACACCTCTACTTCTTCACCACTCCATCTATTTTTCCTTCCACTACCCCCTTATGCCTCTCGAGTGTATCCACGACTCGATCAAGTTTCTCTTCGACTCTTGATTGTCTTTGCATGATTTCAAATTGGATTTTTTGATATCAGCCAATTCAGACATCAAAATGTCGAAGTTACTCTGTTT